>NC_091491.1:30146653-30455846 GCF_947461875.1 Haliaeetus albicilla
TTATTATGCTGTACTTTCCTTGCTCTTATGCTCTTCCCCTGAAAGCAGTCAGCAGCAGTTGCCTGAGTCGGGATGCTAGGATAGAAGGATGTGTTATGTACCTCACTGAGGTTGTTATGCTCTTGTAAAGAGCACAGCAACAGTGAAGTGACTAGGAAAACAAGGGCAGAACAGCCTCTTCTGCAAGGAGCTGCATGTTTGCACTCAAGAAGCTCAACCTGGTTTGTGCCCCTTGTTGTTACCTTGTAAGGGGATCCAAGAGAGGCGTCCTGGTGAGTCTCCCTCAATGTAACATCTTGCTGAATACTTAGCAGTGCTCTGTAAGGGTGTAAGCAGAAATGGCCCGTCTAGACCTTGTGTAGCCCTTGCCAAATGTGTACTCTCAGTCCCAGAGGTTAGAACTGATAAAGCAATCTGTCCCCTGGCAGATTTTATCTCTGGGATTGCAGTTCCAGGATAAATGGCACCTTGTGCCATTTCCAAAGGGAATTTTATGTGTTACGCTCACTTAAATATATGGACACTGTATGGACACAGTGTACAGTGTTGAGGAGGGTGGCAAGCTGTTCTTGTAAGTACCCTTTCTGTCCCCTCTTCCTTCTGTTCTGCTTGTCAGCTGCTCTCAGACCTCATCACCCATATTCTTCAGACCCTAAAGCACCTCTTTGACTTGCACTTCAAATTCTTTGTAGGCTTTCAGCTTTCAGACGCTCTTATCTAGTTTGGCTAATATGACTCTGGAGTAAGTCCATTGGATATGCAGACTGGCAGGCTGGAAATTCAACACCAATTTGGAGGGTGACTCTTCAACTCTTGACTACCCAAAGCAGAGATGTACAGCGATGCAGGGGCTCCCTCTGAAAATGCTGGTTCCAGCTCTGGAAGCGGACTAGCCCTGCTATTGTGGTCTCTGAGACCCAAGTATTTTAGCTGAGCAGGTCACTGCAGTAACATTGCTGCTGGTCTTGGTGCCAGGGTGGGTTTGAGTGTTTGTGACAGCACTGCCCTTTGCTGTGCAGGCACACCCTTTGAATCTGGGCTTTTCCTTTCTTTTTTTTTTCTTTTTTTCCCCTTGCACCGTGAAATACCCCTTCTCCGTTGGCATACAGGATTTCAGCTAGCTGGGTGACTTCCACCAGAGCACATGAGAACTGGAAAAAAACTGGGACACTACTTTTAAGATTGTTTTTAAAGAAGACTTTGGAGAAAGAAACTGATTTCTTTTAGGAGGGGGTGCTGGCTCCCTGCAGTGTGTTCTGTCACCATGTCACAAGATTTCTAAAAGGAGCAGAATCAGTAGGACACTGGTGTATCAGTCTGCAAACAGCAGTCTCCTTCGCTCGCCTCCCGTATTTGACTAAACTGGTATCGGTTCAGTCTCCCCACTCCCCTCCCACCTACTGCCTGCTTCTACCAACAGTCCTCTCAAAATGTGCTTTGTAACTAAAGACTCTCCTAAAGACCTGAGTCTTTCAGTTCTTCTGCCTAACAAAAACTTGTGCTGCTCATAAATAGATTTGCAATTACCAAGGGAAACAGAAGAATCAGTGCAACCCAGCTGCATCAGAGCCGGCCTCCCATCCTGGCTTAAAGAAGCCCCTGAAATTCAGCACACGTCACTCGGGCATAGCTGGGAGACCTCTGCGGGGATCTTTCCTTTGAACAACATTCCTTTTCTGCAGGATCTGCTGTTTGCAGCAGAATTGTCAAGGAACTGCAGAGTGCCTGTCTAGTGTCTTTACGAAAAATGACAAAAGCTTTTTGTTTCTTGACTAGCCTGGGGTTTCATGTATTTCTTAGAGCAGCCAAGGGTAAGAATTGCCTGGCCAAAGTGGAGGATCCTGAGATTTATCATGAGCTTACAAATTGGTTCTCTGCTAATAACATCTGGTATGTGGTTAGTGCCATCTGAGCAATTCCAAGCACTTTCTGAGCATCCAGGAGGTCAAACTTCCTTAGCTTTTGGGTCTTACAGGAAGGTAATGATTTTATACAGAAGGAAGAAAGGCATGCCCAAGGTTATGCATCAAACTGGCTAGGTGTGGGAGGGAAAATCAAGAGCCCTGACTATGCTGGGTCCTGTGGAAGGATTAAGCAGTAGAAAGGAGGGAGGCAGTGGTATATGTGGGTGATCCCTAGCCTTCCCTATAGAAGAGATCATCTATATAAGGAAGATCCCTTCTATACGTCTTCTCCCTTGGCTGCTGGGGGGCATACGCCCAGCATAGTGGGTTTTTTGGCTGCCCCAGTGAGATGAATGGGCGCTACCCCTGCTTTCGACAGCAGGTATGTCAGCTCCCGGCAGACCTGGGTAGGCTCAGCTTGTCTTAGATGCTGGGCTCAGGCTCTGCATCCCCGCAAAGTGTGCTTAGTTTCCCAGTGACACATTTCTGCATATCCCAGAAAACATGCCTGGAGCTGGGGCATGCAGTGCTACAGGGCAAGCTTCCCTACAAGGGCTCTGCGCTGCTTCTTGCTGGAAGTTCTGAACCACTGAGGGCAAATCAGATCTGTTGAATCAAAAGCAATTCCCAGCATTTCTGGTCTCCTCAGAGACATGATTGCTTCCTGGAACCCCTCCAGAGAGCTTCCCTGTGTGCGAGTTCACTTGCCCCAGGGCCTCGGATGAGTCTATGGAGCAATTTAAACATACAGCCCTATTGATGTTAGTGGGGACTTTCTGATTCTTTCATGAGGGATGTATACCTATGTTTCTTCCCAGGTGCTGGGGGTGCAGTAGCAGCAGCATGATGCTCACTTTCTTTCAATATGATTGCTAAAAAATGTTGCTTAAGACAGTAGTCAGGTCTGTGCAAGACTGGCTGCAAGTAACAGGAGACTTCTGCTAGAGCACAAGCTAATGATTCGGAGAGGGCACACTTTAAATGCAAGGTCAGATGATGGTCAGTGTCAGAAAACCACATCATTGCTATTGATTGAGGAAATGAGCATCCAAACCTTTTGTTTTGTGGCGATTAAGTTACCTGTAAAATAAGAAGGAATGGCAGGAGAAGATATCAATGAGAATGCCAGCTCAGAAGTTGGATTTCTCTAGAGAAAATTTCAGTTTTAATTCTGTAGTCTTTCTGCTGGTGTGTGAGGGAGAGACAGCAGCTGGGAGAAGGTCACTTCTAATTTTGTCCAGTTCTCCTTACCCTCCCTTCTGTCCACGTGCATGTGTTGAGGTGTGTAAAGCGTCTGAGTGTCCCAGTTCTGATCCTTCACAGAGAGCACTCCATCCCTAGGCTGAACACATGGTGCTTCGGGTCTTTGAGCAGGGTTGGAGACGGTACTCTGGCATGTTCTGAACTCCAGTGTGGGGCTGACGGGCAGGTACCAGGCATGTTTATTCTGTGCTACAGCTATTTTTAACAGCTGATGTTACACAGACTTGTGCTTCTTCTCAAATTAGATGGCAAAGTCAAGAGGTGAGCAGAGAAGCTCAGTAATGAGCAGCAGCTAACATCGCCTTTACTTGCTGAATTGTACTGCACAGCTGCCTGCGGGCTGCAGCCAGCCCCTTGCCATTAACCTGGGGTCTTTTCCTTCTGGAAAGAAGGGGCAAACTCCTGGCTGTATACCCCACAGATAAGGTTGTGTGCATCATTTACATGCATCTGGGGATCATCATGCCCCTAAAGGTTTTTGGCAGCCTGGCAGCAGTATCTTTATGCTTTAGTAGCCTCTTGCTTGCCTCCTGTGCTGGTGATGTATAGAATACATTTGTGATCTTACAAAGTTGAAGATGTTCTGTGAGGGCCCACATTAGCTTTCTGAGCCAGCTTGCAAACCCTTCCTGGCACAGAAAGTCTGCAAGGACAGAGACGTTAACGGCCACTCATGGTCCCAGCAGCTTACAGGGAGCCTTGCAGGCTGTGCAGGAGTTGGGTGATGCAGGTCAAGGAAGAACAGAACAGGAGCAGTGCAGATCTAATGCCTGGGTCTGGTTTGGCTCCCAGAGGAACTCCTGTTATATGCTTCTGCTGTGTGCAAGATTCTGCCGATCCTCCTTTCTGGAGCCTTTCTGAGCACCCCACTGCTCTTTTGACCTCTTTTCCCACTCAGCAGAAGTGTCCCTTAATTCAGTGACTGCCCTGAACATCATCCCATTCAGTTTGATGAGACCAAGTTAGACTAACAAAATGGCATCTTTCTTTGCTTGCATTTCCTTTTGGTGGCAATGGTCGTGTATCTAAGGCATCAGGAAGGAAGGCTTCAAGAAGGAACCCAAAATTAGGAAATGCATATGTTAGAAGTAAGTTTTTATGTAATCTTTTCTTGTGGTCAGTTTCTTCAAAGACAAGTCTGTGTGTTCCTCCTTATTTACACAAAGCTGGTCATGAAATAGCAGCAGATCCCAGGACACACTGCAATAGTCATAAAATCAGTTAATCTGAAATTGTAATGGATAGAGAGCATCTTTGCATTCCTTTTTTTTTAATGGGAAGAACCATCTCTGTGTCATGTGCATCAGAGTCTTAGTTCATTCAAGGATGTTTCCCAAATGTAGGTGTTACATAAAAGTAAAATCTCTTTTCTATGTCTTTATTCTCCTTGTATCACAGTGGTTGGAGTAGAAATAAATCCTATTTTCCTGCCACTGAAGGAACAACAATGGAATGAAATTCAGTCTGTAGAACTCATTTGCTCACCTGTGTTACTCGTAACTGACTATTTAGTAAACTAACCAGCAAGCTTGGCCCACAGGTGCTGCTCCTAATTCTCATATTCCCTGCTTTTCTCATGCTTGTAAGCATACTTACCTGTTACAATGCCAAGTTTTATAGCTTGGGAAGGTCTTAAACTAGTTACACAGCTAGGAAAACAGAACTCCGTTAAGGTGCTTTAGACAGAAGTGGTGACTGAACACCAATCTCTTACTTAGCGAAATACCAGCTTTGCCAAACAACCTTTTCAAAACAACGTGTCACACAAGATATGACTGCACATTATGTGTTTTGCCTGGTAGCAGCAAAAGACTTCTTAAGTATCAGTGAACCTACTTTGATGCCATGAGAGCTGGTCCTTCAGCTAAAATAATTTTTTTTGTGTTTGACCCTACAAGTTCTGGGTTCAGTCTTTACCGACAACTCGACAGGGCTTCTAAAAATGTCACCAGGTTATCTGTAACCCCTACTCCCTTCTCCTCCCAGGTGGTCCTGGTACTGAGATGGAAAGAAGAGAACTCAAATGGCCCACTGGTGCTATTATCTTAAGTACTTGGGTCAAGTACCAATCTTGATATTTTTCTTCTTTGTATTTGCACTTACATGCTTACTGAGCCAGAGTGCCTACTTCTAATGTACGTACGCGTGCTTCTCTCAACTTGCGTTTGGGCTGTTGAAACTTGGCATGAAAGCTTTGTGCCAGGGTAGCGTATGCCATACAATGTTGGCTAATGGGATTCCTTGAAATCCTTTCACATTTCAAATAGATTTATGAATGAGGGGGGCAGTTTGAACACATTACAAACCCCTAAAGCCTTAGTTAATCCTGAATTTGGCCATCTCAACTATTTATAGAACACTCTATGCCTATTCTAAATATATTTTCCTCAAGGGGACCTCATCTCAACCCCCTGCTCCACAGCTTAAATTGGATCAGCAATGCTGCTATGATCTGTTAGCAAAAATCCCTTCTCTAGCTCTGTGGCAGAGCTGTAGATGTTGCTGGTCCAGGCCTTGAAGGGGAAATTCTGTGCCAGGCAGAGCTCAAGGGTTTGGATTTGTCTCTGCAGCCAGCCAAGTAGAGACATAGTGATAATATATTGAATCATTTCCTGTAGCCATTGCCTGATTATTTTTTTTTTTAATATTCCTCCTCTGCTGGAGGGTCTAGAGTTCTGAAGGGGGAAAACTAAGTGACTTACTGGCAATGTATGACACCTTTCCCTTTCAGGAGTCTTCAGCCTTGCAAACTAGGCTTAATGGTGAGCACAAAACATTTTCTTTCTATAGGAAGTGTAAAGAGTGTTCTGTGGGCAGAAAGCATTTCCTATTGCAAGAATGCTTGAAATTGGTGTTCTCCTTCTTTCTCTGCTATAGGGAAGAGAAGTGTCTCTTCTGTGGGAGTACCTACATGACAGTGCATGGGGAGCTGTGTCTCTGACTCTACAGGATGGTTCTTCCTGAAGTGTTTTCTGCCCACCAGGAACAGAAGCCTCCTCTTCACTAGCTGGCCTTTTTTAACCCCTCTAGAAGTAAAGCAGGCTGTGCAGGCTTTGTCCAATTCAAGCTTTGCTTTGTATTAGTGAAGGCAAGAGTGCTGTAAGATGGTACAGAACTAACACTAGAGGAGTGGCTCCTGCTCTTGTCTGGCTTTGGAGGTTGATGATACATGTTCACTGTTATTTTCCAGGGAGATGAGCATGGGGCATTTAGAAAGCAGGGTTTGAATCCCACTTGCTGTTGATTGAATGCGGTCAGACTGTCAACTCTATTGCTCCCACATAAGGACAGACGATCTCTTCAGGCCACGAAGAGCAACTTGTCCCACAGTAGATTCCGTAGTGGAGAATCTCTACCTTTTAGAAAAATCATATCATTTTCTTTTTCAGTCAAAGGTTCTGGCTGTACCATAGGATAGAAGTTCTGGTGCAAAGGGCACACTGTAGAACTTCACAGGACATTTTTCATCCTTCAAGTTTAAAAATATTTAGAAAAATACATCGTTTATTGAATTCTATAGATTTGAACAGTTTCTTCTGTAGGATAGTTACATTGTGTCTGTCTTTCTCCGGAACATCTGCAGATCTGCATGGCAGATGCTGCAGATAGCAGTCCTGAGTGGAAAATTTGGGGTCAGTGGAAAATTTGGGCAGGATGGGCCATCAGGACCCTGCATAACTTGAATAGCTGTGCTGCCCCGCAGTAAGGGTCGGTACTAACTTTTATGCTCGCAAAAAAGCAACTGCTCCCTGTCCCTGTGATGTGATTGACCCAGACTCTGCTTCATGGGTCTTGGACTCAAGTTACAACTGGGGTGTAAAGCACCAAGGCTGCTTGCACTGGTTCAAGGACAGGATTTGGAAGCAGTGTGTCAGTCATGTCTCCAGAAGTCACGCCAATTTAGGCACCCGTTAGAAATCCCCTTCTTCTGGGTACAACGAAGGAGTGACTGCTGCTTATTTGGCCTCAGGGATAGAGAAGCCTGTGCAAGGCTTTGTCACTCCATAGATCAGGGTAACGTAGCTTGCTGTGTATCTAAGCCTCAGAAAATGTTTTTGAGGTTGACAGAAGCTTTTCTTGGTTATTACCCTTTGAGGATGAATGGGGCAGCATGTGGCAAGACCGCAGAATGGGATTAGCTCAGGACTTAGCAGGAAGAGTTTCTTAGCACTCCTCCAGAGCCATTTCCTTCTCTTGCAGCCTCTGGAGCTGCATGCAATGGAAAGGGTTGTGTCCTTACCTGCCTGGCAGGAAAATCATCCCAGTTCAGTGCAGCAAAATGGACTGGGTCCAGTGCTCTTGGAAGCAATGAAACAGGTAAAGTGTATTTAACAAGGAATTTCACGTGGGGGATTGCACAGTTACCTTGAATACTGCCGCAAGACACATTCGCTTCACACACAGGCCTCTTCCTGCAGTCTCCTTGGCTCTTCCAAGGAATCGGTGTCAGCATAGCTTTAGATTTTGTTCTGGTCCTGGCTTACCTGTGTGCATGCAGAGAGCGTTTCCTTGCCCCTGTCCTAGCATGTAGGAAAGGACAGGGGGGTCTCTCTGAAAGCACTGCAGTGCCACTCAGCCTCATGCAGCACTCTGTACCTTGGGATGCTGCTGCTGCACTCTGCTAGGGAGAGCCATTCTGTTCAGGCAGTATCTGTGATCCCACAGGGGTGCATTAACTCAGGAAAGGCTCTGCAGTACCTGGGGCTATGCCAGGATAGGTGCTCAGACTCTAATGCTGATCATTTGTGTTAGTGTTTCAGTAAAAAAACACTCCTATTGTGTCTGCCTGTGGTTCCTGGGCTGGCAGTGTGATTGGCAGCTTTCTGGCTCACCTCATCATGCCTCTGGTTAGGTATTCCCACCGATGTCTCTCTAAGACTGGCTTCATTGTAATGGAAGGTCTCCATTTGACCACTCTTGATAAACAACTATAGTGCCTTTCAAAACCTAGAGTAAGTGATGTGTGCCAACAAAAACTAGTACGTTTGTGCTTGTAAGAAATAACGATGTATCCCTTTTGCAGTGCTTATAAGAGATTCAGCATCTCTATTCAGAGTCACTGGCCTTAGTTCTCTCGTGGCCTAGGTGTGTTGTCTGAACTGAGGCTGGGAAGGAATCAAGAGCGTTTAACCACAAGACGAACACCAGGAGTGAAACAGCCCAGATAGCAGAAGCAGACTACAGAGCAGTTGAAGCGCAGAGCTCAATTTTAAGCCTAATTTGAACATTGAATGAGATGCTAATATCTCAGCTACTGGGGAGTCTTTTCTCAGTCTGCTGTTTGTGTTCTGTGAAGAAAGTATAGTAGTATATATAGAATACACAGTGAAAAACGCTTTGTGCAACTGGTGTGGGCAGTGCAGGGTGAAGGAAAGTGTCTGGTTTTGGTGATGAAAATGGAAATCTGTCTTCGTGTCTGTGCTCTGGGGAGCTGATCAGATATTTTATGGCATGATACCATCATTACAAGCTTGAAGAACAAATTTCAGAGCTGACTTCTGTAATTGCCTGATAGTTTAACCTGTCTCCATTCCTCCATAAGAGGAGGACGTATTGCCTTCATTCATGTTGCCTTGTTCATCAGTAAATGTAAAGCAAAATATAAAACCAGACCTGCTTGAACTAACATTTGTAGCTATTCATTCATTCATGCACAAACCAACCCCTTGATGCCAGTCCAGCTTTTTTCTTATACCACAGAGAAAATAAGAACAGTGAGTCAATTAATATTCTCTTTTCTTTTTGAAGTGTCGGGGAAGCATTTGGATGCCATGGAAATGAGCAACAACACGGTGAAAAACTGGTTTAGAAGGTGTTTAAGAAGTTAAATTTAGTCCTGGAAGTGGCTTTGCTGTGTTTTACCAGAGTCTTCTGCTTTTTTCCAGTATGATTTTTTGCTCCCAGTATGATGTTTAGGACAGACTTCACCCATTCCCAGGAATGCAAGGAAAGCCCTGCCCTAAGTCAGTTGGGACTAAAGGTTGACTGAGTGCTGGGCCTGATGTATGTTTGTGTCACACAGTGACGGATGCCTCTGGTTGCTTTTTTTCCTGCTGGGTACGGGATGGGTTTTAATCCTGGTTAAATCCTGTATCCCAGATGTGTTTGCCTTCTCTTGAAAGGACTTCTCTTTCTCTCTTTTGCAGGCATGGTTCAGAAACTTGACCAGAAGCTGCCTGTAGCCAACGAGTACCTGCTGCTTTCAGGTGGCGTGCGGGAAGGTGTGGTGGACATTGATCTTGATGAGCTGAATGTTTATGCACGAGGCACAGACTATGACATGGACTTCACCCTGCTTGTGCCCGCACTGAAGCTGCATGACCGTAACCAACCAGTCACGCTGGACATGCGACACTCGGCTTTGTGCCACTCCTGGCTGAGCCTGCGTCTGTTTGATGAAGGAACTATCAGCAAATGGAAGGACTGCTGCACAATCGTGGACCATATCAATGGAGCTACCAATTATTTCTTCTCTCCAACAAAAGTTGCAGACTGGTTCTATGACTCTATTAGCATTGTCCTCTCTGAGATCCAGAAAAAGCCTCAGCGAGGGATGCCAAAGGTGGAGAAGGTAGAAAAGAATGGGACTATCATATCCATCATTTTGGGAGTGGGCAGCAGCCGCATGCTGTACGACATTGTCCCTGTGGTGTCCTTCAAGGGTTGGCCAGCTGTGGCCCAAAGCTGGCTGATGGAGAACCACTTCTGGGATGGGAAGATCACAGAGGAGGAAGTCATAAGTGGGTTTTACTTAGTGCCTGCGTGTTCCTACAAGGGGAAGAAGGACAATGAATGGAGGCTGTCATTTGCCAGAAGTGAAGTGCAGCTGAAAAAGTGCATCTCCAGCAGCCTTATGCAAGCCTATCAGGCCTGCAAAGCTATCATCATCAAATTGCTGTCCCGCCCCAAAGCCATTAGTCCATATCACTTGCGGAGCATGATGCTGTGGGCTTGCGACAGGCTACCAGCCAACTACTTGGCCCAGGAGGATTACGCAGCCCATTTCCTCCTGGGTCTTATTGATGATCTCCAGCACTGCTTGGTCAACAAGATGTGCCCTAACTACTTCATCCCCCAGTGCAATATGCTGGAGCACCTCTCTGAAGAAACCGTCATGCTGCATGCGCGGAAGCTGTCCTCAGTCCGCTCAGACCCTGCTGAACACCTTCGAACTGCCATCGAACATGTCAAAGCAGCCAACCGGCTAACGCTAGAGCTCCAACGGCGGGGCAGCACCACCAGCATCCCCTCCCCACAGTCAGATGGAGGGGACACCAACCAGCCGGATGACCGATTAGCCAAAAAGTTGCAACAGCTAGTGACTGAGAACCCTGGGAAGTCCATCTCTGTCTTCATTAACCCAGATGATGTCACAAGGCCCCACTTTAGAATTGATGATAAATTTTTCTGAGCTTTCGTCAATGTTTCTTGGGATTTTTTTTGTTTGTTTCATTTTTAAAAACTCTTGCAGTGTGCAGGTTTTTTCGTTTGGTTTTCCTTGATGACTTAGTCTCTTGTTTTTTACATATCCAGCGTAGATTGGATCTCTTGCGAACAATCTGAATAAATTATAATTCCTGGTTCTGCAGGACAGTGCAGATTTTGAAACAGTATATTACTATTTCATATGCTGCTTTGATTTTTTTCACCCACCCAGCCCCATTGTCTGCGAGTAGTTTCTAAAGGAGAACATGCATCGTAAACACACATGCCACAGTGTAATGTAGATTTTTTTTCAAGCTTCCATAATTTATGTACATTGTTGGGCCTGGGGAAGGGACAGCTCACCTTCCATTGCTTCGGAAATTCACTTCTTTTTCCATGAGCTTCCATCACCCTAAAGAAATGAGGAGAGACTCTGGGTTGGAAAGCACTACTGGTAATTTGACGAGGCCAAATCTACTGGGCTGAAGCCCAGTTCATCTGTTCTTCACACTTCTCACACTAGGGGAGAAAGTTGACTTTAATGATGATGATGATGCAGCTTTTGGGGGAAAGAGTTGTTTCTGTTTTGATCTACTTTTTGAATGTATTTGTTCATAATTGGACCTTGTACAGTCCAGAGGGTTGTTTCTGCTGCTTTTCCATGCGGAATAAGGTTATGGAATGTTAGTTTTAGCGTGTGTAATTATTCAAAGCCTTATTTAAATTCTATTAAAGAACATACCATTATAAATGTTAATTGCACTAATGAAATCTCTGCCATTACCTCAGTCCCACTGTTTGTGTTTCTTTCATGAATTAGCATCTGTTATTAGGTCTCAGTATTGCAGATTGCTTGAGGCCCCTCGGGTCTCATGGTTTCAGGTGATTTCTTGATTGTCTTTTGTAAAAGGCTCTTCCTTGTTAGCCCTGCTATGTGTGAGAAGTCAGATTTTTGCATTGGCATATTTCTTTGGATGCGTATTGTGTGTTGCAGTGCATATTGCATTAATATGTATTGCATGTTGTTGAAACAGGTTTACCATTAGATAAGGATGTAATGCTAAAGCAGTGGTATGTGCAAAGTGAATCAGCCAGACCTCAAGCAAAGGAGCTACTTTGCTTCTGTAATGCATGTATTAGGCTTGATCCTTTACAGCAGTTACCATTCCCTTGACTCCTGTGGACTTTCTGACTTACCCTGGGACACACGAGATCTTACTTTGGTCTCATGTTTGCAGAAGTTGTGTTTGTATGTAAACTTGTGGTGCAACAGTAGCCTTGAAAAACACATACGCTTTCCTTTTTTGCATAGGATAAGATGTATGGTGACAAGGGTTGGTCTCAGCCAAAAATAATTCTAAGAGTTCAAGGATAGAGTGGCTTTTTGTGGCTGGCTGGCCAGTGACTGATATCTAGGCCTTAAATCAGCAATTTGGGCTTACTGATTATCCCAGAGAAGCTCTTCTGATCCAAACTTGATGCATGTTTTAAAATGTGATTATTAGAGCAGGTTGAAGTATTTTTTAAATATTTGACAGACAAATGAGGCGCATATCTAGTCCATTCTAACAGATAAAAATTGTGTATGAAAAATGTGTCACTTTTTTAGCCCAGCCTTTGTGGTAAAGAAACCAGGCTGGTGGGGCAACACACCAGCAGCTTTGGAAACTGCTTTATTAGATGGCAGGGAGGTTTCAATACCTGATCTAGTGCCCAAGTCATGTCTTAAAATGAAAACTTCGACTCCTCCATCTCTTGGGCATATTTGAAAACTTCACCCCATTGCTGTAGCCAAGATGTTCACATTTACCTGAATTTACTGGTACACAATTACACGAGCCTGAAGAAGCTCTCAGAAATTGCTGGCTAGATGGAGTGGATGAGGATTTAACTTTAAAGCACAATTGGCTAGTGATAATGAGCCCCGGTGCAGCTGCGGTTATGGTCCGGGGAAGGCCATGTATTGACTTCAGCGGAAGCAGAACTGGGTCCTACCAGTGTGGCTATTGCCAAAGATGAGTCTCCATTTAAACCTGTGTCACCTGCCGGGGGAGGCAGGAGAACCGACTGGGAATCCCCTCCACAAGTGCTTGGAAAATGCAGATTCATTGAAATGGTCTTTTCCCCAGTCTCCAGGACTTTTGTCTGTTGGAAAAAAAAGTCTGGGCTCCAGGATGAAGTTTCCCATCGCCACATGAGAGACATCTGCTCAGCACAAAGCAGCAGTAGCCTGGCAGGCAGAGTACTTTCCCAGGAGTCCCAGTGTCCGTGCCGGTGCTTCTGAGTTATGCAGAAACACAGCCTTCCTCATGCCAGTTCAACGTCCCGACGACCAGCAGTTTGGCTAGCCCATGTCAAGCTCTGGTGTGTGCTCCTTTTTTTGGTTTTAATTAAAAAACATTTTGAAAAGTATCCATCTTGTTCGTCCTGCATTATGAGGAAAATATGCGTGTGTTGGGTTTTTATGTGGGGGAGAGGAGGCTTGGCTTTTTACTGGACTGGAAAGCTATTTCCCAGGTGGGTCTGAGAGAACGTTATATCCTCTGACTGGACCATCTGTCTTCCAGGGAAGCAGAATCCTAATCTCCAGTAGGTTTTGAATCTCAGTCTAGTATTTGCTCCTTTCCATATAGTATAGCTCAGTGAAGCAGGTTGCCAGCCCAGAGAGGTGATGTGTGCTTTGTATATTAGAGAACACTGAAGGCTCTGTTTCCTTCATCTCCTATTGTCACCTCTTGCCTTTGAGTATATGCTGGGACAGACTTGCAAAATGCATAGGTCTCTATGTAGGATTTCAAAGTAGTGAGTGGGTTTAGATACCAACAACCTATTATTCTTCACTACGCCCTGCTAGTTTCAAGGGGACCGCAGTGCTTTTGCTGTTGGGGAGTTCTTGAAAGTCCTTCACACAATCATTTTAGAGCACCCAGCCCCATGGGGTTAAAGGCTTGGCCAATCTAACAAACACTGGAGTAAGAGGGAATTTGCTTTAAACTAGCAATGTAGTCATCTTCCCTACTGACATCAAGAGGAGACAAGTCTGTGCTGTGAGTCCATGTCTCAATGGGATCTTCAGTTCTGCACCCACTGCTATGGGGGATAAGATTTTTTTTTGCTTTTGCCCATTAGCTACCTTCCTGCTGGCTTTTCCCCATTGGTGGGTGATGTTGCAAAAGGACTGGGACGATTAGTGAGGGGCTGGCTGCATGTGTAAGAATGTAGAAGGTCTTCTTTATGTGTCTGCGTATTACTGCCTTCTACACTGTTGAAAGGGAGGGGAGTCCCAGCCAAGAGGGTCTGGCCTTGAGGCATCAGAAAGGGGGGGAGGAAGAAAAAGTGCTCTTCAGAGGCTCCACTTTCATTTCTCAGTGTGAGCCTCCTTGAGCCTCCTGGCTGTGATCCTGCTCTTGGGACAAGCTTTTGCCTTTGCTCTTTCTATAGGGCTGCTGGCAAGTAGCACAACAGGAGGAGCAGCTAATTTGACTGGTTCCAGTTGTTGCCACTTCTTCGTGGGGGACACCTGAGCTGCTGCAGAGCTGACAAAACCACCAGCCAGTGGGGGGTTATTCTCTGTGCTGTGTTGGGGGGGAGTACTCAAATTAGAGCAGAAGGGAACAACAGCCCCAGGAGCTTTGTGAAAGCCTGCAGTCTCTGCTCCTTCAAGCATGTTATGTGAAGTCTCAGTCACTTCTGGCTGGCTGTGATAAATCGGTTTCTCCACATTTTCCAATACTCTAGCCTGGAGAAATGTTGGTGCTCTAACCAGAAAACTACAACTGAGCATCAGAGTCACTCTTTGCAGGAGATTGAGCAAAATACCAGCAGGAGTTTAACCACCCACTGCCCAAAATAGAAGCTAGTCCCCAAAAGCCATTGAAAAAGCTGGTTTTTTAATGGTCTATCTTTTCTGTTGTCCTTCTGTCACTGTGAGAAATAGCCCTGGCTTTGATCTAAATTTTTAGACTTTCCCTGATTGCCTTGTTCCAGTGGAAAGCAACCTTGTTTTGGCAGCTATGGTGGTTCTGGGCTCGACGGGGACATCCGAGCTCTGTGCCCTTCCACTTCTTGGTGTCCTCATGGAGGGTATAGTATGCTGTGAGACACGCTTGTGTCTGCTACAATTTGACAGGTCGGTGACTGAAACAGGCACTGAAAGACAGCAGTCACTCTTGACGTGAGGTGTGCCCTCAGCTCAGCTTCTGTTGGCCAGTGTTGCGGCCATATGAAATGATCCCCAAACTCTCCCTGTGGGCACTGTGCTCGAAACCAAGTACAGGGTGGCTGGCTTCATGCAAGATGCTGTCCTGGTGCCAAGCATCCACCAGCAGCTAGTGGTCTCAAATCAGTTGTTTACATTTTCTGGTAAATCTGGGGTTACAGGGAAAAATGGCTACTTAAAAGCCTTAGAAGGCCAGAGATTCCCGACGGTCACATTGCTCTGCTCCCCAGAGACTGGTGCTTAGACCCGGCTCCACTCAGCTGCAGCCTCTGAAAACATTTCTGTAAAGAAGGTTTATTTAGGTGTCTCACCAATCTGCTTGCTGTATAGTGATGAATGCACATGGCAGCTGGATAATCGGACCAAAAGTGTCCAGGAGGTGGTGGCTGGGGCTGGAGGATCACAGCACAGAACCCAAATCCCATTAAAGTCCATTGGGACTTGAAAATGTGCTTGAAACTCAGTGTGTGCACTTTGCTGGATCAAGCTGATTGTGATCAGACCAAAAGTAAGCAGACGTCTGTCATATTTTATTAACCCATGCATAATACAAGCAACCATGCATAATGCAAGTGAATGTGGCAGAGGGAAAGGGGAAGATAGACTTTGCTAATGATTATTTATTGATTTTTTTTTTTAAAGGTGTGCATAGTTGGTGCCTAGAATTGCTTAAAAACATCTGTCTGTCCCTTTTTGCAGGTTCAGTGCTGGATACATTTTGCCACTTTGTTTTGTATTAAAGCCAGTGTGTTTGAAAGGTCACTGGGCAGCTGAGTGCAATAATGGTCAGATTCTGCAGGCATTGCTCAGTGATTAGAAATATTCAGCATGCAAATAGCTTGTTCAACTTCAGCAAGTACATCATCTCCCTCCTGCCAGCCTTGCTTGGGGTGAGCTAATGGACTTTTAACATTATACAGCTTAGAGAGTGACTGTCTCTAATAGCTCCTGATTAAGCTCTCCAGAAAGGCAAATAACCATCATGGGGCAAAGGCTAAACAAGGGGAGGGGGGCAAAAAAGCACAGATATTAAAAAGTTGCTGGCCAAGGGACTCTTGCTGACATGTTTTGTGTTTAGGGAAATTCAGCATTATATTTAGCACATTTTGGCTTTTGAGAACTGTCAAATGAATCCCAATTTATTTCCTCTGAATGCTCTCAGAATAGTGATAAAATAGCCCTCCATCCCTTCTCCTCCCCCTCTGCCCATTTATAATCTATTATTTTAGGGCTGCTCTGAGGAACTATTGTGTTTTCCTATTATCATTGTCCCTGGCTCAGCACTGTGCTTCCAAGCTGAATGTAGGCTTTTGGGGGTTATTTTTATCTTACTGACCTTCTGTGGTAGAGGAACACGCTCTCATTCAGTCTCCAGACAGCCTGATTTGCCGAGCAGAGAGATGTGGGTGCATATCGGGGGCATCAGGCTCTCTTTAAACTGACTCGGCCCTGTCTTTCCCTCTCAGTTTTTGTGTGTTAGGAATATCAACATGGAAGACATGACTGAGGTCTTGCTAGGCACAGAGAAGATGATACGTGATTCTGAAGTCAAGCAAGCTCTAGTGCAAAGTGAAAATTGAGCCCAAACAGCTACTTTCCTCCCTGACTCTCAACCCCTCTGACCCCTTTGTTATAGCTTTCTTTTGGGGAGGTGGAGAGGAGAGAGATGAGCTGCTTTTGTCCACTTCAGTGGGTACAAATCATAGCTTTGGTTTAGGATGTTAGACACTTCATTCACTAATGGCTCTGTCTCCAGGGCTTCCTATTGCTTTACACCCCATCATGACATTGGAGGGACAGGGAGAGGGGTTTATCATCTGTTCAGCCACTTCACAACAGAACTGGAAAGGAAGGAACGGGCTTTTTGCAGGAAGGGCTAGCGACCTTGTGTCCCTCTCCTGCCTCCGGTATGCCAAGGCTCACGCACACAGTGTGTTAACAGCCACTTCTGAGGGCTTCAGCTGATCGGAGAATAAAGGCCAATGTGCTTCTGTGCAAACCAGCCAGCTCCCCCTCCCTTGCAGGGCAAGTCAGCTTCTATCTGAAGTCAGTGCTCTCAGAGCAGACTTTGGCTGGTTGTGTTTGCAGAGTACAGGCTGGGTCTGTATCTGCAGATGACAGCAGGCCGGGGACAGCTTCTACAACTGCCACGTTAAGAGATAACTCCACCCGGCTGATCTGAAACAGCACGGAGGAGAAAATCCTTCCTGCAGGGAGGCTGCTGCAAAGTCCAACCTTTCCCACCAGCACTATGACTTGTGTAGTGACCAGGAGAAGACTCCATGCCTAGTGCTACCATAAAGGCACCCTTGTGTCTAAGAGCTTCTGGGTGTCAGGCAGCAGCCGCTATCCCTGAGGGGAGCTGGGGGTCTTCTGCCTCCTGCCACCATGTGGGACAGAGACCAGGGCTGTCTTAGGACTACCCCGGCAAGGATAGCAAAGGGGGAGCTGGAGTGGTTGAGGACACACTCTCCCCCCACTCTGACCCCCAATCTCTGCAACACCATCATAGCTGCAGCAACTGGTTGCAGCTTCTGTGATAAGATGCCGTTTGTGGAGCTTTCAGGAAGAGAGGCTGGATGTTACCTGGCAAAGATGGCTCTCGGGGAAATCCTGCAGTGACCCCAGTGATTCCTGTGCCTCCGTACTCACTTAGGGAAGTCCTCAGTGCCTGCAAGGCCGTTCACTGTGCCTTACACCTTCTTTGCAGCCATGTAAACTAATGCAGAAGAGTTGGGGCAGTGAGGAGCAAGGACCAGCAACAGCTTCTCTGTGAAGGACATGTTTCCCTTCTACCTCCCATGGTGTCCAGTACATGCGCATTCAGCTGTGATTGTCCTGTGAGGATCCTCCAAATCTTCCTCAACTATTAATGACTGATACAGGGCTCAGAGGAGCCACTTTAGTCATGGAGTTCAGCCACCACTACAGTCAAAAACACCAACGCTGGTGGTTTTGATGTTTAGGCTCCAGACAGTGTCTAGTCCACCCCCAGCCCCACTCATGTTAACACCCTATAACAGACAAAAGGGCTATAGCAAGAAAAGCTCAAAGCTGCAACCTTTGTTTAGTTCCCTCAGAGGTTCACTCTGTTTTCTAATGGTTCTGGCTGGTCTTGGTTGATGTACGCAGTGTTATATTCATTACATTATTTTGTTAACCACTGGTGGCAGAACTGGGATTGGCAAGTGTTGTCTTTAACCCCTGGACTGCTATGAGTACATGTAGATGTTATCTTGCTGAATACTTGAACTGGTTGCACTAACATCATCTCTGCTACTCATTAAAATGGAGGGAACAATGGTGGGAAGTCCTTACAGAAAGGTTCCAGAAAAAGCACGAGCCCATCCATTAAAGGAAACTCTGGAAACTGAACCCAACAGGCCTGAATCCCACCAGCCCGTTGTTACTAAGGACTGATAAGTCCACCAAGGCATATGTTACGAGGTCAGTAGTAGAAAGCTAGTTTTTCACTTGTTCTTTCCCCAAGGCATGGCTCTATTCAGCATCAAACCCCACTGAAGGCAGAATGTGAAACCCAGCCCCCGAGGAGGGATGGAAAGAAGTGCTGCTCAGCTGGTTCCTCCAGTCTGTTTCTCTATTGCACCCAGCCTGCCCCATGCCCCTCTCCAAAGCATCTTTAAATAAACTCTCCAGAGGTGTTCTGCTACACAGTAATGAACTAAAATGAAATAAAATGCCGCTGAAAGGAGCTGGATAAATGCCTTGCCATATTTTGTTATAATCACCTAGAACAACCTCATCATCTGTGTCATCTGTCTCTCTGTCTTACTTGTGGAGCGGCAAGCATCATGGTGACTGTGCAAAAAAGGAAGAGAAATGCAAGTTCATGTGAGTCGGAGTAAATAATTCAGAGGCACTGGCTTGTTGTTCTGATATGCAGTGCTACCCAGGGCTGCCAGGGCATCCTGGTTCAGCATGCACAGAAGTCATGCTCTCCCAAGTAAAAGCAAGCTATGGAGAAAACTAAGCGAATCCTCCAGCCTGTTAATATTCCAGCTCATTGATCAGGTGGAAACTCAGCAGTGTGACTGCAGGGTGTGGGAGCAGTGTAAGTATGAGCGGGCTTGTGGGCTCTTCAGCTGGTGCTGCTGTACCTGCACATGGGCACCTGCGGTTGCATTACTATACACCACTGTGCCACTGACTGAATACAGTCAGTGCTTGAGTTTGAAAGCCATTTCTGAACAACAGCTCAAGAAATAAAGGGCCAAAACAAAAAGGAGACCACCTAAAAAGCAGTACATCATGCACAGCCCTTCCACAGAGCAGAGAGTGAAAAGGAACTTTACGTGATCAGTTTCAATGTTGTGGTAGACTTGGATTTCCTGCCCAGCTGCCAGCTCGCAAGGAGCCTTGCTGTGTTGTGCACTGCCTGGAAGAGAATTTGTTCTAGCTATACATCTCTGATGATGACTTTGGAAAGATGCAGTCTTGGAGGCAAATGCAAACCCATGTCCCACCGCTCCAGCTCAGTACTGAGCAACGGGCACAGCGGTGGTTTGTGTGTGGCTGCATATGTCAGGCACTTGAACTTCTAGTCTTCCAGTTTCTTGCTATATTAGTGTCTCAGAAGTTCTCAACAATAAAAATCTCCAGGAGATGTTTCCCACCTTCTTCTGTCTAAAATTGCAAGGAAGACAGTACAGTGCAACAGTGCAAGCACGAGGCATGTTAATGTGCCAGGGCATCTTCATGGTGTTTGTAGAACAGGGTCCTGCCTGGTTTGCCTTTCCTGCCCCTCTGTGCCTTCACACCCGTGCACACAGAGGAGAGGTCTCAGGTGTGGTCTGGAGGTGGTGGGGTCAGCTCCAGCTCCCCCTCCCCGACTGGTCGGCTTGGGGTTCAGGCCAGCAGAGCAGTCAGTAGGTCTGGGCGATCATGTCGCTTTGGAGTCCAGCTGTCCCAGTGGCCAAATCCTGTTAACTGCTCACCTTTTATTTCAGGCGTGAATAACTCCAGCTATACAGCTGCATATGCCTTGAAGAACTAAACCTAGCTTTGCACAAAGCTTGGGGGTTATGAATTGCTGCGGTTTATGACTGGGGGTGGGATTTATTTATCACAAAGGACTGAATTAATTTGACTATTTGTGCAACCAGACCTGAGGTCTAAGGGACCAGCAAGGTATTTAGACATCTGAGTCACACCCTTCCTGCACCGCTGGTGCTCGCTGGCACAGACCTGGTCCTTCAAATGCTTGTTTAGTGGCATGATGCCACCATCATATAAGAACTTGGCCCAGGGGCTGGCTGGATCCACATGTAACCAGATGTATGCCTCTGACCTGACTGCAAAAAGGTCCTTCAGATTCAAATGCCATTTCTCTTTCAATAGTTAGCACTCCCTCACTGAGCACTTCCCTCGACAAGTGCATCAGCCAGGCACCCTGCAAACCCAAAGCGCTCTGACCGGGAGCTGAGGGCCACCCCCAGCCGGGAGGAGACAGGTGCATCTTGCTCCCCGTTCCCAGTGCCCTGTGCTTGGCTTGGAAATAAGACCGGGATCTTTTACTGACGATATTCAGCAAGCAGAGCTGATGTGCCTGCACAGCATAGCCCTGCACAGGACCAGCCCAGCACTCGCAGGCGAGGCAGCTCTGCACACAAGCTGATTTGCTCTTTCCTTCAGTGGCACTAATTAGACCACATGCAGCTCCTGTTTCTGGGAAGAGCTCTTTTAGAGCTGGCTCAGGTATCTCTCAACTGCATGGCATTTGTCAGTTTGGAAATATCGACTCTGTTTAGAAAGCTAAATAACATCTCACAGCAGTATTGCAGTCTCCCAGTTCTTACTGGAAATAACCTTCTGGTGTCATCTGCCCATGGCCTTGTCCCTTCACATGTCTGGCAAGATAAAACATTCTTTTAAGGGTCAGGGTGATGATAGGGAAGGTATCTGCTGTTCTCAATTTTACACACAGTACTTCAGCAAATGTCCACATTTGCCAGCCTGAATTCAAAAGACGGAGGGAGGGATGTGAGCATAGAATAGCAGCAGAAGTTAATGAATGTGTTTGTAAAATAATCTCTTGTATGCATAACTCACTTTTAGTACCTGATTTTCAGTCTCGTCACAGAAAGATTATGTTCATTTGCACTTCTGCAACCACTGAAATTCCTTTGCAGAGACAGGAATTTCTGTTAAATATATATATAGAATTTCTCCAGGTTCATTTGAAGAGAGTGATAATATATCATTGGTCCCAGTAGGGACATAGGTGCCTCCTAGCCTATGTCTGCTGACATGCATTAGAGCTGGGCTTGAACGGTACCAATCAATAGTGGGAAATGCAGCGGCTGAAACTGCTAAGTGCAGCTCTAATGTTCCTTATGCAAATGTTAACACTCACCCAGAGAGCACACCTGCTCAAATGAGCAAAGAAACAAGACTGACTGCTCTATTTGCTAAATGAATCCCAATATTTCCTGGTGGGGTTTTTTTGTGGTTTGCATCTCTTATGAAAAAAAAACCCAATCAGTTGCTGAAACTGCAGAGGGTAGTACCAGCCAAAATTAAGAAAAGAACACCTCTCTTTTTGGGCCAAACGTGTGTTGCCCACACACTCAAGGGCGGGTGGGCTATCCTGTGCTATTGCCAAGCACATCAGGGCATACCTAGCTGGGTTCTGCCCCTCTCATCCGCTTAGTGCCTGCTGATTCCTATCCTGATGCAGACCAAAGTGGACACACATGTCCCTGACTTGGCTCTCAGGCAGAACTAGTGCATGGGTGTTACATCCTTTGGTGTAGTTCCTGGAAACCCCATGTCCATCCAACCTTGTTATCCACTGACCAGCCTGAAGCTAGACCTGATTGCCCAAGTGGCTGAGCACCTGCTGCTCGCCCCAGATTAACAGGAGCTGCATGTCCTCAGGAATGCCAGTGACTGGACCTGGAATTTGCTCATGCTAAAAGCCAATTCATTTGCTCTGAACACACAGCTGATACGTGGAGCGAGACCACTGTTATGACAGGCAGGCCCTGAGGGTCTGGGATCACCTTCTTATTCCATCTGCAAGCTGGAGTAATTGCAGCAATGACTGAGCTTCATAGCAGTATTGACCTCCTTCCCCCTCTGTAATACACAGAAAAGTGGAATAGGAGGAGAAAAAACCCTTAGTTTTCTTATTTCTTTCTGCACGGTAACCCTGACCTTCGTGGCACACCTGGCCATTGCTGTCTGGGAAGGTTTACACTTACCAGCTGGCCCCAGCACAGCTAATTGACTGCTCAGCAAGGCTGGGTACAGCAGCAGCCCAGGTGAGGGGTGTTGTGCGTTAGCAGCCATTTGGCAGAGCAAGGTTATAAAGAAGGAAAGGAGGCTACTACGAAGGTTGGGCTGATGGGTCCCTGTGCTCTGAAGGATGACCGGATGGGGGCTGCAGTCAGAGGAATGTCAGTAATGGACTTAGAAGTAAGTAAGCCTTTATGTGGGACTAGTATAAACCTGTGCATAAAGTAAGAAGCAGCTCTGTGTCCTGGGTCTGGTCTCCTGAGGAGCTTTGGACAGACCCTGTGGTCATGAGGGGGCTAGATCCTGGCTGTGAAATGGTGGAAAAGGTGATCCCTCCTTTCGGGGGATGTGTGTGTTCATGTTTCCATTTCCTCTTACCATCTAGACGTAACAATAAAGCTGCAAGCAAACTTGTGAGCTGACTAAGATGAAAGGCCAGGGTTTGCTTGTGTGTGCCAGGAGCTGGGGTGCCTAGAGAGCCTGAGGCAATGTTATAGGCATTTAAAGCTGCAAGTGTCCTGCTGGCAGCTCTTTCACTAGGAAAGGATCAAGGTAAAAAAACAAGGAGAAGTTGTTAGTGTGACTGCCTTGTAGATGTGCTATCTGGAGGAGTTTGTTTTGGGAATTGCTGAGCAGGAGAGATCTGCTTGATCTTGAAGGCAAGAAGCCTTGGAAATGCTGCTGGGCTCAAGTTGTCTGAAGCTGTTGGTTCCTTGTGTGATAACACTGCCTTGGCCAGCAATGCCTGCACACATTCATCCCCAGGGAAGTACGCGGTCAGACTGTAAAGAAAGGACATATCCTGGCACACAGTCAGCTTTGTTTACTATTATCACTAGTAAACTGGACACCAGCAGGTATTTATCAGTGATTGTAAACCCTTGAGGTGTCACGGAGGGAAGGCAAAATATTTCCTTGGCTTATGCAACAAATTGCTAGGAAGGGTGCATTCTTTTACGCTGTGAGTTGAGGGAGCATAAGCCTGCTAAGCTTTGCTGTCCATGTGCTTTGTATCTGTCCTATGGGGTGCCGTGGTGGGTTAACCCTGGCTGGAGGCCAGGTGCCCACCAAAGCTGTTCTTTCACTCCCCCTCCTCAGCTGGACAGGAGAGAGAAAATATAACAAAGAGCTTGTGGGTTGAGATAAGGACAGGAGAGATCACTCACCAATTACTGTCACGGGCAAAACAGACTCAACTTGGGGAAAATTAATTCAATTTATTACAAATCAACCAGAGTAGGGTAACGAGAAATAAAACCAAATCTCAGAACACCTTCCCTCCACCCCTCCCTTCTTCCCGGGCACAACTTCACTCCCGGATTCTCTATGAATCCCCCCAGTGGCACAGGGGGATGGGGATGGGGTTTATGGTCAGTTCATCACACGTTATTTTCTGCCGCTTCATCCTCCTCAGGGGGAGGACTCATCACACTCTTCCCCTGCTCCAGCGTGGGGTCCCTCCCACAGGAGACAGTCCTCCATGAACTTCTCCAACGTGGGTCCTTCCCATAGGCTGCAGTTCTTCACGAACTGCTCCAGCGTGGGTCCTTTCCACGGTGTGCAGTCCTTCAGGACCACACTGCTCCAGTGTGGGTCCCCCATGGGGTCACAAGTCCTGCCAGAAAACCTGCTCCGTGGGCTCCTCTCTCCACAGATCCGCAGGTCCTGCCAGGAGCCTGCTCCAGTGCGGGCTTCCCACGGGGTCACAGCCTCCTTCGGGCACATCCACCTGCTCCGGTGTAGGGTCCTCCATGGGCTGCAGGTGGAGATCTGCTCCACTGTGGACCTCCCTGGGCTGCAGGGGGACAGCCTGCCTCACCAGGGTCTTTCCCACGGGCTGCAGGGGAATCTCTGCTCTGGCGCCTGGAGCACCTCCTCCCCCTCCTTCTGCACTGACCTTGGTGTCCGCAGGGTTGTTTCTCTTACATGTTCTCACTCCTCTCTCCAGCTGCCGTTGCTGTCTGTCCCAACTTTTTTTCCCTTCTTAAAAATGTTATCCCAGAGGCGTTACCACTATCACTGATTGGCTCGGCCTTGGCCGGCGGCGGGTCCGTCTTAGAGCCGGCTGGTATGGGCTCTCTCTCAAACACAGGGGAAGCTTCCAGCAGCTTCTTACAGAAGCCACCCCTGTAACCCCCACTGCTACCAAAACCTTGCCCTGCAAAGCCAATACAGGTGCTCACCTGAACACAGTTTAGGTGCAGGTATGTGTGAAGAGCTGTTTCTGCTATTGCTGGGTGCGTTGGGCTGCAGCACTGTTAGCCTTGCAGAGGGGTGCCTGCTCTGAAGCCAGGAGGGAGCCCAGCTGGGAAGACAGCTGAGCTCTCTGGGTCAAGCAAATTCAGTAGCTTGGTTAGATCCTTACCCGAGGAATGTGTTGTCTGCATGTTGACTTTGGATTATCCCTGCCTGAAATGCTTGCAATAGTGACTTCAGTGACCTGAACAGTATGAAAGTCATCAGCAGAGAGCACAGGTGTACTTTTTTAATGCTAATGCATGAGTGTCCCAGGCTGTGTTCTCCAAGTCCTTATTGCCTCCACAAAGTTTCCAGCTTGTTAAAAGAAGAAACTGTGCAACAATGTGCTCTCCAGTGTACCACCACCAGTGAGTGCTTACCCAGTGCAGTGGGATTTTACCCTATTGTGTTTTAAAGGTTATAATTCCTCACCATGCTACACCACCTCATTTCTCTACCTTTCTGAAGCAAGAAATATAGCCTGAAAAACCAATGTCCTGCTCTTGAGAAGGAGTATTGTTTAGACTACAGTTTCTATCCCATTGTTATGTTGTTACAGCTCTGCTCGCCTGTGAGCATAGCTGAGGGGTATGATTGTACTATCCATCTCTGCAGACCCTAGACATGGAGACGAGAGCAGTTGCTGCCTGATTTCTTAGTACAGCCTTCATGTGAGATGTCTTGAGGGTGTGAACCCAAGGGAGAGCTTTCCTATGGGTATCTGACTTGTTAAAAGTGCAAACAAAACCCCAGAGAAGTAAAAATACCAAGTGCTGGAGAGGCTGATTCTGTTGGTCCTGAAGTAAGAATTTCAGGCAGGTCTCTAAGCCACAGGTGGTAGGTGCACTGTCGTTGCTCTGTGCATAGCCTGATTAGCACATCAGTGGAAATAGGCAGAAGTCAGAGTTCTCAACTTCAGAGTTTTAATGATAGAGTATGAAAAGAAAAGCCACCACCTTCTTTCTCCTGTACCTCCCTCCTATGAGGCTCTAGCAGCTGCCTTGAGACATATTTTTAGCAAATTTTTAATCTTCTGTATAGGTATTTCTCTTACCTACTGGTTTCCATCACAGGTGGTAGGAGTTTCTCTTTCCTGGATTCCAACTTCTGGATGAATCTGAAAATCTAATGGGAAGGGTGTTTCTTTACCTGCTCTTGTTTTACCTGGTGTGTATAAATGCATGATGAACAGTCTCACTATCAATGTGCTCACTCCTCAGTGTCTGACTCTAGCCAGCTGCTGTTCCTGTTTCCCATCCCTGATGCTCAGCAAATGAGGGCTGTTGATTTTGATATGGACATGGGCTAAATCAGCAGGGATGCTCCAGATCTTGTGGATTTTCATGATTGCTGAAGGATTTGGCTATTCTGGGTAACAAGTCATCATCTCTGGTGGGAGAGAAGATTGTTTCATGCAACCATTTATATTCTTGAAATGATAATGCCCTTTTACCTTTGAGATCTTTAACAATGCAGAAAGATAGTATTGCATGACCTTGATTTTGGCAGTGAGTATGAACTGATGGCAGCCAGCAACATTTTCATCTGTTCTCAGCTCTAACTTCTTCCTTCCTGGTCCTCCTCTCTCTTGTTTGCCCTTGTAATTGGAGATAAGCTGAACCCACATAGTTAGGCAGCATCAGACATGTAATCTAGACATCCCTTCTGTGAATCACATTTCTAACGTGCCCTTCAAACAGAAGTCAGATGCCTACAGTCTATTTTCTGTGAGCTGCTTGGAAAAAATCTGAACTGTAACTATTGATAGATACATGTTTGAGGGACACCTGGAGGTGTCTGGTGTTCTCACAAAACCAGCACAATACTTCACTGAAAAGCAGCTTTGCTCCAGGACAGCTTTATCCTGTTCCTAAAAGGAGATCAAACTCTTCATGGGAGGGAAGGCAGGGGCCACCAGGGACTTTGATAAGGTGATGAAAGCCTCTAAGTGATTCAATTTTTGAGCAGAACAGGAGTTCAGGCTGTGCAGGTCTGCAGAAGAGATTTTAAAATACCCTCTCATGCTGTCTGGGAACAATGGAGGACTTGGTGAAAGATCAGGTGCGTTTTCTGTCTTTGTGCCCTATCCAGGCCATTTTGCTGTTGAACAAAACCCTGCTTGCTGTGCGATGCAGCAGCTAGCCAAGGTTCAGGTTCCCAAAGCTGGGCCGCCTGCTCAGAGCATCGCCCCTACCTTCTGTTCCAGAATGACAAACTTGTAGAAACATGGGGAGAAAAGTCTCAGCTGAGGGGAAGAAAGAGTGGAGGTGAGCAATTACATGCAGGTGATAGGCAAGAAATTCTGACAATTCTTTTGCTGAGATATTGAAGTCCTCCAAGAGCAAGATAATCCTTACTTCCTGACGCTGTCCTCGGGATCTCCCTTTCGGGAGACCTCACGGCTGTCTACAAGGACATATGTTGTTTGGCTAAGGAAATGGAAAGTTTGGAGGAGGGTCACAGGAGGTATCCAGACCAAAAGGAGCTATTTGGACAATGCCATTGTTTTGAGACGGATGAAGCTGCACCTACCTGCTCCTGACAGATGGGTTGAGATCTTGAGGCTTTATTAAAAAAACAAAAGTGTAGATTCTGGAGCCTCTAAATACACAATGAGATGCTCAATAAGTGATTGCTCTGAAATCCTGGTTGTGCTGGAACCGTGCAGAACCACAGCAGTTAAGCAAAATATTGCATTTGAATGAAATTGTCTGTATTCCTTAGCCTTCCCCTCTGCCCAAGTCTCTTGGATGTTTGAATCCTTTAAGTGGTGGAAATGAGATGTAATGCTTTGGAATGCCCTGGCTGGGTGGTCAGTGAAATCCTGTGTTGTGAGGCCCAGTAATGCTGGGTTATCCAGATTAGACACTGCATCTGATTATCTTGCTGATAATCTTACCCTCAGTAATTTAATCAGGATGGGGATTGCAAGGCCAGGATCAGGCAGAAATAATGGGTGATTGCCCCCTTGCACATCTGTAGTACTTGGAACTCCTTGTTTGTGGCAATATCTGTAATGCATTTGAATAAATATACATGTGTGGTAGTGCTGTGTTGCCACTGGCATTGCAGCTGGAGTCTCCTGATGATTCTCACTGTTTGTAGGTGAGAATTCAGTTATTTAGTGGCTTGGGGTGACACAGTTTCCTGCATTTGCTTTCTTTGAATTCTCACAAAGAATGTGTGTGTGAAGGAACTGATATGTGATACCAGTTTAAACAAATTGGGATGGCAAAGAGAATGATCCAGTCCAGTAAGAAGAACAGATGCTGCTAACCTGCCTGTCAGAGGCAGGACTCCTTGCCTACTGCTATGGGAGAGCTGGGTGAAGTGATCCATGTCCTGATCCCTTCTCTGGCTTTCCTAGTGTGGGTTGGGAATGAAGCTGCTTGGGCATGTGTTTGTAGAAGTGCTTAAGGGGGGACTGTGTTCATGCTACCTAATTTGGTCCAAAAGGCAGTGATTTAGACTGCCTGACACCTGGAGCACCAGGTCCTACAGAAAAACTGGTACCCAATGTATCCAGCTTCCCCAAACCTGAAATGAATTCAGACCTTATTGTGAGACCCACCTAAACACATGCACATGGGAATAAGAATTCTAAAGAATGCTAAAGGGAATTCTTCATGTACTCTATGAACCTGACCCTAGTAACTCAGCAGAGTCTTATTCAAGGATGATTGGTAGTGCCTTAGGATTTGGGATGCATGCTGCAAGATACAGGCTAGAGGATAATGGGTGGGCTTGGAGCAGCTCCATGCATAGCTGAGTGTCACAATTTATGTTGGGCTTTTCCCACAGCGCATATATGTGATCTATTGGAAAGGCATTTGAGAAATGCTAATATGCTTAGAGGTATAAAATATGTATCCTGTGCAGACCTGCAACTTTGAAGGGGCTGTTAAAATAAGCCTAGAGTGTATATATTAACACTTGGGAAGTGCTCATGGTGTGTACAGCGCAGGGGATGGGGAGAAAACCGAGCTCGGCATTCCTTGTTCCAGCCAGGAGAGGGCAGAGGTTCATACACAACCACGTGTGGCCTCGGGAGGCTGCTGATACTTAATGATGGCATTTAATGGTCACTGCCAAGGGGCTGAGCACTTACAGCTGAGGTGGTGTTTCCCTCCTAGATCCTGACCCCGGAGGGAGCATGGGGCAGCTGTGAGACAGAGCAATGCTCAGCTGTGCCTGGGGAAGGAGGCTCACCTTAGTGCAGGGATGAGAAGAAGCTGAAAGCAAGGGAAGGAGGCATGAAAAAAACCAAGGGAGAGAACGGGTGCTGCGGGAAGGGGAGGAATAGCAGATGGCAATGGCAAGCCTGGGTGCTGGGCAGGGAGATGAGAGCTTTTCTCTATGTGGCAAACGTGGCTCGTGTCTGTGTGCAGATGCCAGAATTGCAATGCTTCGTGCATGTAGGAGGGCTGCAGCCAGGGAATGGGGGGGATGGCTTAGCTGGAGCTCACGGGCTGGAGGGCTGCCTTGGGGAAGAGTCCGCACACACTGGCCCAGAGTGTTTCCGTTCAATGTGACTCCTACCTGGTGCTGTCCCCTTAGAGGTGGCACCCTGAGCACTGCATTGAGGATGTAATTTTGTTGCTTAGATATTCATGACGTGGGGAATCTTCAGGATCAAGCAGTTAAGTGTTTCCAGCAAATGCTTTTGTTTTGGAGCTGTTTGCCAGTTGGTGCTTTCTTGGTGCTGGCAGGAAAACATCTTCCCACTGGAAAACAACCCCATTGCTTTTCCTGCTTGCTGTCGCTACCGGATTTTTTTTTTGCTGCCCCCAGTTGGCTGCACATCCCATCGCTTGGTGTTTCTGCTACTCTCAGCCTTGACATTGCATCTTCTTGTTTCCTTGCTGTCTGCCCTTTTGCTACAGCTGATCCCCTGTCATCCTGAACCTCTTGCCTTCTCATCCCACTGCAACGTGGAGCTTGTTGATTCCTAGTCCTGATTCACTCCAGCCTTGGCTTTCTCTGCTCCTGTTACTTGGAGGGTCTCAAACCCTATTGCCATGCTGACTGTGCTAAACTTTTCCAGTTTGCCACCTTGCTGACTAAATTGTTTTCTTTCTCTAGCTTTCTTGCTGGCATGGGATTCAGTCACAACTGGCTTCCTGCCACCTTGAGTCAGTCCAAACCTTCCTCCTCTGCCTTCATTTCTTTTTCTGACCAAAATCTCTTCTACTTCTAAGTTTAAAAAGAAATGCAAGATTATGTGCTCTCCTTTCTTGTCCTTGTCTCTTGGATGTGAGCGCAAGCACCTTCTCCCATCTCCCAGACTCCCTATATCTATTCCTATCCATGCTCTTATTCTTTCCCTTCAGTCCACCCTCTGTTCTGGCAGCTCTTCCTTACAAAACAAACTTGCTATTCAAGCCCCCACATGTTTCTCTAAATACAGCCCATCTCTGCACCTTGACTTGACTCAGTCAGCCCTTCTTTCCTCTCATGTCCTTACTCTTATTACCTGGGATGTTCCTCCTCTGTTCTTCCCTCCCTAGACTGTCTTCCACAAAGTCCCTTGGAAGGTGCTGTTCTTCCCTTTGGCCTTTTCCAATCTAAATTCGTGAAAATGTCCCATATCACTCCTTCCTTGGGCTCTTTCTCTCCTCCCTTTACATCTTATCTGATTGATCTCATCCAAGCAGTAAATTGCCTTTGTTGGATGCCTTGTCACTTCTCAGTCTGAGAACAGGTGGAGACAGGTCTATCTTGAAGACCTCTGTGTGGATCCAGCTATCTGCTTCAAACTAGAGCAGAGCTCTTCTGTTTCCCCTCACATCCAGTCCATTCCTGTTTCCTGCTTTTCCAGTGACAATGGACACTGCCATCAGGCCCCTAACCTGCATGTCACTTGCCTTGGATATGTCACTGGATTCTCAGGTCACAGGTATTTTAATGCATACTATTGTGTAAGGTTCCCTCTTCCACACTGCACAAGCCCTCCCTGGCACCTCTTCCATTACTGACACAGGTTGGTTTTTTCCTCCCCCCTTGATGGGAGTGATCTCAGGCTCCTCCTGTCTATGCTGAAAGTTGCTTCCAAGGCAGTCCTTTCCCTAGCTCAGAAAAATATCTCCTGGAGTTGGTGTTTCTGCAAAGCCAACTACTAATGCAGCAAACACTGTAAAAAAAAAAAAAAAAAAAAAGCTCATGGACCTGTTTTCTTCTTCTCACCATTCATTCTCTGTGCAGCTGCTCCTCTGACAAGAGAGGAATGTCCTCTTAGCACCATTTGCTAAAGCTGCTGCTTGGTTCTGGTATTTTAGTTTTGAAAGATAACCACTTTGACTAAGAAACAGAAATACTCTTCTACCTCACCAGTCAGCTAAGAAGGTTCTAGAAATGCAGGGGAGGAAAGACTAATTTTATGTGCATTAGAAGATGAGATCCTTGGAAAGGGCAATAGTGATTCCGTTCTGACCCTCCTGAAGCACATGGAGATCAGCTTTGGGCATGGCTGGGATGGGTAGTGGCAGGACTGTGCTCCTTGACATAGCCCCTTGGCTGGCTATCATGCCAGCTCTTGTCTGCATGGCAGATGTGTGCAGCACTGACACAGCTAAAAAACTCTGCTAATTCCAGACCTTCTGGGCCAGAGCAGAATCTTCAAGGGCAAGGCTGGAAGATGGGCAGAGAAACAAGTCTTTCTGATCCTGTCTAGGTGGTAAGTTGAGTGCTTTCTGGAGTTGGTTCTTGAAAAGACCTCTGAAACCCAACCTGGACAGCTGTCCATCATGGGAAAAACAATATTTAGTACTTGACATGTGTTGGGTTCTGTAGAATAAAGGAAGAATCTGCCCAGGAGCATGTGGCTCTTCCAACTTGGTGCTACATTTGCTGCAGTCCATTTGAATATCTAACTGGCAGCAGGTTACAAATGCTGCCTATGATGTCAGTCTTGCTTCATCCTTTGCTGAAAGGTCTGCAAAAAGAGCAAAGATGGAGAACTGCTGTAGAGTGAACAGGGTTTTAGTAATTTGCTGGCTACCCAGATTCTTCCTTGAATCTCCACTATTTTCTAAGTTTATATTTAACAGTCACTTGGAAGATGCCACTGCAATGTTTAGAAAATACTATAGGTTGCTATGTCTACTCCACCTATGGCAAGAAGGAGGGTTGTCCTTACCAGGTAGAGCTGAGCTCCTTCTAAGGAGTCATGCTTTGAGAGTCTTGAGTTAAAGGTGTGTGGTTTGGTTGTGTGGATGGGTAATGCAGCTGAACTCCCCTGCATCTCATGGCCACAGCTGCCAAGGCAGGAGCAAGCAAGAGCCTCCAACTGCTGTTCATCCTTTCAGGGTCAGGCATGCTGATTTTCATACTGTTTGTGTTGGTTGCAGCCCAAGCTTCTGGGATGGATATCAATCAAGGAAAGCAAGGCTTAAAGAAATTGCTATTTATGTATATAAGCAAAGCAAACAAAGCAACCAAGATTTTTTATAAGCAAAACCTCAGCAGAGAAGAGCAGAGGCAGGCAGTATCTTGGCAGGCTTATTGAACAAGCCATTGAAGACTGCCTGTGCCTGGTGTCCAGCAGATCTGGGGACAGGTGGCAGGTCAAGTCCATTTCTGCATTCTGTGCTGACTGGAAACCAGGGTTCCCTGAGCTTTAAATTAGAGCCATCATGCATATTCTGGGCCTGACTGGTGCTTTCCTGTTGGTGCCAGACCCCTCTACCTCCAGGGGAAGTGTTATCCTTGCAGCTCAATCTAGGTTGCCACAAGGGTTAGTATTCTCACCACATAGTTGATATCCTACTTAAAGACACTGGAGCAGAAAGCAGCAGCATCTCTTCCTACTACAGAGCTGCTGGAAGCTGGTGTGGGTCAAAATGTCTTTAGGGGTCACTCTTCACCCAAGCAAGGTAGAACTTAGAAAGTTCACTTCAGAGATCAAGTTTTTCCTACAGGCATGAAGAGCTGTCTCCTTAGCTTGCAGCCTTTCATGTCAGGGATGAAGGTGCTCTGTGGATGCTGTCTGTTCCTGTGGATTTGATTTGGGGCGTGGAACTGAGACCACTTTTTTTTCTCAATTTCTCCCAGCAAAATGCATGAGTTTGTACTTCAGGTTAAGCGTATGAATATTTTTTTTGCCTTTATCATGGCTGTTTAAGTGCTTAAGGCTTGTGTCGCTGCCTGATATAACTGTCTAGTGTGGAGGTAGATAACTTCACACCTAAGGGTTGGTATTACCATCTTTACAACTGAGAGTGAGCTAGTTTAGTTAGGATTCCCCTCTGCTTTTGTCATGCTTCCTTCGTCACTCCTCTTCCCCTTATTTTCTATTATATACCTCAATTTTATTTGAATTTCACTTCTGTTCTCAATATTTTTCATTATATCTGCCAAGAGGAACTCAAGCTCTGAACTGGTCTGGTCAAATGGCTGTCAGTGGGGCTGGTATCAAGCAGCACTTATCTGCCTCTTGTATTTGGACAAACTCTGAGTTTCAGCTTGAGTTATCACAGGAAGATCCAATTCTCTGAAACATGGTAAAGCTGCACTATGAATACACTGATGCTGATGGTCTTGGCTCTGCAAGTTTTATTGCATTTGTTCTTTTCTAATGTTCTGGAAAACATAGCATTAAAATGAACAGACTAAAGATAAGCAAGTGGAAAAAATGTTGGAGCTGGATAGGAGATGATTCTTTGTGCCCAAGGCTCTGCTTGTCCCTTACCTCAGGGACACTGGAGCTGTCTGACATATGCTTAGGATTTTGGTGGGTGTCAGTTGGCATTGAATCGCTGCCTTAGTGGGCATCTTGCAGGACTCTGGGGTCTGAGGGCAGAGTTCAGTGCTCTAGAAATGGCTCTTGCATGGTAGGAATAAGGCAAAGAAATTGCCTCCTGGGATTTGGACCTTGGCAGAGGTCACTCTGCTGTGATTTCTTGAAATAGCAGATAAAGAATATGAATGTTACACAGCCCTCATGGCTGTAGAATAGCGATGAGCTAATCATTTTTTGTTGTACGAAATAGACATGGGCAAGTAGGATTTTAAGATAAATAGTCCATTCTTTGCAAGTATTTGAGCACCTGGCTCTTAGGAGGGCTGAGCTGCCAGCAGGAAACTCCTTCCTGCCTCTACCCTGTAAAGTTCTTTTTCCTTGTGTAAAGCATTCTGAATGCATGTAATTACCTTTTTTTAATCAGGTCAAAAAGGGGTTAGTGCTTAAGTAGCTCCATTCAGCAGCTTATTTTCAAATTTTCTCTTTTACATGAAAGTCTTGAGCTTTTATAATGGTATAACAATCTGACTTCAGACATCTTCCTCCCTGCCCCTGCCTGCTGGAGGAGGTGACAAATTTATTTACTAAACTGAATAACTAGAAGTCTCTGATGGGGCTCAGAGGGTCTGAGAGCTAGCCCTGAAAACACAAAGCATTTTGCTGCAAGGACTGAGAACAACCTCCAGCTTCCCTGGACTTTGAGGAGCCCAGGGTGCTCAGTACCCCACAGAAAACTAAAACTGGAAGTTGAGCTGTTTGGGTCAGACCCAGCTACCATTAAAGTCAATATCAAGACTCTTGTTAATGTAAATGGGTGTGTATGGATGTTTATGAAGTATAGTAGCAGAAGAAAGCTGGTGGTACTCCACCAGCCCAGTGCTGGTGCTCAGAAGGACCTTCCTCTGTGTCAATACAAGGATGGTTCCCTCAATCCATGATTTTCTTCCGCAGTAATTTTTTACTTACTTGCAAGTAATTGCAAAACTACTCCCTTGTTTTGGTACTTTTGTGATGATAGTGCTTTTTCCTTTATTAATATAATACTGACTGATTAATCTCAATGTTTGATCAATAATTTTATGTAATTAAACTGACTGTGCTTGCTCAAAGGTTGTGACTTGCTTTGGTCTTTATTCCACACACCAGCTCCTAATGCACTTATGCTATGCTTCTAGCCACTACTTGGGTGATGTAAGAAAGTGACATCAGTTGATGATGTAGTAGTTATTGTTTTTCTTGTTCATAATCAGAAGCTATGCACATCATCCTCAGGGTGATGGATTACAGCTTGTAGAATGCCCTTTGTATTTTACCCTTCCTATATTATTAAAAACTTCTAGTCTCTGTTTACTCCCCTGTTCCCCCACTGTGCTCTTTACTTTTTCAGTAGTGTTAGAGGTCCTTCCTGCTGATGCTGTGTCATGGCCTACTTTCCTGGAACCTGCTGCTTTGGCTTGTGCTTATCTGAGCAGAGCTCATGGCACGTGGACATCTTCTGAGCATGGCGTGGTACAGAGCTGTTTTGTTTTCTGTCTTAAAGGAATCTGTTCTGCTGGCTAATGGCAGTTAGCTAATGATGCGCATTGGTTTTGGGGAATAGATGCTTCAGAGTCCAAAAAAGGACTTCTAGAAGCACTTTGAGTCCTGCTCCCCGTTGCAGCTGGTTTCAAGGGGTGCACTGGTTTCAAAGGTAGACCCACACTGAACATCAAGGTTGGTAGTTATTCCTCCCCCTTGGTTAGAACTCAGGGCAGGTCCTTTTTGATTGGGCTGTTCATTGTCTTTAAGGAATACTGTTTTTAATTCTGGGCAGGACAAGTGCCTTTGTCACCTGCAGGGAGAGCAGCTCTGTCTCTAGCCAGGAAGTCTGATCTGGATGCTGAAGTTGGTAGTTTGGGAATAGGCTGAGACATTGGCACCCAGATTCACACTCCCTTGAACTCAAAGTGAAGAACTGAAGCTGGCTTGTGGCCAGTTTTGTGTGGAGTTTGGTACAAAAGCTAGGTCCCCTGGCCCTTGAGATCGTGCCTCCGTGCCTGGGTTTGTTGCCATTTTGGATGGTCATCGCCAGAAACTGGCACTGAGCGGATGAAATCCCACCACTGGTGATCTGCTCCCTCCCGGCACATCCAGCCTCATGCAGAAGTGCCCCATGCAGACACGGCAGCATGCACGTGGCTACAGGCACAACCTTGCAGGCTGGCTGGTGCCTCTGCCTTTGTGAATGGAGGTTCCCTCCAGAGAAGGAGGCACCGTGCCAGGGTAGCAGATGGGCAGCAGCAGCAGCAGCTGGGAGACCATGTATGATCATCACGTGGCTTACTGTATGCAGCAATGCCAAAATGGCCACTTGGCTTTATCATGCCTGTGCTCAGGGTTGCTCCTAAGCCAGCTGCTTCCAGAGGCAGGGTGTGGAAAGGGGGCAGGCAGCACTGACTGCAGCAGGCAGTGGGCTCTGCCCAGCATCCACCATCAATGGGGGAAGCAGCAGGTTCCTCAGGGGCTGGAGGCCTGGGTAATATTTCCATCTCTGTCCGGAGCACCACAGGAGAGCAGCCAAGCTGAGCCCTTGCTGTTCCCTCTCATCTGTACGGGCCGAGCTTTTCTCTGCCGAGTAAAATCCTTACCTCCATATGCACCGTCCTGTTACAGCTGGGGAGAGCTCTACAGAGGATAGAGGGGGTAGCCCTAGGGACTGCTGTTGATGAAGTGAGTTGGTCTGGTGGGGTGGGCAGGTCTTCAGTAGTGCATGCTGGGCAAAAGGCCTGCTGGTCAAACAGCCGTGCAGGTGGCTCTGAAGAAGCCCCCTGTTGGCAGCCCCACAGAAACCACTCAGAACTAACATCAAGGGTGAATAACTGCCTTTCCCAAATAGTCATCTCCTTGCCATGACTGGAGCCAAGGACACACTGAAGCATTATGAAGAAGAGGGTCTGCACGGGGTGGTTTGTGCTTGGACTGAGACACCTTATTTGTACTGTGATTCCAGCTTACTCCCAAAGCTTGAACATGTGAGGAGAACAGCTGACAAGTGAGGGGAGCACACCTGGCAATCCTGTGGACTTGGTACAGGAGACTGGTGCTTCAGAAGCTCTCCTTCCACTGCAGCTCAAAAGGTGTGCGTGGGAAGGAGTCCAGGCTCGGCACATCAGCATCTCCTGAGTGCTGCAATGCCTTGTCTTACTGTGGTTTGGAGAGCAAATTGATGCTTTACTGAGATGCCATTAATGTGTGTATCTTCATTTGATGTTTGTTACTTGCAAAGCCACAGTAGACACACATCTGACTTTCCTGAGGGGCTAGAGGAGAAACCGTGACCTAACTCAAGCTGGTCCCATCTTGCTTGATATTTTAATGCAGGATGCATAGTTGAAATCTAGAGCAGAGCACAGGCAATATTATATTCCTTTCTCCTGATAAGTAGTTCGAAAGGTGACCTGTAAATGGCAAGGGAGGGAAAATATCCACTGGATTTGTTCCCTTGAATTTGCTGCTTTGTATTGAGGAGAGAAGCCTTGAAGGGGCTTCATCTGTGTTCTGCATAGGGAGAGTCTTCTCTCTTCAAGCTGGCTTTTTATTTTAAGAACATATATCTTAAGGCTTTGTGATGGTTTCAGGATCTGGAAGGGAAATTCTCATGTCCCAGGTGTGACCCAGAAAGAGATCTGATAAACTGTGATTGAAAATGAATGTGTGGATTGGTGGGTCTGGGTGTTTTGCTTGAACTATGTTCCTACGTGCTGTTACCTCAGAGGAAGAAATGCTCCAGCTCAAAAGCAAAACAAAAATTAACAGAAATGGCTTTTTGCCTTGCTCCCCAAGGGCGAACCCTCTGAAGTCCTAATTCATGTCCTTCTCTGTTGAGAGGACCTCCACAAAGAAAACAAACCCTGGAAGAAAGCAACCTACTTTTACTAATGGGGAGCATGTTATAGCTGTCCCTTTCAGGACATATGAAATATTTTTCCAATGTTTGGGAAACTTGATCGTTGTGTATTCCCATGGCAGTGGGGCTCAGCCTGATGCCTGCAGCTAGGAACTGTTCCCCAGCTTCTTCTGTGAAGCTGAATTATTGATGGCTGTTAGCTTACCAGGCAGTGCACAGCTTTGAAAGGAGTCTCGATTCCTTGGTCTAGTGCCTGGTATTACAAATAGTGCCTCAGATTACATTCTTGGTAACTAGCCTGGCTGTACCTTAAAAGTTAGGGTGTTTTCTTTGCCCTCATTTCTTCCTGTTGAAAGTTGTTCTTGAACTTGGATGCCAGGAACCTTAACGTCCTCTGAGGGTTTGCCTGTTTTGTGGGTTTGTTTTTTGTTGGGTTTTTTTTTCCCCACCTGGTTTGGGGTGGTTTTGTTTTTTTGATGTTTGTTTGTTTGTTTTTTTCCCCTCCCTTATCTGTGGGAGTTGATAACTTGAGTTCAAGAGTTTTAAAAGAACTGGCTGAGGAGTTATTGAGCACTCTGGTGTATATTCTGATTGCATTTTGGAACATTATTAAGGACTAATAGACCTCAAAAGAGTTATTGTTTCATTGCTTTTCAGAAAAAGCACATGGGTTGACCCTGGAAGTGCAGTCTGGTCAGTTTGGCATTGATGGTGGGTAAAAACATAGCAGTGGGGAAATAGGATCCCACCAGTTGACGAAAGAAACTTGAGAAATGACAAATTTAATTCCAGCTCCGAGTCAAATCATAAAGTCTAAGTCTGCTTCGTCAGTTCTCTAGTGCGTTCTGACTCAAAGCTTACCTACAATACCTGAGTATTCAGTCCTGAAATAAAATAAAACTAATGTTATTCTTCATGATAATGTAGAACTTAGTAAATGGGTAGGAGCCAGTTAATATGTGAACTTTCCATGGTGGGTCTTCATCCAGCTGGGCTGTTCCTAGTTGCTTCTCAGGGGCAAGTTCTTGCACTAATATGCCATCTTTAACTTAAGTGCCCTGCCACCTTGTGGGGTGGCAGCTGAGATTGGAGCAGGTGGTGTTCAGAACTGCCCGGACCACGTACTGAGGTGGGATCATGTGCACAATCTCCACTTCCATAACCAAGCTCAGAGTTCTGCTTTGGGAGGGGGAAGCCTGTAGGCAGTGCCTGCAGGATGGGTTACAGTAGCTTAGAATAAGGAGCATTAGGAAGCCTATATAACCACTGACTGGTTTGCCAGTACTGGGCTGTAGGTGAGAAGGTGAATATAAACGCCAGGATGTGTGAAGAAACAGCAGGAGAGAGAAATTGCTGATCCTGTATTTAGAAACTTAGGTAGTGCCAGAGCCATCTATCCTCTATGTGTGCAGCTCCCAGCACAGTGGATGCCTTGAGCTGCTTTTTCAGTAACACAAATCATAAAAATAAGGACAGAACTGGGTTTTACCATCCCCATCGTACCAAAGTTGAAGAATCTGGAAAAACTTAAGAGCTACAGGAATAATTCCAGGGCGGAGAAACTTCCTTACAGGGATGAACTTGAGGAGCTCAATCTGTGTTCTCCGAAGAAGTGACTTGATCTTGGTATGAATGTTTCATCAACTTCGCATTAGCAGGGGACCGCTTGTTTTATCAGGCGGTGAAAGGGAGAACAAAATACCCCAGTGGCTGGCTGCAAAAGCAGAAAAGCACAAACTAGCCATGAGGCGGATGTTTTATGAATCAGCATTAACTAATCTTGAAACAACATACCCGGAGAAGGCCTGAACCCGAGAGCGGGCGTCTCCGAAGAGAACCTCTCCGCGTCTGCGGGCGCCCTGGGCTCGGTCTGGCTTACGTGCTGCGGGGAGGCCAGCTAGGGTGAGCGGGGCGAGCCCTCTGACCCCACCGACTCGAGCGTTGCGGTCCGGGGGCTTGCCTCGGACCATGTGCGAGGCACGCATCGCCCGCGGAAACCCTGGAGGCGTTCCGTCTTGTGCTGCACGGATGCCATCTCCGCGTTACCCGCCCGGGGAGCCGATTCCCGTGCCCGGCTCGGGGAGGAGGACTCGGACTCCTCCGGCAGGACTCCCACCATAAATACGCGGGGTGCTTGCGCCCGCGTTGCGTAACCCAGCGCTCCCCGCTCGCAGGGCGGCGGGGCGCGGCCCCCCGGGGGGGGGGAGCGGGGTCGCGGCCAGCCCAGCGCTCAGCGGCCAGCGCCGGGCGCCGCTCCTCCTCCGCGCCCCGCGGAGCCCGCAGCCGGGGGGCCCCGGCGGTGCCGCGGTGCGGGCCGCGGAGGCGGGGCGCGGGCGGGGCGCGCATGCGGGCGGTGCCAGGCAGCGCGGCGGGGCCGCGGAGCCACTCGCCCCCGCAGCCACCGCTCACGCCAGGGACGAGCTCCCGCCGGCGCCCAGGTAACGCGCTCCCCCCGCGGCTGCGCGCCCGCTCCGCGCCGCTTCCCCCCGCGGCGGGGAGGGGGTGCGGGTGGGGGGGGCGTGGGGGTGTGTGGGGGAGGCGGCTGACGCCGTCTCCCGCGGCGGTCGCTTGCTTGCTTGCAGCTCCGAGGCTGTGACGGCGCCGTCCCCACCGCGGAGCAGGCAGCGGCGGCCGGCTCTGCCCGCCGGGCTTCTCGGGGCTGTCGGCTGAGGAGGGGAGCGCGTCTTCCGGCAACTTCCCGGCAACTTCCCGGCGCTCGCAAGGCTCCGCGATGGAAGGGAAAGGTGGGTCGCGGGAGAGGGGAGGGAGGGGTGGGGGGGGCGGGCGGCGAAAGGACCGCAGTGGCCGGGCCGGGTGCGCGGCGCGGCACGGCCCGGCTCGGGAGCAGCCGTGCCGTGCCGTGCCGTGCCGTGCCGTGCCGCTGTGGTAGGTCCATTGCAGCACCGGCAGGGAAGCGGGCTCGGGGAGGCGCTTCCCTTCCCACTCAAGCGGGTGGTATTCGGTCAGCTGCGTAGCGGAGTGTGGGGAAGGGTGGGTTGGGGTTTGGGGCTGGTTTGTGGGGGTTTTGTTGGGGTTTTTTCAATTTATTTATTTCCCCGTAGGGCGAGACAGATGTTAGTTGGTGATCTGTTTTCTTAATGCTAAGGATTTGCATAATAAATGGGAGGTCTGTCCCGTGTTTTTTAGTCGGTCGGCGATGGGGAGGTTTTTAAGAGATGAAAAGCATTTCATAATTAGAATGGCTTGTAAAAAAAAATCTCGATTTTCTTCTGAAACGGGAAGAACAGGGCTGTAGAGCTCTGCCCTCATTACGTTGCATATTTAACACATTGGAACATCCTGATAAATTGGGAGAAAAGCAATGAGTATTGTGCTATTGATCTATCCACCCTAGAAAGAGGAAATCATTAAATATTGCCTGCCCAGCTTGTGTGTTTACATACAAAGAGACATATATCTAATCCAAATATATCCCTTCGTGTTGGGCAGATATATTTTGGTTCCACACGTAGCTATGTAGTCCTGCACGATTATTTACCTATCTACCTCTACAATTGCATCAGACATCACACATTCAACTGGTACGTGAACTCAAAATCTGTAAATGTTAATTGCCGATGAAATACTGATGGTAAATCGGTCCGCGCAGCGGAAAGGCTAGTTGCCATTCCCACCTAACCCTAGCTGCCAGCTCTCCTCTATAACACAAATCTGTAGCTGTTTAATTGATACAGATCAAAGCAGTGGGAGAATATGGACTATAATAATTCAAGGAAAATGATGGTAGACTTGTATAACACAATACTACATACCTTCCAGGGAGCCGAGCGAGCTATATTTAAACCTGAGGTTTATTTTTGTAACTATCTTGTCAATCAGGGCTATAGTTCTCCTGTGTGGGAATATCTGATTATATGCTGATTAAGGAAGGAAGCTATTTCAATCATATGGAGGCAGTCCTATAAAGTACAGTTTCTTGTGGGTAGTGAACAGAATTACCAGGGCTTGAGGACAGGTAAGTACCTTTTTTGAAAAAGTGTATCTGCAAAGACTTGGCTTAGATTAAAAGCTCACAGCAGTCCTGTTAGCCTTGACTTTTTTTTTTTTTTTTTTTTTTTTTGGCTATCCACACTGTTTTCACAGTTAACCTGAGATGTGACACCTTTACCTTTTTGCATGCCCTACTGGTACATGTCTCGATGTGAAACAAATAGACTGTGACTTTAGTATAACATTATGTGCCTTGTCATGCACTACACAAGCAGATGAAAGGCTCTCCGTGGAACTTCTGATGGAGCTCATGTAGCTGGAGTTGTGTAGGGGGCAGAAAGGTAACATCTGCAATAAAGTAAAAGAAAAAGGGTCTAGCTAGCTGGTGGCAAAAGCAGCACCTGAGAGAGGGTTACCCGATTCCTATCTTGTGCAAACAGATAGCGACTGTTACAATGCAGTCGCTGCTGGAGTTGGCAATGAGCGGGTGAACAAGGAAGCCTTTTGGGCCACCAGTACTTGTGTTAATTAGTTGCAAGACGCGCTCCGCAGCAGTTCATGTTCCCAGGCTCTTGGCTTTGGTGGAAGGGTTATCAGGGGGTGAGACAACCCCAGGAGTCACTACTCTGTTATCTTTTGCAAAAAATTCTCAGCAGTTTGCTCTTAGCAGAGTTTTTCCTTGATGGGGTAGAGGTAGGGAACAAATACTCTCTGGGTCTCCTCTATCTGTGCAGAAAAAAGGGCTGTTCAGAGCAAACCCAGCAGAAATCAAGGCATCAGAATGGGACAGGTCCAAAGTAGAGATGACCTTAAAGGAAATACACAAGCAACTTTGGCATCTCAATGGGAAAATGAGAAGGCAGAAGTCCTCTGTTCACGGCAGGGACCCAGCTATGTTGGTACTGAAGTAATTCTTGAAACTCGCTTAGTGTTGGAGTAGCGTGAGAAGGCCTGTGGTGCACAGATCTAACAGACTAATTTTGTGTACGTGTATAGTGAGGCACAATGCAGGCAGTCTCCCCAGAGCGGAGGTACGAGGCAGCCTAAACCCTTCACATCTTTAGCTTTTGTGACTAATCCTAGATGGACTTGCAACTGCATTGCCTTACTAGGGACTTGTTTACGTTTTATTTTCATTACTAACCAAGCCTCTGCATTGCAAGTCCTGTGTTATGAGATTGCTGCTTGTATACAGTGTTTCTCTGAAGTCATGGCTTGCTTTTTAAATGCTTCCTCCTGCAGCCCTTCTCCCACCCCTCCAGTCTTCCTCGGTGCAAATCTTGGAACATTTCAAACTCAGCGTTATGCAGATACTGGGGAAGAGTGTGTGCTATATTAAGCAACATAGAGTCTGTTTAAGAAAACCTACCTTCTGGTTCCTGAATTCAGCTGTCCCTGGTGACTGCTGTGGATGTTTCTGCCTACCATTTGCCATCCCAGGACAACTTGGTTGTCTGAGTGTGGCCGGTACTGATGCTTTGCAAAGCCTGCAGTCCTCTGTTAAAAAAAAAAAAAAAACAAAAAACAAAAAAACAAAAACCAAAAAAAACCCTCCCAAACAAACCAAAACAACCCCCCCCCCCCCAAACGGCTAAAGGCCCATCTCTGTTGCTGCTCAGAGCAGCCATAATGGATTGCACTGGTTGGACTTGTTCATGAGAATGAGGAGAGAAGGAAATATCCTAGTTTTTGTGCAGGGGGGTGCAGGACTAAGGACTTCACTGTTGTTGGGACTGTTGCAGTAAGAGTGCAAGCAAGAGAGTCCTGGTGTGGGCTGAGGAGGAGGTGGTGGTGCAGCCTGTGCCTCCTTCCAACAACCTGGCTAGAGACAAACATCTCTATGTCCTCCAGACTCCTAAAAGATAAATAATTGTAGCATTCTGTGGATCTACAATGTTACCAACACATCTTGGTGGTCTAAAAGTAACATTTGGCCTCATCTAACTTGCAGCTTCTTCGACTTGCTCTGTTCTGCACATTCACTGTCTCCAAACCTTTTCCAGCAGTGAGAAGCTTAAAAGTTGTAGCTGCTCCCAAAGCTCATTAGGCAATGGGGGAAGGGAGGGCATCGTGGATGAGGACTCTGTTTTGCATCCGCTACCTGATCCCTGTTCTCCGAATCTCGCCGCTACAGCAGTTCCTGTAGGCTGCAGCAGTAAGCGATACCACACCAGGCATCCCAGGAGCTGGGCTTTGCCAAAGCTAACAACAGTTAATGTGGAGGTTAAAGAATACTTGGTCATGTGCCAGATTCTTCAGTCACAGTTAGAAAGACGCTTAGCAGCGGAAGGAACGTCACACAGTGATGTTCAGGCTCGGAGGCTGGGAAAGAAATCAGCCAAGCAAGAGTCAAGCTGCACAGTGTGGAACGGATCCCTGGATCCCTGGATGGAGCGGAGAGGGACTGCAGGCTAGCCTTGCTGCAGGGAAGGTGCTATACCCTTTTCTGTAGTCCTGAAGACACAGGGAAATCCCTTTCTGGCAGTGAGGCAGAAAAGACATATTACTACTTCTGTCTTGTCTGAGGTGAGGATTGGGAACTTGATGTGTCAATGCTGCGTGGGAGGCAGGGGCGTGCTGCCTGCTGGGCCCTTCTGCAAGGGCCCAGCCAGTTCTTGATGCTCTGTGCTTTCCCTGGAGGTCAGTGCTTGGGCACTGGTGGCCCTGGTGAGGTTTCACTGCCTGGGGGTGGGGCAGGCTGCTGACAGCACAGGACGCATGCTGTTAGCTGGGAGATACAGTGGGACTTGTTCTTGTCAGCTGGTCTACTGGGACAGCAAAACTAAAGCACGTTGTTGGCTACCCCACTGAGATCTGGAGGTGCTCTTGGTCAGTGCTGGGCCATGGTCCTCCTCTGTTGGATAACAGTGTCAGGTTGGGAGACATCCTCCATGCCGTGGGTCTTCCCTCAGGAACACCATCCTCGTGCTGAGAAGACTGTGTGGTAGAAGCCAGGGGACCTGGCCTTACAGCTCTCTTCTGCTGGAGAGTACCAAAGCAGCAGGGCTTTGAGGAGATGTCTGCAAAGGACATCTCTGCAGAGTGGCTGTCCCAGGCAGATGCTGCCACAGTAGTGCTATCTGAGTCATGTTCTCTTTCCAGTCACAAAGGCTAGGAGCGGGCTTTTTGCTTTTGCAGAAAAGCCACAATGCTGTTGTTCATAGACATGCAATGTTCAGGCCTTTCAATGAGGTCCTGTAAAACAGCAGTAAGATCCAGTTTGCCTAGGGCACAGAGTTGGCCTTCTTGAGACTGGCGAACAGGTCTGAGCTCTCTGCATCTTCCTGTCTTGTGGATACGCGAGTGGGTAGGGTGGTTTGATCAATCTCTCCCCACCGGAGCTGCTCCGAAGTTTCCTCGGCCTGACCCACTGTTGTGGGCCACCTTCCTCTGTGCAGCCATCTGCGTGCTATGCTTGTAAAGGACAGAATCTTCACCTTGAAGAACTTGTGATCAAAACCCAACAAGAGCCAATGAATGTTAGGATTGCAGACAGGCTTTGTGGACAAGGTGAGAGAGGGTGGCAAGTGAGAACACGAAGTTCTGGAGATTGCTGTGCCCTGTTCCCACCTTCATGGCTTTCTTCAATGATCAAAGAAAAGATCTTAGTGATCCCAGCTGTAGTTCGTGTCCTGAAGCTGTTTGGGATGCTCACGTCAAAACCTACCTCGTCATGCATCTTTCTGCCATGTCGTGTATTTGTTAGGGGTGAGTCTGCAGCGCATACTGTTGAACACATGTGTTGAAGAAATGCAGATTGCTTTGGTAAACACTGGGTCACACAAGTCATCTTGGTTACTTCTTTGTAATGGAAACCAAATAGTGGCACAGTTAGTTTTGTTATGAAACTGTTCCCTTTTTTGGGGAACACTTGCATCTCTGTCAAGATCGTCAGAGGCTTCTCTAAGCAGCTCATTTTCCATAGAGGAGATAGCTGCATGCTCTCTGCCTTTCACAGTGATGTGCACTGTGAGATCCAGGACGTGTTACTGAGGCCAGCAGTTCTCAACCTGGCTACTTGAAGTTTGACACAGGGGAGGCGTGTTTGGGGATGTAAACAAATGGCCTGATATTTTTTTAAGTATCTCCACCGTGCCCAAGGTGGTGCATTTTCATATGGGTTCCAGCTTTCTGTAGAGCAGGGAAACACTTTGGTTGCCTGACCTTAACACCTTATCCCTGAGGCTGGAGTGGGGTTCTGTGAAGATTGCTTTGTTCCTGTGCCTCAGACTCAATCTCCGCTGAGAGATGCGGGAGGGGAGTGTAAGGCACTAAGCTAGCACCTCGTGCATGCTTTTCTTTAATGCGTTTCAGAAAGCAAGTGAAATGTCTGTTCCTCTTACATTAGAAATCACGTTAAACACAACACAAATATGACTGTGTCCTGGGAGGTCTCAAAGATGGTAAGAGCTTAGGTTGCTGTGTGGGTCTAGCAAGTGAGCAAACCTTGGCTACGTGCTGCCACCTAGAAGAGCAGATAACAGTCTAATACCTTTATTAACCATTGGTTAGTAGCTGCTGAAATACTGTGGGCAAGCATCTGAAACTTCTGGATGAGAGGATGATCCAAGCCTATCTGATGCTGGGGGAAGTAGACATGGCACCTCAGAAAGCATTTGTGCTGTTACGGGCCTCGTAATGAGAAGGGAAAAGTAAGTGGCCGTGCTCGTATTCCTTCATACCTATAAACCCACCATGTTACTAAAACAAAGGAGAAAGAAGACCCTAGTAATAGGTTTAAATGTTATAAAAATGGGATGAGGACTTAGTCATCTGGCTAGTATTAAAATACCCAAGAAGCAGACAAATTCCTCCACCTCACTTCCACAAGTTACGTGGGAGCTGTGGAAGTTGCATTTAACCTGAATGAAATGCTGGAGTAATTTAAAATGTTTTTTTTAACGCATTAAGTTGTTCTGACGTACCGTTTATACGTATAGTGGCTGGAAGCGTAATCTGTGGATGCTTTGAGTAATGACCTGCATACAGCTGTTTCATCCTTAGTTCATTTAGGGTCCAGAAATTTAAAAAAAGAAACTTGATTTTTTTAAGCAGGTTTTTTCAAAAGGCTTAGCTTACCGCAAGATTTTTTCTTATCTGCTTTTATCTTTCCCTCTCTATCTACTCAGCTATTCAAATCCTGTCTGAATTGCATTCATTTCTAATGTGCCATAAAACTTGATATGCAAAAGCTAGTTATTTAGGGAGAATTGCAGAAACTATTTTAGTCTGTGTCTTTTGACCTATAAATGAGATAACATGATTAATTTTTACATGCAAAGCTTGGTGTTTATTAGCATGGTAAAAGGCAATTTGACAATGAAAAATATTCCTGATGGGCATAATAATTAATGCTTTCACTCAAAGTATAAAGATTTTAATAATGCTGTTATACTAAAATGATTGAAGAAAGAGTTTACTATTTTCTTGTTAGAGATACAAGGATGTTTCCTTTTTTTATAGCTCCTATATCCCTGCTTTTTCAAAGTGTTCTTTATACTCAATAAGAGTACAAATCATCACGCTAATTCATTGAGTTTCTTTTCCCAGGTCCCAGGTTTGGATGAACCTTATGATTTGATGCTTATGCAGGATACACATTGAAAGCTATGGCTTTTTTCTTCAGATTGAATTAAACTATTTATGGTGTCGTCATGTTTCAGTAGAGATCTTGTGGCTTGAGATGATGGCCGCTCAACAGAGCGCGGGAGCAATACTGCGGCGTGCCTTGAGCCACACGGCCGAGGGAGGGTTGTGTGTGCAGCAGGATGTGTACTTTCAGAAGTAAGGCGTTTTACTTGCTATTTTTAATAGCATGTGCAAAGCAAGAAATCAGGAAAGTATGGAATAGCATTTCTAATTTGGAAAACTGTTTTTCTTGAGCTGTGCTTCTTCCTCTTGTGTTTCACCCCTCCGTTGGAAGCTGGTTTAGACTGGCTTTACCCGCCATCAGCCTTCAATAGGTAAGGTTAATTTACTGAACGTAGCTACTTGGAGGATTTATGAAGAAAAGCCAGAAGTGCTGAATGTTTTATTAGTATAATGAGGGAAAGTTGCCTTGCTTCTCAGTCATTGAGAATGTATTATTAATGCAAAAACACTTTCCTTGAATTTAATGCTATCTCCAAAAGAGGCTGACAATCAAGAAGGCCTCTTCAGGAAGATTGAAGCCTACCTGGTCACCATCTCTTATGCCATACTTATTCCAACATAAAGTGCTATCACTGATTTTTACTTCTATTTTTCTCTCCAAGTCCAGCCAGCCAAGGGCTACTGGTAGGATGGGCGTGCTGAAGTGTTGTGATACTCCCTACTCAAGCAAATGTTGGACTAGAGACCTTGAGGTCTTTTCCAGCTGACATTGGTGTCCGACATGACCCTACTGAGGAGCTTGAACTCTAAATCTGGTTCTGAATTCTGTATCCTGCCTCTTCCTCCTCCCATTCACATACTGGTCTGTACCCCCTTCTCATATCTGAGTGTTTATCATTACTTGGGGCATTGAAGAGCTGGGTCCAGATATTGTTCCTGGAATTTGGCTGTGATTTATTGGGGGGGGTGTGTGTGTGTGTAAATTACACGTTGCTGTGCAGTCTGATAGATCAAACTTGTATGAAATTCAGCAGTGGAATAAAATTCTGCCTAGAAGGACAGCCCTTGGAGCTTCATCCTTTACTGATGTGCAGTCCTGAATGTGTATTTTGGGGGAGAGCTTTAGCGAGTATAAAACTTGGCTGACTTTCAGTGAAGAATATCTTGCAGCAATGGCTTTAGAATGGTAAGAAACAAATGCAAAACACCAAAATATTCCAGATGTCCAGAATTACTGTTTCATCATAGGTGATATTATTTTGAGATTCAGCTTAGTTTTCTGAAACTTTGTCTAGGAAAAGATGTACAGTATGAATTCATTCTTTACTTGAGAATCCTTGTACCCACTGTGCTTGCTACTATGCAAAAGTATCCATTTCACTGCCACTTCAGAATAACTCTAAATTCAGTCTTATAAATGCTAGTGGCTCCAACATACTGTAAGCAAGAGGGAAACAGCAGTAATGCCGACAAAATGAGAAAAAATGTAGAATCCAGCACCTTCTAGTATATGGAGAAAAAAAATTACTTGTACATAAAGGAAGACTTGGATTTTCTAATTTGATATTAACAAGCCGTTGCAGCATAACTGGGTTGACTGTAGAATAAGCTTCCTCAGCAAGACCTGCTTTCTATACTATTTCCAGCTTATTTGATCTCTTTGAAAGCTGAATCTGAGCTTTTGAGATTTTCTAGCCTGAAATTCATATTCCCTTTTAGTATTGACCAGTACTGCTGGTATTCTGAGATTGCCTGCTAACCAGTGCCATATATTATCGAATAATTACAGCTGTTAATTTTTAAACTTTTTACTCCTGTCAGTGTGTCCCATGGAGAAATTACATACTGCAAATTGTAGCCATTTTGTTGCCATATGAGAAGTGAGGGAGAAATCGGCAGAGAAGTTTAAAAATTGCTGTCCTGAGTCTCCTCTTCCAGTCAAGATTTTAAATAAAGTCTGCGGAGCTACTCTGGATTTGCACTTGTATAGGTAAATGCATCATTTGGTCAGTAGGCAAAGGCCAGGTCTCTAATGCCTTACCTGACTGAAAACACAATGGAAGTAATACTGATTATATGGTGTAAGACCTATTTAATTGCATTTAGACCTTCATTATTAACTAGTTATGACTTCTTCAAACCTTTACTACTTCTTTTTATATTGGTTCAAGGGGATGTTAATATAACAAACAGTTATGGCTTATTTACCTTTTACTTTCTTCCTGCCACTTTGAAAGCAGTTTATTGGTAAAAATTATATGGCTTTGAAGCTTTTGTGTTAGCAACTGCTATTAAATTTACTATATAATATCTTCAAAAGTCAGAATATCCACCCCATCTTAAAAATGACTATTAATTACACTTACAACAAGTGGCTCTGTGCTGTGACATGTCTCTGCCATTACTATTGAACAGAGTACCAGACATCTAGAATTACTGTCAGTTTTATTTGCATGATTCATCTCTCAGTAACATGCATTTCAGGCTTTCCTACCTAAACTGTATTTATAGTGCATTCCCCTCCCAAAAAATCAACATCCAGCAACAGCAAGACTTCGGGGTGTGTGTATGGTTGGGGTTTTTTTGTTTTTTTTTAAAGCGTGGGGTTTTTTGTTTTTTTTGGTTTTTTTTTTTTTTTAAAAAAGCTAGGGTTGAGTTTTCCATCTCCTTTGATTAGAAGGTTCCCAGAAATAGTGAGGACAAGCCTGAAATACTGAAGCAATGCAAGCATGCAGCCGTGGGCAGTATACAGAGACAAAGAACAGAATGTGTTTTAAAATCTTCATTATTTATCATAAGAAAATACTAGTTTTGATTAAATTGCACCTTCTGTGGCACCTATGGTTGACAACAGCAGAACTGGATTCAGGACTTGTGTTCTGCTGTCTGTGAAATTGAGAACAACGTATTGCGGCTGATGCTGAGCTTTGCATGCATGGGGATCTTCTAGTACAAGCAATGCTCTGTGCTTTGCAAGTCAGTCAAATGGTAGGAATTTTTGGATTGGTGGCCTGTTATAGACATACTGCTATACATACGAAAACACAGGCAGTTCCTTTCTTTATTTAAAGGTTTTCAGGAACAGTGAGTCCAGAAGAGTCTTGCTGAATCTCAGCACCGTTAAAGCTGGCATCACCACTGAAATGAGTTTATGCTCATGTGGAGCATGAGTTGATACTCTCTAATCTCAAAGGCAAGGCTGATGTACAGCTACTTTACCACTCTTGTCTTCCTGAAGTCATCTTTATTACCCAGAAGCTGCACAGCAATTTGGTCCTCCAAACCAAACAGAGCATGTCCTGAATGCAGCTTTCCATCTTATCTTGAAAGTGGCTGTGGTGGGCCATTGGCTTGGAGAATATGAGGAAGGACCATGTAGGTGGACATGTCCCACTACTGTCCCTGCCCTGTACCTTCATATCAGTTCTGTAAGCTGGACTTTGGTTTGAAGCTGGGGCACCCAGGAGGTGTGTTTAGTGCTTTGCTCTTCTCCCTGGCTCCTCAGATGTGTGAAGGCTTTGTCTTCTGCAGTTTCCCTGCCTGTGAGCAGTCCCTCTTCTTAGTGTCGGGGATTTCTGTTCAGCCTTAGGGGTAGTCTGTGGTCTAGCAAAGGATAATACATGACACTTCTGGGCTGTTCTCTGCCTGTCAGGAACACTGAAGTAAGCATCTGCGTCTTCTCCCTCCTGTTTGCAAAGGTCTCCTGTTTTGCAGAAAATCCCATTTTCTGAAGCTTCTGTGGTGAATTGGATCGAACCCAATATTTTTCTTATCATTCGGGCCAGTCAAGGGCTTCGTGGACTCTGCACTTACTGATGGGTCCTGCCTTGGATCCATGAGAGTTTGTCAACACCTGTGATATTATGAACAACACAACCGAGCTTAGAGACTCATGTTTTTCAGCTAAACAATTTTAATGTGTGATGTTTTTGTAAGGAGGTATTACAATAGCCAACTCTTACTGATCTCTGAAGGACTGTGGATTTCATGGGATGCTTTTAAGGCCTTTCCCGGTGGAGGTACATATGGACCATAAAGCTTTATCATTGTTTTTAGTTCTTGTATTATTTCCCTAATCAACCTTATAGCTCTTCTGTCTGTTGAAGTATGGAGGTTAAGTTGATGGGAAAAACGGTGGTTTCCAGCTTTCCATTTTAACTTTCTGTGTAAAAAAGAAACAATGCTGTTTGCCAGGAAAGGAGAGCCATAGAGTCAGGAAAGCCTGTATATTCTTCTCTTCAAAAATACTGTATTTCAGTCCTAAGTAACATGTTTTAGCTTGAAAAATTGGTTTGAAATTATTTCTTTGGTGGCAGGGGCAGGGGAGGAATATAGAACAAAAAAAAACATTTTAAGCAGAACAAACAGTAATGCTTCATTTAAAACTTTAAAATTTATTTTTTTTCCATGGAATTCCCCAGGGCAGTTCAACAGAACTGGTCATGAAATTCAAGTGTTACAATTGACTATATCAAGTATTTCTGTTCAGATGTCAGCTGCAAATGTTCTGCCCATATTTTGCCAATGGTTACTGGCTCAAATGCCTTGTAAGGCCATGTGAAATTGTTTAGTTCCATGAAGATGACTGATCTGGTCTCACCTGGATGGATTATCTTGTTGCTTTACCAAAAAAGCATCGCTCAAACCAGGCTGCATTGTCTTGGTTTGTGAACTACATGGTTTTTCACCCCATGTCCCAGAATAGCCCCAGTTGGCACCAATACCTATGAACTACGTATATTTGTAGTGATGCTGCAGGGCACCAAAAATAGTGACCAAGGTGGCTATTGGCCAATGGTTGCTGAATGCCCTGAGTCTAATGAATTCAAAAGCTCATGTGCCTCCTTGAGGGGAAAATGCAATCAGATTGTCTCTAATTATGACCCCAGATGATGATAGAGCAATCCAGAATTAGCAAAGCATGGGCAGTGAACTCCTTTGATGTAAGACAAACCTGGATGGGTCTCGTATTGGATCCTTCTTTTTCACTGAAAGACCTATTTGACTGTCGGTTCTGTTCCTGGAGGGGCTAGTTACAACTAAATGAGGCAATAAATCAGCTCCTGCTCCTCTGGAAAAGAAACCCCTTGGCTCTTGGCTCAGCCCCTGCTGGCAAAAAAGTGTGGGGATGAAGAGCCAGTTTCACACAGTTGTGCCAAGTCCCAGACACCAGCTTGTAAATCACCTGGGCTCAGCTCCTTATGTCTGTACTCTGCAGTGGAGAATGGCTACAGAAACCTCTGGTTAATGGAGTTACTGTGCATGGAGACAGTATGTCAGTATGGCTCTGTACTTTATGTTAAATGGGAGGTCGGCTAGTGCCTGGACAGTACATGTTTATGTGTACACTCTGAGGTTGAGGCATGTCTTCATTACCTTATGTAGGAATTGTATTAGGAACCCAATGTGGTTTTAGTATCTTACCCTGCTGATCTGAGACCTTGCCTGGGTAGCATTTGCAATTTGGGAGTGGTTGGATCCAGACCTTGATGTTGTGTTGCTGGCCAGAGAGCTTAGGGGGCTTTGGAAGGAGGTCTTGTTAGTGGTAAGGAAGTGGATGGTACAGAGCAGCAGGCTACCTCTGAATTTTCATGTATTGAAATCACTTTTAAACCCTCTCTGTGCTGCAGAATGGTATGAAGATTGGTAAGGTAACACAGCCCTGAAACCATGGCACTGATGTTTTGTTTTCTCCTACTAATCCAAAAGGTTTTGAGCCATTTTACTACTAAAGTATCTGTTTAGCCTGGTGGGATGCTGTCAGCTTCCCTCTCTTCCTTTTTCTGAAGTTCATAGCTCAGAGGTGCTCCCTGAAACTTCTCAGATGAGTTTAACTGGAGATGCATCCCATGCCAGCTGCCATCATGACTAGCAAAGTTATTTACTGGTTATTTTTTGGATGATGGATCCTAATAGCTTTTCAGCACCTTAGCAACAAATAGAGCAGCAGTGTTTAATAACAGAAGGTAAGAGCATAGTGTCAAGCCTGGAGGCATGCATTAATGCTGCAGCATCCTAAATGGTGGTCAAAGACTGTAGAAGGATGAAAGCACATCTGATCTCTTTGTCAGGATAGACAAGGACATTAGGAAACCTCTGTTCTGTTGTTGGTTTTTTTTTCCTCTTCCAGGTGATTGCTATTGTAACATGTTGTCTTGTTCTGTTTTTTCCTCTTAGCTGTTGTCAGGCCTGTATGTTTAGGCAGTAATCTGATGTGGGTATGATATGGTGATGTGTCCCTCCTGTGCCTCGGACAAAGGCCCTAATCTTGTCCCTAGTAAAGATGGTGATGCAGAAAGCACTGGAAAAACTAGTCATCTGAGTACTGTTTCTGTAAGTGTGCCGTATCCTATAGACTGACCTGTGTCCTCTATCCCAGAGGCTTATCCTTATAGAAACAAAGATGAAGGGACTGAAGTAGCAGTCTACATAACTATCACTTCTTTTTTTATACTTGCTGATCACCTGGCATTTCATAACATCATCTTCTCTCCCTATGCTGTCAACTCCAATACCTGCTTTACAATCTTCCATTCGTTGAGATGGCAAAAGACTGGGATCCCGTAACTGCTTTATAGTTGGTTTGCTGTGAGGCTCAGCAGATGGAAGTTATCTTGAATGGTAAATGAAGTTACAAGTGCATGTGATCGAATGCCAATGCGTGTCACTGCCCTCTTCACATTTTATACTGCACATCTAACATTTCTATTAGCTATAACTGAAGGACTTGTTCATTTGTTTGCACCATTTTGCAGGATACATTAGACTTCTGTCTAAAAGATAATCCTAATATTTTTCCTACTGATAAGGCCTGACTGATGTGCACTTTCTGGTGGGATCTAAATCCTTCAGTATAAGAAATATTTCACTTACATGAAGTACTTCATACTTTTAAGTATCAGAGAATCTTTAGAGCTATGAAAATATTATGAATCTTGCTTATAATATGACTCTTAATTTTAACATCTACAGATGTTTCATAAAATTATTATAGTAACCTTATTTTATTAAGCTTAGTATAGTGTAGTTGGTTTGGAGTAATAATGTGTAAAGTTTCCATGCACAGTAAATCTCATTTTTCATGCAGAAAAAGATCTTGAAAGACAAATATTTGCAGTAATAGAAAAGGCAACATGGAGAAATGGTGTCAAAGAATATTATTCTTCGTATAATTGTTTCCTTTCTTCTCCTTATGGATCTTCACTGGAGGAAACTACCCAGGGCTGTGTGTGGATGTGTGTGTCTCTAACAGATGGCTAGTTTTAATCACCTTTCTGTGAGAGGAGGGGATTGGGAATTTTAAATGACAGGATTTGAGAGTTGTGCTGCTTTAATGTTTGAGGTGTCTCAGGTACTAGTTGGCTTGGTTTTGTGGGTGGTGGATGCATTTGGGACTGTTCCAGAGACATGAATGAGTCCGTCTCACCAAACCCTGCCAAGGGCACACCACTAGTTAGAGATACTTGCATAAAAGTGTCCACACCATTGAGGAACAAGGGACCAAAGTCAATAAGCATCTGTATCAGTGAGTGCTTTTCCTGTATTTGCCTTGTCATGTTCCCTTTGACTTCTTCTGTCATACCTGTCCTGGCACACCTACCTCTGCTAGTCAGTAGAACTGGCACATCTCAGGCTCTTATGCATTTGTATTTACACTGCTGGTACTTAAGCAAAGATGCCTGTAATGCTCTATACCTGATATTGTCTGTTTGAATAACGTAACCATTTCACAAATACAGAGTAGAGTCCCAGGAAATCAAAATCCTTTTCTGAAAATGTTCCATTTTGTTCTTTTGAAAAGCCCAGCCAGGAACAAGCAGTGTCAGCTCCTTATGGTGTTAGAGTGCTTTTGGGGTAACACAGCTCACCTTGTATATTCAGCAACTGTCCCAGCAGCCAATTAGAAATATTGGCGAAGGCAAAGCCTTTCAGGCCTGGTATAGACTTGAATAGCCTTTGGAAGACTCATCTCCTGGACAGTTCAAGTGTTTCAATATTAGCTTTCACTCAGACTAATAAAAAATGGAATGGGAATTTGTGGGACATGGAAGAAGTCAGTTCAGCAACACTGAACTGCTTTGTTTTGATACTTCTGTTCAAAACCAGCTTAACATATCAAGAATGTTCAGGTGATGTGTTCATATGACATTTAATGTTTTGCCAAAAGAGCTCAAAAGCTTCATTCTCATAGACTTCAGTATTTTCTCCTAAAGACAGACGGCTTCTGGAGCCGAGCCTGGCAGCTGAACTCCACTCTTCTGTCTCCTCAAGTCAGTCTGCCTGGTGAAACACCAGCCTTTGTAACGTACAACACTTAGGTTGTTGCATAGCTCTTTGCATTCATGGGTATCAGTGCTATAAAAAGGAAGCCGAGAGCTTTATTGGTGTTAAAAAGGAAAATGAGGCACAGGGTAGAAGCAACTTGCTCAAGGCCACCCTCTAAAGTGCCAGGATAACTCTCCTTCTAGCACAGTTAACAATAAAACACCTTTTCTGTGATACTCTGAGTTAGAACATCAGAAAATTCATAGCCTTAATGAAAGACAGGGAGACTCCTTATTGCAATGTGGAAGATGTAGTTCTCCAGGGACTTTCCCTCAGTAAGAGAATGGGGGTATGAACCATAAGTTTGAAGCAGTGTGTTAGTAGGGAAAGGCAGCTGAATTAATTAAAAATATTCTTCAACTATTTTGGGTTAGTTGAACATGGCAGAACACTCTTATTTGGCCCTGTACGATAATTCACTGCAGTTACCCTGATGAGAGTGTCTCAGTGTTGAAGATGCAGGTTTTTTCTTGCATAATGGGGGAAAAAAATCCAAAAGACAATTCTCAGTGGTGGTAATGAAGGAAGCCTGGGGGCTTGTTGAGGAAGCATCTGTGGACCTGGTTCATAAGCAGATGATTTCTCTCTGAGTGAGGATGATATTTGCCCTCCTTTGGCATAAAGAAATAGCAGAAAGCTCAGCTTAGAACAGCAGGAACTCAGCACAGTATTTATGCCCACTTCTAGCACTTAGGATTCCTGGGGTTTAGGGACTTTGAGGAAATGGGATGTTTTCTGCTATTGACCCAAGTATGTAAATATCTCAGTGTATGTATAGAGAGATTAGAGGATGCAGTTATCAGTCTTAAATGAAGATTTTTGTGGCGTTAAGAGAAAGCTAGATGTCTAAGGCGTTCTCTGTCTTCCTCCACCTGCCAGCATCCTGATCATACTCGCAGGAGTACTGTGGTCCTTATAAATCAGAGTTCAGTGCCCTACCTGCAAAGCTTTTGACTGCCTCCAAGCATCGGCCTCCCCGAAGGAGTAACACTGACACAGAAAAGGAGTGTGCTGAGGACAGAGCGATGCCTTTGCTCAGGGTGGCAAGCATGGGGGTTGTGCTCTCGGAGGCATAACTCAGCCTTCAAAGCCAGCCTTTGAGTTGCAACTTCAAAAACAAGTTACCTGCTGGAAAATCAGGGAGTCCAGGGGAACAGTTACATAATGCAGACTTAAATCTGTATTTTTTCCCAGAGACGGGTGTGAGCTGCTCAGTGATTTAGAGGTGAGTGCGTGTTCTTTAGGATGTATCTTTCAGTAGGTAGCACCTGGGGTCCCAAGAAATTAATAGAAATGGAAGCATACACAAGTAGCTATATGTAGCTGACACTGCTGTCTGTTATGGAAAATGTATCAAAATACAGTGTTTATTTCTGTAGTCTACACATACAAAGATACAATTTGTAAAAAGATAATATGGCTTTCCTGTTCCCCCAGTTTTTATGAAGTGTAGCAATTTAGTAATTTGAAAGCCTAGACTTCTCTGTTCAGAAAATAACATACATCTGTGTGGTTTTGGTTTTTGCTTTTACTCTAATTCAAACTGTTCACTCTCAGTGGTTCAGTGTCTCATGGTTGATTGCTCTGTGTGGAAGATGGATATTTCTCAAAGATCTATGTGTAGTGTTCACAGTATCAGCTGCCGTCTAATCTCTGCTCAGATAGTACTGAAAAGCAACAAACAAATGGGAAGACACTTCTCAACACTTGAAGAAAAAGACTCAAGATAAGGACTGTTTTATCATGTGTACTTTCTTTAAAAAGCAATGTATGCCAGAAGAAATGATTTGTTAAGTTTGTGTAAAACTGTCCTGCTGGCTGGTTATCTTCAGGCATTGTACCCAGGTGACAGGCTGTTTCTTGTATAAGTCCAAAAAACCTGGTTAAATTCCACTTGGAACCTAGTCAGAAGCTCAGGGTGAACATGAGAATGTTATTGTAGTATATTCCCTGCGTGAACTGTTGCTTGGTAGGTTGGCAGGACCATGTGTCGTGAAAGGAGAGGTTTCGATCACTTAAAGAATCACCATCAAAGATAGTAGCAAAAGTGATTTTTTTTTTTTTTTTTTGACGTGAATTTGTGGAAGTGTAACTAAAGTTTGATGGCAAGTTCACCCTTACTATGTGGAAGAAACATACAAAGGAAAACTGAGTTAGAATCTATTTAGAATGATTCACACAGAGGCTGGAGATGCAAAAGGATAAGGGATACCCTCCCATTGAGTCATGAGGTTCAGAATGGACCCCCTTGCTTTCTAAACTCCATCTCAGACAGAAGTCTAGGTGCAGGTGGATCCATGCTGAGTCTCAGACTTGGACAACGGTTTATGCCTAATTGAAGGGATACAAAGGGTAAGGAAAATCTGTTGAATTACTGTGCCAATTTGTTGGGGAATGAATGCTGATGGATCCTACATGACTTTGAGGTAGCAGCAATTTAAGATTTATTAACACTATTACAGTAAATCACAAGATTAGGTTATATGATTTTTAACAATACTTAATCATCAGCCAATTATCAGAGTGATTTAATAAAGTTTGCTATCAGCACTACAAAGTTTCCCAAATCAAAATGCATGCACACAGTTATAGAGGTTAACCTATAATCAAGATTTTTCTCTCTTGGCCAATTATAGTAAATTATTGGTACCAAATGATGTTTTAAACCTTGTGAAATCTAGTTGTAGTGAATGACACACTTTTCTCCTTCATCAGCATTTGTCAGAAGATGACCTTAGTCAGCATCTCTCAGCAGAAAACTCTTGGACATCCTCACGAAATTCTACTATTAAAATTCCTTGTGAAACCTACCCTGAGAGGTGTCCCAACTCAGGGGCAGATACTGGGTTACAGCCTGCTGTATTCCTGGAGAGCTCAGAGGGTCTCACTTAGGATCCACTATTTATAGGATCATGAGATGATTTACTTTGGTCAGTGTATTTCCATTCTGGCCATAATTCTTGTCAGGTAGTTCTGGCACCCTTCAAGGCAGGCCATGATCCAAGCAGCAGGAGTTTTAGGTATTGTTCCAGGCCACAGAAGTTTCAGGTACGGTTAGGGAGTGCCTAATCATGCTAACTCACTGTACAGAATCCAGAATAAGAAAGTACCAGATTGTCCCAACTCACTGCACAAAACACAACATTCCCTGGTCCTAACAGTGCAACGTGGCCCGGGGGGAGCTGCACCACTACACCATGGAGTATTAGTTTAAGCCCTGGATGCTTTCTTGTACGGTATCTTAAAACAAAAGGGTAGTGCTCCACTCTGAGTGTGGGTGGTAGTCCTTGCTCCATAGGGACAGATGAAAACAAGCAGGTTTATCCTGGGCTACAAACTGAGCTCCCTGAGTCAGTGCAGAGCTCCAGGGTGCTCCTGCTGCTGCACAACTAGTCATACACGTGACATGGTCCCAAAGCTGGCGCAATCTCACTTTTGCAGGGTTGTGCCTGCCTTTTCCCAGCCCAGAGACATGTGAAACAGTGGTCAGTACTTAGCTGCTGTGGAGGTGTATTGCACTGTGGCAGCCCCATGTTGCTTGTGGGAGTACCTGGTTGGGAGCCTCTAGAGCAAATGCTGGGGTGTGCAGATAGAGATTGGGATGCTGGCTGGGTTTTGGAGTTGTCTAGCTCATGGTTGGGCGAGAGAGCTGGATCCATGGCCATGCTGTGGAAGGGTTGCCTCCTCCCAGATGTGCAGTCCTGGTGAGACAAACCATGTGCGGAGCAGTGGGAGAAAAGCTTTGAAAAGTGTCAGCTCTCTGATATGTGCTGTGGTATAGTGGAGTCCTGCTTCCATTGCTGTCTTGCCTTGTGTCAGCACTACTTTTGGAAAGTTATTTAACCATGTAGGGACTGATCTATTCTCCTGCCCCATGTGAACAATAAAAGAGGGTGCCAGCACTCCCAAACACTGGGCACCAGCATTACAGATTAGCTTGCCTTTACACTTCATCCTTGGGCTTATTTTTGAATATGCAACACTACGTATAGCTATTTATAGATTTGCCAGGCCTTTTCTGAAGCTCAGTCAACAAGACATTAATGGATGTTTCTGTCGTCAAGAAATCCCTTCCTCTGTTGGTTACTTGGGTTTATTGAGTTATTTTGAGCCACTGCTTATTAGCATATTACATGAAAGGATTATATTGAGTAGTATCTGATAGATCTAGAAGTTCTCTCCTTTCAGTCAGTTCTCTCCTTTCAGTCTTTGCACAGTCTTTTGAGGCAAGAAGCATGCCAACTCCAACCTTCACTCATCTGTAGGTCATCCTGTTTGCTAGCATGCCAGGCAATAGCAGGGATGCCTAGTGGGATAGGCACACAGACATTTGGTATCCCTACCTGTCCGGTCTAAGACAGTTTCTTCCCAACTTGGGCTTTATTAAGGTGTGGGAACAGGGTGGCTTGTTTGGGGAGAGCCAGAGCCCTTTGGATGTTCCAGAGGGACCTGAAAGTTACTGACCGAAACAAGCTGAGTTGAGGGTTGTAACCAGTAGGAGAAGGGACATTTCCAGTTAGTGAGAACCTGCAGCCCCCCACAGAGCAGCAGTGCTCATAAGGTCTCTGTGGCTTTCCTTCAGCACATTCCTTGAATGCACAGAGAAAGGGGGCCAAGGTTTGGTTGCAAGGGGCAGGAATTACTGCTTTTTTTTTTTTTTTTTATTGCAGGAATTGGAGGGTGAGAAGGTCAAGCAGATGAGATTTAATGGCATTCAAGTCATTGCAGTTAATGGTGGGCTGGACAAATTAAAAACCCTATGTATTTGCTGTGCAGCTTGAGCAGCTCATGAGTTGCTCTTGGATGCATTTGGCCAGCAGACTTTTAGAAATTACTTTCTATCTGTTCTTGAGGTAACTAGAGAAAGAACAGGATCAAATCCCTACCCTGAGTTTGTATTGCCTATAAGTCTTGTATGCACATATCTTGAATCCTTCTCAGGTGCCTTAGAGGAGCTAAATGAATAATGTACAGTCTTGAGGAGAGTGGCACTAATTGTTTAAGAATAACTCTTGCTAATGCAAATATATTTTAAGTACAGTCTCAAATGTCTGCCTCGGCAAGCAACTTACTGTTGTGGTTTAACCCCAGCCGGCAACTAAGCCCCACACAGCTGCTTGCTCACTCCCCCTGGTGGGATGGGGGAGGCAATTGGAAGAGTAAAAGGGAGAAAACTCGTGGGTTGAGATAAAGAGTTTAATAGGTAAAGCACAAGCCGTGCACACACAAGCAAAGCAAACCAAGGAATTCATTCACTATTTCCCAAGGGCAGGCAGGTGTTCAGCCATCTCCAGGAAAGCAGGGCTCCATCACCCGTAACGGTGACTTGGGAAGACAAACGCCATCACTCCGAACATCCCCCCTGCCTCCTTCTTCCCCCAGCTGTATATGCTGAGCATGACATTGTATGCTCTGGACCACCCCTTGGGTCAGTCGGGGTCCGCTGTCCCGGCTGTGTCCCCTCCCAACTCCTTGTGCCCCCCCAGCCTGCTCGCTGCTGGGGTGGGGGGAGAAGCAGAAAAGGCCTTGGCTCTGTGTGAGCACTGCTCAGCAATAATGAAAGCATCCCTCTGTTATCAACGGTGTTATCAGCACAGATCCAAAATATAGCCTCGTACTAGCTACTATGAAGAAAATTAACTCTCTCCCAGCCAAAACCAGCACACTTGCCTAAGACAACCTGATGGGCAAGTGCTGAGCTCCAGTAATTCTTTTGTGTGGATATGATGAGGCTGCTTAGGTCTGCTGCAACACGCAGTAGGGTGCGGTCAAAGAAATTACAGAATCATCATTTGTCCTATGGGCTATGGATCTGTGAAAGCCTATTTTCCAGCTAGGCACTTTGGAGAAGTTTTAATGTGGATCTGAACACTGTCTTGGCATTGTATGCGTGTTTATGCTTTTGCACCCCACAGGTTTACCTTTGCTAAGTAAATTAGTGTCCCAAAGATGACTCTTTGGAAAGTGAAGTCATCCCTGAGTGGTCAAAACCAGCCAAAGATGCCCTGAAATAGGAGAAATCTGTCCTCATCGTTCTTGGATACTTCTGAGTTCCCCTCAGAGTTTTGTGCTCCTCTGGAAAGTCCCAGAGACTGGGGTACAGCATTATTGATGGTGACAGCTTGGCTTTCTTCAGAAGGGAAAATAATATTTTAATTGATTTGTTAATTGCAGACCAGGGTCAGACACTGTCTTTGGAAAAGTAATTGGCTTATCTTGATCTCATTCCATATTGGACAAGTGTCTCTGTTCCAGCATTCATTAGCTGCTGGTACCCCTGTGCTACACAATGAGACAGCAGCTTTAGGGAACGAAACAAGCTGGGAGGGGTGCATGGTACCTGGCTATTGCTGATGGAGTACATGGTACCTGCCCCAGCAAGAGGGGACGGACTTCAGTCTCAGGGGGCTGCTGCTCGGACAGGCTTTGCCAGCACAGGATTCACACATTTCCAAGGTGTTTAGAGGAGTTTGATTACCAGGGATAGGTGTTGCTAAGCCTGTGTGGCTCTGATTCAAACAGCTGATGTCAGGACAGGCGGTCACAGTGTAGCTGTAGAGAGGAATACAGGAGGGGAATGGGGAAAGGCGACCAACTGATTCCCTGGTTTGAACTCCTAAAATAAGCCTGAATTCTATTTTATTCTGCTCTGAAAGAATATTCTCCTTGCCTGGGAATTAACATGGTTGTGATGCTATTCCAGCACCTTAAGTGGGATTGAGGCTGTGATGTTCTGTGCCCTAGAGAGTCACTGCCTCAGAAATCTGCCAGGGCTCTGCAGTTGTCACTTCCACATTGTATTGCCATCCTCAGCCTCATCAGTGTTTCAGTTTGAAGCAGCACGGGCTTTTGATTGTAAACCATTTTACTTTCAGGACAGCATGAAGGGAAGTGCGTTATGCTTTTCTTGGAGGATGGGAGGGAGAGGACCACGGCTTTGTGCGTGTGTATTTTTGCAGCACTCTGAGCCCAAACCTTCTAAGTTAATGGGACAGATTTGCAAATTCACTCCTGCAAATTCCATTTTCCCAGGGTTTTTGTGCGTAAGCTCTTTATTGGTGCCCCAGAGAGCCGCCTGCACCTGCTTCATCTCGCCTGTGAGATAGGCAGCTCAGATCAATTGACAGTTTGCTCTCTCTGGTAATAAATGCCTCATCCTGCAGCACTGACCCCCTTTAGGGAGTAGCGAGACTCGCGCAGGTGAGCAAGGGCCAGAAACGCAGCCCTGCCCATCCATACTGCAAATACTGTCACAGCACAAGTGTAGTAGAACATGTATAAAGCACTGCTGCTAAACCCGCAGATCTCCAAGCTGTCAAGAAAAGCTTTTTTTATGCTGGTGCCTGCATGTAAAACATCAAGGAGCTGTAGTACACAGCTGCCCATAAGTCTGGCCTTGTTTCTGCTTCTTCCTAACAGTGGTTCGTGCATTGCATTTTTCCTGAGACAGGAAGCTCAGGCTCCCATAACCATGGAAACCTGGTTTGTCTTCCCTAATAGCTTCAGCTGTACTCAACATCTGCCTCCTTGGGAAAAGGAAGGCTGCAAGCTACAAGTTAGTTGTGTGCACTTCTAGGGATGCTAAAACCCTTGAGCACCTGCAGCAGGCTCCTAGCCCACCAGAATGAAGCAGCAATGCTGAGATAAAGCTTGAGGGGCTTATAAAAGCTATGCTAGGCAGGAAGGGAAAGTAGGGAGTGAAGGAAGGCTCTCCTGAGGCAGGAAGGCGTTACAAAGCTGAATAAGAAAATGCTGCATTTTGGTTGTCTTGCTCTGCATGTGTTGGCTTGACGTGCTGGGTGTGTGGAGCTTTCTGTTGTGACTTCAATGCTTAAAAAAAAAAAGCCATTTTCCATTTTAAGTTAGCAGCCCTTTAAAGAGCTCGTAGCAGAGAAGAAAACCTGGGTATAAGCTGGCGAGCATCAAATAATCTTTGAGCTGTGGTAAGTGCCTCTCTTTGGTAACTGCATGTCTCCATACAGCCCCTCACTTAGTTTTTGGAAGAATGATTGCTGATAAATGTGTCTCATGGCTCAAATTTGGTGCTAGCAGTGTTGCCAGACTGATTAACGTGGGGAGAGGTGGGGAGAAGTGTTTTTAAAAGAGGCTTAAAAACTAATTGAAGAGTATTTTTTCTGCTGCATTTCTGCATGGACATGCATGTATCTCCCATGGGCTGCAATTTAAACTTTCCTCTTTCACTTTGAAAGCTAGACATGTCAAATAAAAGCTAAGCACAGTTATAGCCCCAGACTCCAGGCTTCTGGGAGAAGCCCTGCAGACTGCCAGGCTCTCAGAAAGGCATCGCAGGAGCTGGCAAAGCTGTGCTCCTTTCTTGATGTGCTGCGTCCTGTGTCTCTGTTAAATGCAGGAGCAGGCCTCGTGCAAGCTTTTGGAAATGTGTGGAGAAGTGCTTTCCCGCACCAGGGAGGTGTTCAGTGCAGTGACCTGCGCCAGGGCACTCTGTAAACTGGAGGCAGGAGCAGAAATAGAAGCAACCTTGTCCACGGGCAAATCACAACCTCAGTGTGTCCATCTGTGAAATGGAGGTGATACTATTTCATCGTGGATGCTTTAAGGCTCAGTTAGTGTTTATGAAATGTTCTGAACTTTTGGATTATACCTGCTGTAGAGGGCACTTATAATGGTCCCCAAATGTCTTTGTTGACACAGCAGACACATGAAAATACCAGCAACTTCCTAGCATACAGTATACACAGATGCTGGAATTGCTCATAAGTGAAAATCAGATGTTTCTAAAACAAACCTATAATATTAATCTGACAGCTATCACCTGGAGGTGTCATGAGCATGAAGAAAAGGAAAATAGTGGCAGGCAAAAATCCAGGGTTGAGGCTAGTGCCTGAACAATAAAAGCTGTTTGGGAAATGCTTTGTACCTCTGCTTAATATAGCTGTTGATGTTCTACATCTGAGCACAGAGCCACTGGTCTCTGTGATGGGTCCACATTTCTTTGTGGACATGTGTTGTGGTTTAAGCCCAGCAGGCAACAAAGCACCATGAGGCCGCTTGCTCACTCCTCCTCCCCAGTGGGATGAGGAGGAGAAAATATGACCAAAAAGTTTGCGGGTCGAGAAAAGGACAGGCAGGGATCACTCACCAATTATGGTCACGGGCAAAAAACCAGACTTGACTTGGGGGAAAAAAAACCAAAATCAATTTAATTTGTTACCAATCAAATCAATACAGGGTAACAAGAAGTAAAACCGAATCTTAAAACACCTTTCCCCCACCTCTCCCTCCTTCCCAGCTCAACTTCACTCCTGATTTTCTCTACCTCCTCTTCCACAGCAGCGCAGCGGGTTGAGGAATGGGGGTTGGGGTCAGTTCATCACACGTCGTCTCTGCTGCTCCTTCCTCCTCAGGAGGACTCCTCACTCTTCCCCTGCTCCAGCGTGGGGTCCCTCCCACGGGAGACAGTCCTTCACATCTTCGCTGCCACGGGGACTTCCCACGGGCTGCAGTCCTTCAGTCACAGCCTGCTCCGGCGCAGCCTTTCCCATGGAGTCCCGGCCATCTTGGGGGGCATCCCCCTGCTCCAGCGTGGGGTCCTTCCCGGCCTGCAGGTGGGCATCTGCTCCCCTGCTCCCCTCCATGGGCTGGGGGGACACAGCCTGCCGCCTCACCACGGGCTGCAGGGGCAAGCCCTCCTCCCCTGCTCCTCCTCCCCTCCTTCCTCACTGACCTCGGTGTCTGCAGAGGGGTTCCTCTCACATTCCAATCCCCTACTCACTACGGGTTCTCCTTCTGAAATCTGTTCTCCCAGAGGTGCTACCACCGTCGCTGATGGGCTCAGCCTTGGCCAGCGGTGGGTCTGACCTGGACCCGGGGAAGCTTCTAGCAGCTTCTCACAGGAGCCACCCCTGCAGCCTCTCCCCCGCTACCAAAACCCCGCCACACAAACCCCATACAACATGACAAGCATAAATCGCTGCTTTCTCCACAGCAGCCTGGTAGGGTTTTCATGCCAGTTTCTGCAGTGTTAGAAGATTGGACCAGATCAGGGAGCCAGTACTCCACACTCGCCCTCTCAGTAGGGACTCTGGCCAGCACAGCCGTGCAAGATGTAGCCTCGTAATGACAATATGCTTCACAGAAACAATTTTTAGTTTTCTGGCTCCTTGAGTGTTTGGTGAGCAGACAAACAAATGCTTGTGTCTTGTCTGCAAAATCCAGGTAAAGATCTTGAGAATTGATCCTGCCTGCGTGCATCCACATACACAGCAACTGCTGTAGGTTATCTTACTGGCTGCTAGAAATCATTTTTTTTCCCTACAGCTTTTTTGGTATTATAGATGCTTTCCCACTCCTTGTTTACACAGAGTGAAATGAACTTTGATCAGGATACCTGGATCCCCATCTATTCAGAGTACTAGTCCTTATTTCCAACCTGGACCTGAGGAACCTTTTCCTCAAGTAAACTTAATCAAGATTTTTACTTCCAATTAAGCTTCAATTAAAAGGCATTTATGACCACCCCCCTTTTTTTTTAACCCAAGAGCCATCTGGGAGCACTTTTTCCCTGTAGGAGCTCCTGGGAGCCAGCAGTTCCAGCTGTTGGCTGTGTCAGATGTCAGAAGTGCACCAGAAGTGCACTGAGCTGCTTCAGTGCTCAGCACCGCTGTTGGAAGGTACCCTGAATTGCTCTAGGTTTGTAGTTGTTTTGTCCTCTTGTAATAGGGCTTTCTCTGGTAGTACCAAACAGCAGCTCTAGTTGTCCAGTGACTATGGACTAGAATACACATGCTCTGTGCATGTTTAATATATATATATGTGTGTGTGTATGTATATACACACACGTATTAAAAAATGCACATGCTTATTAACTTTGCTAGAACAGCAGCCATTTACCACACTGTCTATGCAACCGATGGGATGTAGTGATGGCAAATGTTACCTGAACTATCTTTGGTAGCAAATTAGCTTAATTAGAGCAATATTGCAAGAAGTGCCTTTTTTGCTCTAAGTTGACTCTGGCATTTATAAATTAACACAAGTAAGTTCAAAACTAATCTCTGTATCAACATTTCAGAGTTGAGATTGCAGCTCTAACAATATTCAGTTGATCTAGCATAGACATTAGAGGGGGTGTGAGAGAAATAACCCCACCTGGAAGTAGACACAAAGTTGGACCTTCTCTGAGTTGTGCTAGAAAATATCTATTTTTCCATCTCTACTTAAGTCAAGATTTGTACAATGACTTTGATTTGGGTCTTTACAATGGAGATGAGATAATGAGTGGAAGTGCATTCATGATGAACAAGTCAGTATTGGGAACTGGGCAGGTGTTTCTTGTAGAACCATTGATTTGAAGTTGCCCGTGTGACTTTGGTTTGCTGGGGCTAGTGATAGGTGCTGGTTCTGTCTGCTGATTGCATTTTCCTGGTGACCTGTTTCTTGCCAACCCAAGTCTATTTATGGATCAAATGGTGAATGAGCGACTAGTGTTTGGGCTACGTTTGTGGAGCTGAGGACCCCAAATGAATGTGAATGCAGAAATGACAAATCATCCTGTAGCTGCTGAGGAGAATATCTGATGATGACTGCAGCTGTGGTGCAGGCTTCACTTGCTGGTAATATTTTTGCATTGATAAGATAGGTCTGCAAAGAAGTCATAGTTGAGGGTCAAGTTCAGCAGACTGGCAACTGAGCAGGGAAGGAGAACAAGCTGCTGGGGTGGTTGCAGGACACCCTGGTATAAAAATCTTGCCTCTGCACTTATTTGCTCTGCGACCTTAGTCAAGTCTTGTCCCTTTACTATGCTTTTGATGTAGAGTCAGGGTATTTTGATTTATGTGTTGAGACTGTAAATCCTTGACAGGCACTATCCCTTTTTGTGTCTGTGTGTGATACTTAGTGCTTTCAGTCCAGATTCCAATCATTTCTTCAGGGTATTACTGAGCTGGAAATTATCTAGTAGCAGTTATGATATATGAAGGAGCTGAATGTGACCATCTAGGGCAAGTATCCCCCCCCTGTCTTTAGAGAGGCTGTTAATGGTTTTCATGTTTCTGTAATGTCTAGTAAGAAGCTCTCTAAAGCTGAGGGAAATCTGGAGGCAGTGGGTTGATCTTATTAATACATGAAAGAAGGGAGCATAGAAAACAATGAGAAACTGGGCAAAGCTGGACACCTTTAGCTTCCAGAACTGATGCAAGGCTCAGACCTCTTCACTCCAGTAGCCTGAGGCCAGGTAGAGGTGGCTGTGGCTCATTCAAAGCAGCTCTAAGCAGTAGTGGTTTGTGAAGCTCTGCACGTGGCTTGGCTCCTCCTTGCAGATGTGCTGCCTCCTTTCAGTGTCCTTAGAGCTGCAGCACACGATTACATGATACTAGCCAAATATTATTGTTTATCTTGAATTACTGCCTCTTAAATCATGCTAAGAAATGACGGTGTAGTTACAGATGCTAAAGTGGGTGTGTTGCATCTGAGCCTAAAGTACGCAGATGGAGCCACATGCAGAAGGGTGGAAACCTGATACTGTCCACGTTAGAGAGTGAGCACTGCAGAGAGCTAAGCAGGTATGTAGCCTTACTTGCGCAAAAGTTAGCGCTGATTTCAGGCTAATGGGATCAAAACACAGCTTTTCTTAAATATGTACGATTCAGAGATGCTGCACTATGCTCTGTAGTCCAGGTTAAAGCAGATTACTGCAGTGGCTTCTTTTGGACTCTCAAGCTAAGAAGTGACTATGGGTTGGGTTTTGGTGTGTCATAGGCTTTCCTGCTAGAGGAGCATGTGTGCAGGTACTTACTATGTCAACACGCTGTGTTGAAGGAGCATCCTTGAGTTGTCAGGAGACCTTTAGCTGGATTCTTGATCTGGCTTTTCAAATGATAATCTAGGCTTGATTTCGAAAGATCCAGCCACAGACAGCTTAGCTTGTACAACACACAAGGCAAGGAGAAAAATGTGAGAGCTTCTCTACTTTTGCTCTTGGCTCTCAGTTCCCTAGAGTTTGGAGCTCAGCTGGGTTGAAGCCACACCTCTCCCAGGAGTGAGATGCCACCGATGGGCTGCTTGCCACTGGCAGGGGCGCCTGGCTTTGCAGCATGGTAAGATCGCATGTGCCGTAGGGCCTGTGCTGAGCAGATGTAAAAAGCTACTTCTCTAAGCAGGGGAAGTCAGGGAGTGAACCAAATGGATCTGAGTTGTAATGCCAAACTTTTGGCTGCTCTGAGATTTGAATTTTGGGTTTGGTTCCAAATGTAGAGATGCTTTTTTAGGAAGCAGGTCTGAAAAGTCTGAACTACCCTGTTTTTAAAGCTACCGCACATGTCTCCATGGGGTTACTTCTGTCATTGCTGCCCTGTGTGACCTGGGTGTGAAAATGTACAAAGAAAAGGTGGCAACGTATGGGCAGGAATTTTCTAGTGGTTGGGGACCATAGTGCCTCTTTTTAGAAATGAAATTGAAGATGCTTTGAAAGTAATACATTTGATAAATGATTGCACACTATTTTAAATGCAATTAAAAGCCATATGAAGAGTCTCAATTTAAGGCATCCTCAATCACCAGTAGCTTCTGGAAAGTAAGTAATGCTTCATCTCATTAGCAGTGCATACAGAGCTAGAGCTATATAACTAAGCCTGGAAAAGGGCTTGATAAAAATCTCTGTATTGCTCCTTCCTCAAATCCAAAAAAGCCAGAAAAATGCCTCTCATTAAAAGGTTCCTCAGCTGGCCGGTTGCTTGTGTGTTCCTTAAAACAATAGATTCTTTCCATCTCTTCCTCTGATAGATCTCTCACTACATGCTGTCAGTACCTCCCTTGCTTTATTCTCTAAGATGCTTAATATTGGAGAACCAAACCCCTATTTTCCTATTTGAGAAGGCTCCTACAGCAGCTGATGTTAATAAAAGTGAAGATGATGTAAACCTAAGCTTATAGAGCTTCCATAGCTGCATAAAAGCTTAGTGTCCATGACTTCTGAAGTATGTTTTGTCCATGTGTTTTGAGCTTCTAATAGTTAAGTTGCACAAAGCAAAACAGACCCTGAAAGCCCTGGATTTCCATGGTTAGTGTGGAGGCTTCTGCTCAGACCAGCACCTGGAGGTGACAAGCATCCCTTGCAGGAGGGAGATCTGTTTCATGTTTTGTCCAGTCCCGTGGGATGTGCTAAGGTGTTGCAGACCTGCATGGATCTTGGAGTAAGTAGAGGGTAGAGTGGGCTCTAGACTGCAGCCCTGCTGATTCAGCCCCTCATGTGTTTAATTGGAGTAATTTCTTCAGGCCAGGTCAGGACTAGGAGTTGGTGGTTACTCCAAAATAGAGGCAAAAGGATCAGCTCCAGCTGATCCAGCACAGCCTTCCTCTTCCATGAAGAGCTGAGGGTTGTGCTGTTTCAGATGACTAACAGGCTCACATGGACTGATTGCAGAAGCTGAAGCTTATGTGGGCATCCAGTGAGGATGTTCCAGTTTTGTTTCTAGTTATTTATGTCTGCTGGTGCTTTGGAAACATCTTTGTGGGTCTCAGCTACTATGGAACCTTATCAAGGAGACAGATTTGAGTCTAAAAATTCAAGGGCTCTAGAGACTGAAGTCAACTTCTAAGGGAAATGCAGTTTTCCTCAGCTTAAAATAACTTTATTTATAACGTCCTTTACTCTCCAAGGTCTCTTTCAAGGCTCTGCCTGGGTTGCATTTTGACTTGTGCAGAGCAAAGCTCCTGTGAGGAAGGAGGGCCAGGAAATTCAGGGAAGGCAGTTTGGGGCAGGCAGGGGAGGGGAAGGAAGGGAAGGGGGAAATGCTGATAAGGGTGATGAACAGTTTCACCTTCAGGAGCGATGAACTGTGGGAGAGTTGGCTGCATTGAGGGTCTGGCACAGCTTCAACATGCGCACGTGGGGATGGATCAGCTGAGAGAAATGACTGCATTTATTCAATGAATTTACATGAGGTGCCTGCGTTGCCAGAAAGGGACGGGCTCCCTCCCCCTCCAAAACATCAGCAGCTCCATGCAGGAACGGCAGGAGTGGAGCAGCAGGCTCGGCAGAGGGACAGGGCTGGGAATTTTTCAGCAGAGCCTTTCCTGTGAAGGCTGCTGAATGAGGCACCCACACGCAGCGTGGGGTTCAACTCCCCCCTGCTCCTCCTGGGGTCTGGCTCTTATAAACAGAATCAATAAATGGTTACGCATAGCCAGCCTGCTGCTGGCTGCTCTATAGGCTGCTTCTGTCTCTAGCCAAACTCTCTTCCCTTCTCTTGCAGGCCTCCATCTCTAGAAATCCACCAGCAGCTTCTTGCACATCTGATTTGAGGTATCAGCTTCTGCTCTGTAGTTGTGTTTCCCTTAAAAACAGAGCCTATATGCAGGGTGTAGGGCAGGAAGCATTGATTTGCAGTAAGTGTAAGGGACAGAAGAGTAGGAATAGGTCTGTACCAAAAGGTTGGAGCCACAAATGCTTTCATAGTATGTGGTGAGAGAACTGGGGCTTGAGGTGGGGCATCCCAAGGCACCTCACGCATCCTTTGAGGGAGCCCAAAGTATATCACACTCTGCCAAACAAACTCCACTTGCTTCTGTGCTCCTATTCCTGGCCCTGAGGAAATGTCCTGCCACAAACCTTTGTCACACAGGAGTCAAAGTGCTTGTTAAGAAAACGTGCTGAAGCGGTTAAATTACTTATTCCTTAACCCTGCTGGGTTATTAACAAGGTGACTGTTAAATAGGCTGCCCAGGCCTGTGATTGGGGTGCGTTTATCCTAAAGGCCCTCCCAGTGGCTGTTCTCAGCACAACCTATTAAGCCCAAAACAGCTGGTCGACACTGGGAACTAGTGGGGACCCTGCAGCTGATGCTCTGCTCCCTCAGCTTCTGGAGCCAAAGAGCATTTGAAGGAAAGCCATCTTCTCCAATCCTTCTAAAAGAATTAAATAATACACAATAAACAATGAATATTTAATCTTAAATGGGTTTTCCTTAAGTAAGGATTGGATTCTTCACTTTATACCTGGTTATAACTGTTGTCTTGCTGTGCATGGTCCAGGGTACTGCAGGATATGGGCTGAGCTGAAGCTCCATGGGGTTTGGGCTCCATGTGAATGTGCGTGTTCTACCCGCAGTGGTCACGTTTTGTGGGAGATGCTGAGGGATGAGGTACTGTGATAAATACCAGCTTGGCGGGCGAATGCTGGCCAGCCCATGGTACAGCAGAGGTGCTTCAGCCTGAAACTTTCATTCCTGAGAGCTGCCAAAGTGGCAGAGCCTGTCCCCAGTGGCACGCCACGGTCCCCACCTTGGAGCAAAGCTCCTGCTGTAGGCGCCTCATGGGACACGCAGAGCTGCTCATGCAAAGTCGGTGCTATGAAAATAGTTCCGTGGCTGCTCTGAATTAATTCATTTTTTTTTAGCTAGAAAGTTGCATCTGAGTAGGAAAGAAAAATAAAAATCCCATCATGTTTTTAATGTGTGATGGAGAATCCATGACAGCTTTTACTGTCCTGCATTCAGTCTCACTGACAGGTATCAGTACTGGTAATGCTGTCAACATGGGCATTAACTGATAGAGTTAACCGTCGTAAACATGTATTGGTTTGGGCCCGAGTTTGTCTGGTTTTGTATTGCATCTTGTTAGATTGGATTTGCTAAAGGACAGAGCTCTTTGATCGCATTTCTGTTCCTTATGTAGGTACTTGCAAACTGTGATCAGATCGTACTATTAACCTTCTCCCTTCGTTAAGGAGAACAGATGGTGCTCCTGGAGCCTTTCTCTAAGCTGAGCTTTTGGTCTTTTAATCATCCTGTTGGTGGTTCTTTGCGCTGGATCCAGTTTTTCAATATCCTTCTTGAATTGCAAGCATTAAAACTTACCATAATTTTGACGATATTAATGTTAAATGCCACACACTGATTTTTTTTTTTTATTTTTTTTTTTAATTTGAACATCCCCCATCAAAGCCTCTCTGAGCTCTCTTGACCATAGGACCATTCTAGCATGGTGTACTCAGCTGCTTTTTTTTTTCCTTGTTGACCAGGGACTTCTTGCCAAAACCAATGGCTTCACGGGATGCTGTTCCCATCTTTTGTGTTGCTGTGTGTGTGGCAGTACTGAAGCCTATACTGTGTTCTTTGGTGCAGCTTATTTAGCCATGCTGATCTGTTGGTCTTTTCTCAGTTATTTAGCAGTGCCACACTGTTTGTCATCTTCAGGCTTGATAAGTAATTATTTTAGGCTCTCTTCTACTCATTAATATATGTGTTTACACTATAGAGCCAAGGACCAGCCTCTGCCAAGTCCTCAGTAGGAACATACATGTATACCTGTGACTATTTAGTCACCGCCACATGAGATTATTTTCATCCATTAATACATGTCATTATTTCCTCATCTTAATCAAGTCATCATGTAGCGTGAAGCTAAATTCTGTATGGAAAATCAGCTATGTCATTTTAATCAGTAAAGTCATGTTAGGTAGAAGTTTAATTGTTATTTTATGCCTTTTTAAAGTCGATAATGCTAGATAGGGCCAGTTCTGGACATTTTCCAGTTTATACAGATTAATTTTGTCACTCTCTTAGTTTACTGGAGATCATTGTTAGGATTTTCTATTTACTTCTTAAAATACTTGGCACATCAGAGGGTTTTGTTCCAGCCACTGCGACTTCCATGTGCCCAAGATATGTTTAAAATGGATATCAATAATACAGAGTGTTTCAGGATGTTCTTTTAAAACTGGTGCAAGTCATCCAAACCTGCTGAATTTAGGTTCTGCTTAATTAGCTGCACTTTAAGGTTCTGCTTAGTTGGTGGTAGAATAAGGAGTGCAGAACTGATGATATAACATATGCATATAGCACCTAACTACCGTCCCCCTGCAACGAAGAGTGTTAACAATCTCTTGTAATTTTTTTTACCCCTGTCATGCGGAAACGGTTGAAATAGCGTTGGAGTAATCTTTAATTGCCTCAAAACCCATCTATATGGTTCTTAATTTTACTGGCTAGATCACCCCTGTGCCTGCCTTTATTTATAAACTTACAGTTCCTAGCATTTGGCTCCTTGTCATCACCTTTCCCTTTCTCCAGGGTGATATGTGTTTAATCCTGTGCTTCTAAGTGGCTTAGTGTTGGACACAGCACTTTTGAGTTAGTACATTGTCATCTGGATGGTGGTATTAACATTTGGAGGGCATTTCGGTAACAGCCATATGGGATCTCCAGTTTTTCCATGCTGAAATCCACTGCAATATCTCAGTTCTTATTCTTATCCATTCTTGATGATGGTTAAAGAACAAGAGTAGCATCTCAACTTTATCTTTTTCTGAGCTATCATTGACTCAAGGACAGGAAATATTGAGAATTGTTCCATTTCTTCTCTATTTACCATTTGCAAGTAGTTTTAAACCACTGATTTCTCTGTATTCTTGTTGTGTGACTGTCTGCCAGGATGCAGCAATGTTGAGTTTTCAGAAATGAGCAATCCTGGCTCCTCTGATGTAGTCCTACTTCTGCTGTGTAGACAGATAAAACAAATTAACCTAATAGGGGACATGCAGAGAGGAAACAAATCCTGAGGTTTATTTGCTTCAGTGGTTTTTTTTCTCAGGTATCAATGTTTTGCTATTGGTTTCTCACTGGTCTGGCCAAACCCAGAAAAAAAGATCTTTCTTTTGCCAAGACATACATCCCACTTCTAACAGTTGGTGGAGCATTACTGCACAAAGTCAGCGTCCTCTGTGCCCCACAGGGTTCCCTGGCTGAGCACTTGTGAGCTGAGAAAGATACTTTTGAAGAACAGCGAGGAGTTCTCTTCCAGTGAATTGCTCAGATGCGACTGTATGCGGTGAAGCACTGCTCTTAGTCCCTCGGGATATTTGCCAGCCAACTTCAGAAGCCCTGAAATTTGCATCTTATCTTGGATCTGGGAGGACAGCAGGCCATCCTGTTGTTCTCTTGCCTCCCTGAAGAAAGAACGCTTTCCGTCCAAGGTTCAAAGCTGTCAGTGTAGAGGGCTTCTGGGGATGAAAATCCCTCCCAAATGCATCCGTTATGCACCGTTCATAGTTAATAGCTAAAACCAGAATTTTTAACGCTTTCACAAGGACAGAATAGTTTATTCTTCCCCAAATACGTAGCTTGAGCTCACCTCTATGGATAAGTTAGCATGGTGCATGGTGCAAAAATGAGCTAATCCATAGCATCTACTGAGTCCACAGCCTTTGGGGGCAGAGGAACAAATGTAAAGCAACTCAGGCATGCTCAGCTTGCTTTCACTGAAATCTGAACTGATTCAAGTTGTCTTGTGTTGGGCTTGAGCTTAGGGTTTCCTCAGCTCGGTGTAAACAGGGTTCCTTGATTATCTTGCTGCTTTGTTGTGCCTTATTTGTCTCAGTCTTATTCTTTGAGAAGGGAAGGAATTCTTTGATGGTTTGCGTGGCACTCAATTAATGGGATTTTTGCAACTAGAATCAGCTGATTTGTAGAAACAAATAGAGAAAATATTTTTAAAAGGCTTCCTTTGAGAAAACGGTGTCTAAGTGTTATGAACGACCTTGATATCAAAACAACAGATACATCACACAGCTTCTAAGTTAGCCTTTCTGAAATCTCATCCATACTCTGCATTTGAAGTAGTTCGTTCAAGGATTATCTCCTCCACCCTTAGCCTCTCCCCTTCATAATTAAAAGTTTATACAGCAGCCATGTGATTTTGAAATGGGCTGTTGGTGAATGTGACACCTTTAATTCTCTCCCTATGCTGCGATGCAGTGGGAATGAAGATGTGTGTTGTTACACCAGATAACTGTGCAAAGACTTTTAATGTGGAACAGCGTTGCCAGCTGAAACAAGTGTTCAAAGTTGCATGGGTTTTTTTCCCCTATCGTTTTGACCCTCCCACCTCAATTGTGCAGAATTGAGCTGAGCTGAGCTCAGCAATTAGACCTACCTGCTTTTAACCTGCTTGATGTTGCAGAAAGTTAGCTGTAAGTCTGAATGTCCCAGGCTTGGAAATTTAAGCGTTTGCATGTGACAACTGGCAAGTCTCTGTGAGGTGGCTAGTTCTGTATTATTGGTATGTATGCTTTCAACCTGCGTTCTGCTGTAATGCAGCTTTTAATCAGCAACTATATATGGAATGAAATATGGCCCTTGTCATTGCTGCTAGTAAGGTGTGCTCGCAAGTCGGAACCCTTGAGGTGTCACCAAGCTCATGCTGTACCTGCAAAAGGGAAGATGTCCTCTGGAAAACACAGTCTCAGATTATGGGTGGTTAGGAACCGATGCTTTAAATTGTAGTCTAGTGCAGATGGGAGTCACAAACAGCATTTTTCTCTCCTTTTGCTTTTTATTGTTTTTCCTGTGCTGTAAGTCTGCTTCATCTGAATGTGCCCTAAACTTCCATAGCAGTAGTGGAGAGGGTAGCTACAACTGTTCTGTCTCCTAGCCATGGACTGGAGATACTGAGTCTGTATTAATTAGAGCAGTGTGGCAGGATCTCTTCTTTCCCTGAATAGTGGCATGCACAGTAGTATGCTGTTGGAATCTTTCCTTCTACCAAAGACATAGCTACAAGCTTTAAACTTAATGTAGCAAACCCAAGACTTGAAAGATACCTTGGAGGTCTCATTTGTTATCGCAGATGCTGCCTCTGTTGTATGATGATTTCTGAGAGATGGCTACTGTCTGCTTTGGAGAAAGTACCCTGTGCCCATGAGCAAGTCTCTTTCTGAGACCTTGTTAGCAGTGGGGTGTGAATTCATTGCAGGGTAGATATTATTTGTATCATCTCAGAAATGACTTATGGTAAATGATCTTGACTTAAGCTCGCCTTCCAGAGCTGTATTTTTGCCATGCTTAATGCTATGTTTGAGATGAGATTTTCAGGATGTTTCCTGCTGGAGCTGAGAGCTGCCCCTGGGATGCTCACAGGGTGGAGGCTGAGTGCTGTGTACAGGACGTGCCCGGGGCCAGTCAGCCCCAGCCGACGGGGGAGCAGGGACGTGTGGTCCTGGGATTCGGTCTCAAAGCTGCTGTGTGCTTCGTGTCACCAAGTTGCCCAACAGTGATGTTCAGAGGACTCTTGCTGGAGCAGCTATCAGGTCCAAGGACAAGTGTCCTGTTAGCAGAGCAGCTGACTTTGGGGTGATGCACGTTTGTCATCCCCTGGATAGAGTGGGTGTCTTTGAGCATCACCAGGGCTCTTGGTGCAGACCTGTGCTGACTATGGCCAGGAAACTTTACTCCCGTGTCCCCCGTGTCTTCTGTGCTTCTAAATCATTGATGCTACAGGGTGATGTTGAAGCTGAGAGCCTGGTCTGAGATTGTTCTGGAAAATGGCTCAGGAAGGAAATTCAGCTCCCGGAGCTCCTCCACAGAGGGATGTGGGCTCACCTGTGGGAGGTGATGTGGTGGTGGCTTCGTCCCTCCTCAGGCAGCTGCACTTGTCAAGGGAGGTGTGGACAGGGTTAATGAACACTGAATTCCCTGACTGTTGTTAAATAGAAATCATTGGTTCAGGAAATCCTGAAAAGTGGAAAATGATCAGTGAATATGAGAATATTAGGGGCAAGTAGCTAGTATTTATGGTGTGTGCCTAGGTACCTTTCCCTGGCCCTGCTAATTCCCTCTAGGAGACAGGGTACTGGTCTATGCAGCCCATCTTTTGTTGACAATGGAGAAATCTAAACAAACTGGAGTTGTCTGTGACAGTTCACACTTTGTGTTAAACTTCATGTTCTTCCTGTGGTAATCATTAAATCAAATACCATGATGCTCTGTATTTTTATTTTAAGTATACCAATATCTCAGTTCCTTCTTACGGCCCCTCCTCTTTTGTTCAGAAAGACAGTTCTTGGCATAAAGGATACAGTGTGTTTGTTCTCATTGTTAATAAACATCCAGTTATGTTCAATGACAGGACAATGAATCAGTGCAGCAACACACTGAATATGGTGAGGCCACTTCTCAGATACGTGATGCTGCAGTTCGCTGTGGACCGAGCACAAGTTCCTCATGAGTGTATTGTTTTCTGCTGTCCAGCTCAGTGAAAATTAATTACAGAGGATGATAAAGGGAACTTTTCTGCAAGCTACGAATGCTGTGGGCAGAGATGAATGGAAAAAGGATTTTCAAAATACCTGAGTCCTCATTTTGGAAAAGGTGGAAAAATGATGTTGGCTAATTCATCCCTGGTGGGATTCTGCTGCTACGGAGTTAATCACAAGACAGATTTGTCCTTACAGTGTGATATTTCTGTAACAGCACAAATTTGCTTATTTGCTGGATAGAGAAGGTTTTACAGCTTAGCTATTAAAGAGGTTAGAACCAACCTGGCTGTACTATGAAAGAGATGTGCTAATGTGATTTCAGTGTGAAATGGTCCCAGACACTGTGCTCCATGAAAATATTTTAATGCTTTGAAACAGTTTCTAGCTTTAGGATTTGGGAGGAAAAGGTGACATTTTTTCACCTAGGTTCCCTTTCTTTCCTTTTTTCACTTTTCACTTGAACTAGACTGTAGGAGAAATTAAAACGTTTTGCTTTAATTGACAAAGAGGCAAATCTCTCTTCCATTTTGTAATAGACTTTTTCTTGTCGTTTGGAGTAATTACATTAATTTATTTTTGCTTTCAGGCTAAGAATATTCTCCTGTAGAGAATGTAGATGTAGATGTATGTAGGTCCTGGAGTCTGTGTCTGGTTTTCAGCTTTTTCCCTATGAGCAGACTTTAGCATCAATAGGGCTTTCTTCCACTGTGCTACTTTGATCCACACACAGGTAATGATATCTAGGGCTCACCTCCCTTACAAACTGGAGCTTCTCTCTTCAAAGAGAAGAATCAAAAAAATTACTCATACTAGGGAAATAAATTCAGTGTGGAGTTTCATGTCCAATTTCTTTTCAGCTGTGCAAATTGTTATCCTAGCAAAATTGAAGTGACTATAATTTGTCCTTAAAAACAATTACTCTAATTATTTTCTGCTATGCTGCGCTGTTCTGATGGCATATGTGGCCAGTGGGACTTATTTAAAATATGTATGCTCTTAATATCAGCTCAAAAAGAAAGCTATCTCAGCTGGAAAAAATTAAGGTAATGTAAAAAATTAGATTATTTTTTCCATCTGACCTTGCTTCTATTTAGTTATCTCTGCTTTTGATGTTGAAATTTACAAATTAATAATTGTAGCTGCTTGAGGAAAGTCAGGGCAGAGAACAATTACCAGCTGCAAACAAATCTCTCTTCTGCTTTGCCTTTCTTTCTGTCAGAGTGCAGCGTCTACAGCACTGTTACAACTGTACACACGATTACTCACTTTCCTAATAACTCAGGGAAAACGAATTACTTTTTTGGGGCTGTTTGCTGCCAAAGGAGGGTTTTCCATTATCTGGCATAGCTGAGGTCTGCTGGGTATGTTTACACTGCATCATCGTGATGTCAGGCCCCAGTTTATTTTATCAGAGCTGCCTCTGCTGGCAGCAGCAGCCCAGCCCAAGCAGTGCAGGGGTCTGGTTAGGGCTACACGGGTTTTTCAGGCTGGTTTTGCAGTCTGTGCTGGATTTTACTCAGTCCTTGCTAACCTGCTGTCCATCCCTCGCTTGGTGCTTTGAAGCTAGTTTGTCTCGCTCTGATACATCACAGTCGGGCTTTCGGTGCTGTGCAAGCGCATGCCCTTGCTGTGGCTGTGCGATACAGCGTGCCGTGACCATACCGGTAACACCAAGCCTGCTTCATCCTCAGAGGCACGTGCTTTGTTGTCATGGAGCTCTCGATTCATCCGTCCCTGGGCTAAGTTTGGCAAATACTCTGGTATCTGATTGATTCAGGAACACGGACTATAAGACGGTCCGGTTTGTATGAATAAGAGTCACTGTTGCAGGTGCTGGCATGCTGTGGCTGAGCTATGCTTTGGCTACTGCATAGATCATGTTTAGAGATTGAAGTCCAGAGATATTGCAGTTATTGAGGCCGTTTAGGAGCTATGAAGGTCAAGTCCATGAGACCCTTTAACAGCTGATCGCATGTGACTGTTGGCGTGACTTCTTGAAGGTGCTGTTGCAGACTAGACCTTGCAGCGTGCAGCGTGTTTCCAGGGTACATGCTGTTCTTGGAAACTAGACCTGAAACTGGCTTTGCCTTCAGGGTTTTGTAGTGGAACAGCCTGTTACAGCATAACTACCTGAATTTTGGACTTGGAAAGGCTCTTAATCATCTCAAAATCTAATCAGTGCTGTAATTTTCTGAAAACTCAGGGTTTAGTTTGGAGCTGAAGCCAAGTGTTCTTGGAGAAGACCTAAATCTGTTGGAGAAAAGGTGGATCCTTGAGCTAGAAGGGTGATAGAGGAGAGACACTTGTCCTCACTGTTGCTGACAGAAATCAAAGAGCTGTTCTCTATGCTAAGCTGTTTTTATTTTGCATCTGTAGGTTTGAGGGTGCTTTTAACCCAGAGCACTGCTCACCAGATCAAAATCATGATTGGGAAATTAGATGTTTAATTATTGCCTTGTTAGATATATGGACCTGCTATACAGAGCCTCCCTACTCTGCCCCCAAAGTTGTTTCTAAAGCTCAAACCTTTAAATATAGTGGTCCTCTGGCTACTCTAAGGCGTTTTTTAGAATTAAAGACCAGCTGATTTGCCTGTGCAATTTGCAGCCCAGCTCTCTGTTGAAGGCTAGTGGAGTTTCAAAGCTGACTTAGTGCTCTATCCAAGCAGGAGTGAAACCCTCTCAGAGTAAGGGGAGTTCTCCTGAGTCTTTCGTGCCTGCCTCACTTCATCTCTCCCTGGATTCCATGACTGCGAAATGACTGATAAATTGTGGAGCTGTGAAGGTGTAGGTGCAAATAACTGCAGTGCTCTTTGAGAACCTTTCCTGCGAAGTGGTAGTGAAAAGCAGTTATACGGCTATTGCTCCTTTGCGCACACCAGCTACAGTTACCACTACACCACAGATAGCTGCAGTGCTTCTCTAATTAGCTGATGACATGGTGAGTGCTGGTGAAATAAACTTTCATTGGGAATATACCAGGTACTTACTCAAACATATATTGCCTTTTAAAAGATATCATAAAAGGGGGCTTACTCAGTCATAACTGGCACTATTTTACAGGTTCTGTATGTGAAAGGATTTCCATTTTCTAATCTAGTGATATAGCCAACTAACCACCTCACTAATAGAGCAGAAGGGAGTTAAAGCAGTGAATTTAAAATATCCTTTAAAAATATTTTGTCCGAAAAGTCGTTCCAGGAGCTGAATTTTGCCATATGCCCATGTTCCTGTTCCTACGAGCAGCCTGTTGGATCTCACATAAATGTGGTTTTGCATCACGTCATACCCTGTCACAATGTATGACCCTTCTCTCTACCCAGTCCTATCATTGACTTCAATGTTGCTTATTCTTCATACAAGTGTGAATGGCTCAACATGGAGGAGCTCTTGGAGATGGGGACGAAGCCTGAACAGAAGGATGCTCGCTCTCCTCAGCTATTGCCAGCCAAGCCATTAGAAGAGATACAACCATTTTAATTTGCCCCTCTATTTGCTCTGAGTTTGCCTGCACTATTTCAGTGCAGCTGATCCCTGTGCTGAGCACACAGCCCTGTCCTACCTGCATCTTGCCTTGTGCTGTTGGCTGTGCAGGGTTTGGGGCTGTGGAAATGACCGAGCTTTGATGCTGGAGGAAGACATTGGTGCTGGCATGGGGACTGTGCATCACTTGTGGAAGGCTGATGGTTCAGGAGGATAGAAACGTAACGTCAGCCCTGATAATCACAAGCACTGCGCTCCCCAGGGCCTGGGAGGATTCCCCATAGTCTTGCACCATCCACCTTGCTCATCCAAAATGGGCCTTGGGCATGGGCAGCAGGAGCTCTGCCTGCCCCTTGACTGGATCTGAGGGAAGAAATGAGTTTGGGTGTGAGACTTGGGTGGGAAACCCCAGAAGTGCTCACAGGGCAGTTAGCATGGCTATCTGCACCAAAAAAATACTTGGTATTCACTTTGATCTACTTCAACGGGTGTTTCTTATTGAAGAGATGAACATGTGAAAAACATGGCTGTCCTGGTCAGAGGTCCCTTAACGTATGCAATCAGGAGATAACACTACACATGGGGATCGAATCCCATCTCTGTCAGGAGCTGCTCAATTTTGAGGTCTGTATTACACGCCCCTGTCTCTGTAGCTTCTGCAAGCCCTAGTGGAGGCAGGAACTGCAGGACACAGAGGTGCTTGAGTTGGCAGGCTGGTAAAACACTTGAGTAAACACTTGCTCCTTCGTATGGTCCAGGAGAATCTCCAATTTAAATGCTGGTGGCTGCAGAAAAGATGCTAATGAAGTGCACCTAGCAGCCTCATTTACCCATATGAAATCATTACCAGTGGATAATTCATTCTCCTGGAAAATACAATAATAGTAATGTAATATACAGAACACAATACTACCCTCTAATAAGTCTGACAGGCAGATTGCAGTGTCTGTTTAGACTGTATTAGCCAGCCAGCAATTTCAAATGCTTTTATGTGCAGACCCTTGTTGCTCAACTCCTGCTCTTTGCTGGCTGAGCTAAACTAATTAAAGAAAAATGTACTATAGCTGGGAAGTCCCCCAAAAGCTAAAGCAAGCCCTTCTAAACAAAATAACCCACCCAAATGAACAGCTTTCAGTTGTTTTTGCAGAAATAAAAGTCACTTTGTTTTTCTTTGGGAACAGACAGGGCAATTATGCTATGTTTAATAATTTTGTTCAGGATCTTGGGTTCATAAATGTGGACCTTTACTGCAGGCTACAAGCACTCAGAAAGACTTGTATTACCTGGCTCACTTGCTCTTACAACATGAGGTGACAGTTCTGCTGAGACAAATGGTACTAGCCATTTAGTGCATGATATATGGACTGTAGCCTCTGAGCACCAGCACTTCTGATGTGTGTTTAAAGCTTATTGTGGCTGAAGCTTGCAACGCCTGAGGGCTGCCTCAGTAGACTTCTTAGAGCATGTAACCTCCAGACTCTCCTGCTTCTCCTTTGACGTGCATGCAAAATACTGCCCCTCTGCTTATGCTGATGCAAACTGCCAGGCAGAGGACATCTGTGTCCTTGATGGCTGCGGTGGGAATATCTCCAGTTTCGGGTGCTGGAGGATCTGCTTTGCTCCAGGCCAGCTAACATATAAGGGCTTTTGCGAGGAGTGCGTTGCCGGTAGAAGTAATGCCAGTTGTTGGAGAGCTGTATTTACAGGCTGCCAATCAGTTTGAAGGCTTTGCAACTATGGGACATAAGTTGCAGACCCTGAGAATGTCCTCTCCTCACTTGCAGAGCTGCCCAGGGACCAGATACGGGCAAGGAGCATGGGTGGGGTTGGGGTCTGTGCACAGAATTGCTCAGCAGAAGCACCATCCTGACCAACCTATTTGTGGCCTCACTGGTGCACCCATGTACCTGGAGGAGTCCTTTCTGTGTCCTGTGCCATTCCATGGGTTGGAAGAGAACCCCAAAATCCTGATCTCATCTATTTATATGAAGATTGCTTGTTTCTTTTTTTGGATATCTTGATCTGAAGAGTAGTTTATCTTTCTGAAGCAGTGAACATGTACTTTTGTCTCTCCAGATTGCAAACGCTGCATGTAGCTGGGACTGTCTTGATGTGTTTACTGTTCATCTGGGTTAAACCATCGCAGGGAAGCTTGGGCAGGTTCAGGCTTCCTCTTGGTCTGTTTGAACTTGACTCAAGTAGCCTGTTCTGTTCATCTCAATGGTGAAAATTGGTCCAGAGTGGGAAAACTTTGTGCATGTAATGTAGAGCCAATAACTGGTTACTATCTTGAGCAGTGCTTGAAGTCAAAACTTAGAAGCCGCAGCATTCAGTCCGTTCACTCTGCAGCCCGAGCTTGAAAGATGCATACCTGTTTGGTGTTCGAAGAAATATTGGCGCAATGTGCTGTTGAATGCTGGCCCACTTCAATTACTGACGGAAAGATAAAACACATTTTGCTCTTGGCTGGCTTCCTTGCTTGCTGATGCTAATAACATCACGAGCTCAGCATTTCAGGGGTCATCTTGAAAGAAGCGGAGACCTAAACTCCCCTGGTCCTGCCTTCCTGCTGCTGTTGCCACTGCAGGGAAACATTGCCGGGTCAGAGACCAGGGTTTGCACTTCAGCAAAGTGAGTGCCAGGTGACCGCAAGGGCTTCTGCGCAATGGGAGTCATGATCCAAAGCAGGGTGGTGGTGGTTCTCCTTCTGACCGGCAGGTTTCTCCATGCACACCTCTTCTTTTATTTTACACTTGTGCTAAGATCAGTCTGGAAACCTGCAGGACTTCAGCTTTCACAACCACCTTTATAGGATATAAGGCTGAAGAATACCTGGTCCTGTATGTGTATGTGCATCTTTCTCGTCCTCTAGGAAGTTTTGTAGTCTTTTCATCATTTTGTAGCACCCCAGGGAGCTTCTCTGTCTCTGCCAATTAATTTGCTGTGGTTATTTCAATTTTGTTCACAACCTGCTTGACAAAAACTCTTTAAAGCTAGACTCTTCACATTGAGGGGGAAAAACATGATGCTGGTCTGGATCACAAGTAACAGTAGGAGACATAATGCTTAGCCATAAAAACTGAATACGTGCCTATAAGCTGATGCATGGAAGACTCAAGTGCTTCCTCAGCTGCCTGCCACTATGAATGATAAAGATGATAGAAATAAACTTTAACTTGTTCATTAGTGTGAAAATCAAACTGCAAAGCCAGCTTTTACTATACTTCGTTCATAGAGTGGTTTTGCTACAACTGCTTATTGTCAGTTATTTCTTTGCATGTCATTGTCCCACATGAAAAAGTGATGGCTTTCTTCTAGTCCAATAATGGGAAGTTGTGCTTTTAGCACCTGATGATGGAGACTTCAGTTTTGCCTGGACACTCAAGAAAGATGGAAGAGAAGGGGCAACTCATGGTGTCACAGTGGGAAGTGTTCATTCCTGTTGAAGTATGGTGATAATTCTGAAAACATTTCATTGTGAAATGAACACACAAAGTAGTGTCTAAATGTTCAACTATATATATCCACTGTCTCACTTTTGTCCCTGAAAGAGGAATATTGAATAAAGAATTGCTTAGGAATTCAATGTGTATGCTGCTTCTAGCTGCTTTTCAGCAAATTGCACAAGCCCGCAGGTAGCAGAGAGCCCGGGAGGAGAGCCGCTGCGTAGTGCTCTGGCTTACCTCGGGGAGGCTGCTTCATCTCTCCCCGCTCACACTGTCAGGCAGGCTTTGACTCATGGATGTTAATTAACCCAAAATTGTTTTTCAGCCTTCACTGTGGAATTTTTCTTTCTCAGCACTTAAACTTCTGCATGGAGTTGGTTTATTTATCCCACGTCCCCCCAGAGTGGAGAATTTTAATTCTGTAAGCACCAAATGTCTCCTTTTCCCCTACATATGGCCTTTTATTAGCCTGCTGCTGTAGATCGGTAATTAGCTACACAAGTGATGTTTGCAATCATATTTTCTACCTGGAGAGGTTATGGTAGATGCAGTATGGCAGTCATTCAGCCAGTCCGCATACAAACATTATATCACCAGCTCTGCTCCTGCTAATGCCCTATCTCTTGGCAACTTTCTTTAAGGGTGCTGCATAATTGCTCTGCTGGAAACATTTTCAGTAATAATGGAATTTAACTTCTTAACGTGCTATTAACTATATTTCCTTCTTTTAGGTTGACATTAGCTGTGGTGGTTCGTGTGGCTTTTCATATGCATGCAAATGTAATTGTGTGCAGAACTTGGTCCTGTCACTCAGGGTGATGATTCCCAGGGCCTTTCAGTGAACTTTGCCAGCTGATCTGAGGCAAGGCACTTGGATCCTGTAAATCTGATTTTTGCAAAAAGACTCCATGTTGTTGAACTTAAAAGTGTCAAAAAAGGCTGTTCTGGGAAAGGGTAGATGTCCTCTACCGCAGTTTCCTCTAGTAATTTTAGTCCAGCTGATAAAGTAACCGCAATCACCTGGAAGATTTGATGCTTCAAGCTAGTCATAGCGATTTAAAATTGTATCACCTCTGTTGAGGATTTGCTGCCATATAAAGATCAGCAAGCTCATCTCCCACCAAGAAGAGCTGGCTTGATAAAGCTTTCCCTTGCAGACCTGAGGAATGGTGAGGATGACCTGTGAATCCAAGGGGACCTCGTGTCCCTTCCTGGGAGAGCAGCAGTACGGAACTGTCCAAGTCCCACCGCAGCTGCTTGGCTCAGTCCCCCAAGGGAGTTGGTGTTTCTTAGAGAGCTAAAAGCCATGTCAGCTGTGCTTATCAGAAAAGGGGTTTTTGACTGCTTTAAAGTCCTTTAAATTTATTAAAATCTGTTTTCCTTCTCCTAGTTATAAATTAAGGCAGTGCTTTCAAGACTGTTTAATTTGGGCTGTAACAAGGCTCATCATATCTTGCAGTGATGAATAAAGGGTTTGACTGGAGCATATGTTAATGCACAGAAAACAATGACACTTAAAATAAATGCCCCCAAAGTGCCATATTTGGCACTGGCTGCAGGAGATGTGTAGTAAATGATGCGGTGCTGCCACTGTGCTTATGAGGGACAACAGTAGCTTCTGGCTGGTTCAAGGATTTAATTCTGCTGAGCTCCAGCAGTCGTGTGGGCAGTGACCTGCAATGAGTGTCTTGCAGCCAAATTTTCAAAAGTAGCCACTGATTTGAGCTGTGTAAGAGGTTTGTTGCAAATCTCCCTGAAAAAGGCTGTGAATGCGAGGCACCTCCAGCAGCAGATGCAGGGACTTTGGGGCTCTGGGAGCTCAGTGGGTTTGAAACCTGGGCTGGAATTTGATTATTTCTTTGAGGTTTCTAGGCTGAATGTGGTCAAGGTGCTGAGTTGGAATACAGACCTCCTCTCTGCCTCTGCTACAGGGTACCACCTACCAAAAGGTGTCCCTACATATTTATTTGCATGTGTGCTGTGTAGCTTAAATCCTTTGGGTTGAAGAGCAAAGTGCCATTTGCACTAAGACACAGGTTTTGCAGTAGCCTGGTGTTTGTACCACAAGCAGAGCTATTTAAGCATAGCAGATGACACTTTCTTTTGCAAGATTGCTCTTTTTCCTCTCTTTTGTTGTTATCTTTCCTGCCTTAACGTGTAACTGAAACAAAAAACTTACTTGTCACTTGCAAGCAGTATGGTGCCCCTGGAAAAGCACCTGTAGTAAAAGCTGGGGGGGTTGTACGCTTTTTGACTAGTAGCAGACATTTCTTGCCTGTGGGCATGAAAGTTTTGTTGCACATCAACTCATTAATCAGCTTAAAGAAACCCAACAAAGTTTGCTAGCAAGTATAGTGCTGTTTTGAACTGAAATGAGGTCGGGGGATGCACAGACAATTAATTTATCATGTAGTAGGCAGCCTGTAAACTTCACCAGAAGGCTTGTGCCTCCTAGCACTGCTTTCATTTTAGGTAGAGAAAAATAAAACCAAACCTGAAAGCACAGGTAAAATCTGTAACCTCATTTCCAGAAAGGGGTTAATGCCGAGGTCGGGGCAGTACAAGGTAGAGAATAGGGCTGATTCAAGTGTGCAGGAGGAGTCGCAGGCTTCCCGGCTAGCACATCTGGGGAAACACATCTGGGCACTAGAGCTGCAGGGCTGGAGGCTGAGCAGGGTGAGGGCAAAGGGAGAGGGCTGCATTGGACGTGCCGTGGGGGTCTGTGCTACGCAGCAGCTCCCTCACGGTCGATTTTGCCATTGCATAATTGTTTATTTGCACTTGCGGCATGACTGAGGCACGTGTTGGGCTGGACATGGGCAGGCAGCTCTGCCGTGGCGTTGGAGCAGCTCCAGCACGCCCATGGGAAATGGCATATGGGACAGCACGTTGTTGGATGCTCTCACACAAGGTGCTGCGGCTGGGCCGGGGTCCCATCCTCCCAGGGAAATAAACATTGCAAACTGCGTGCTGCGGCTTAAACCGAGCCTGCTCGGAGCCTGTGTTTGCTGTTGTATTCAAGCTTTTAACCAGACTGTGCAGGGGCATATGTGACGGTGCTGAGAGCCAGCCACGTTTCTCAAGCAAGCGTATCCAAGCCCTGTGGCAGGAGCAAAAAGTGTGGCAATTATTTCTTCACTCTGACAAAGCAAGGCTGTTGCAGATGCCACAGAGAAGATCAGTGTTAAACAGCTTGCAGCAACCCCCTTGCCACAACTAGAAGTGGGCTGTGGAAAGCTGGGTGGGAGAAATATCTGCATGTCTCTGCCAGGGAGCCCTTTTGCTTAAAGGAGTTGGGGGTGAATTTTTTCCTGAAATGGCTACAGGTTACTTACACAGGTACCTCACACAGTAATGGAAACAATTTGTGTCACTACCCTAAAGAACTGCTATGCTGTGGTTGAGAGTAAAGGGAATTTAGGATACTGTGAAGAATAGGAAAAAAAAAAGAAAAAAAAAAACCCCAAAACAAAAAACCTTGGCTGGTAGAGGGATTTCTGTTTCCAAACCTCAGCTGGGTGTCTTTGCATCGTGTTTCTTGTTGCTCTGTGTTCTGGGAGGGCTTATTAAACCAGCACAGTGCTGCAGGAGGTCTGGCAGACAGGTCAGATCTTCCTGGACCTGTTAACTCAGGCCAAAAGTCATGACAGTTGTGACAAACCCAGCCAGACCTGAACTAGCCTCCCAGGAGGAATCGGAGGTGCTGGTGTTGTTGATCTGCAGCCCAGGGAGCCTGCCCGTGGCAGTGGTTGGGTTTCTCTAGCGTAGCTGTGCAAATGCCAAGGAGACAGAGGCGCCGTTACTTAAGATGATCTAGAAAAAGAGACTTTTTTCCTCTTTTCTGAAAATAGATCTTCCATAAACAAACTCTCAGTACTTTAAAGAACACCTGACAACCAGCCTGGCTTTTACAGCACACTGGGATTTAATGCCGAATGAAGGCTTGGTTTGCGTTCAGTAGTTGTTTTCTCTTTAGAATTGTGCTAGGAAGTACACAGTCAGTTCAGCAGGGAGAGAAATTAGACTAATCCTTTGGGAATTTTCCCATTTTTACTCCAAGGTATCACTTTATTAATGAAACAGAGGGAAATACAGGATTTCAGAATTTCTTTTACAAAAACACTGATAAAATGAGCTTGTAACAACTTTTACTTTGAATGAAGAACTGATATGAATTAATCAAAATATTTATTCAATAGTCTTGATTTTTGACCTGTGTGGGAAAGGTAACAAATACAGACCTATTTCAAGACTAGAAACCTGAGATGGAAAATCACCTTTAAGAAAAAAACAATTTGTTCCCTAAGTTAAGCTTCCAACCCACCAAGGCTGATTAATAGCAGAAACACGAATATGTGTTTGTACTTGCCCACCCAGTTGCCTCTCACCTGTTGGTATGACATCTGCTCCCAGACAGTTGCTAAAAGCTGAAATCTCTGTTTTTCCTCATGCTGTTTCTAGCACGTAGCTCGAAGCAGGCTTCACTGGCAACTTACATGTTTAAAAGCTTTTGCTGTAACTTATTTTCAGTTGTATTAATTGACAAAGTTCTTTGGTTCTTGCCAGTGTTTCACTGAGCATGGGCTGCATAAGAATGAAATAAATGTCACTGCCTTCTCTAGGACAGCGGGACTTTGCGAGCTTGCAGTTGAACTGAGACATCCCTTGGGATTGCCTTACAGGCAGAAAAAGTCCTACAGACTGCATATTAAACTTCCTATTTTTAACTTTATGTCAGGTTTAGAGAGCATAGCAAGACAACCCAATTTTCCCCTGAGGACTGAAGTAGAAATATCAGTCTGTCATTTCAGTTCACTACTTGGGGATAATTAATTACCGCTGAGGACAATTAATCATTTTAAAGAATTTGTTTCTTGAGAAGGACAGGGAAAAATACAAGATTAAAGTCTCTGGCTGACCCCACGTAAGGCCGCGCCAAGGCACTGTGATATGTTCAATGTAATAGTTATTTGCTGCCCTGAGCCTTGGTGATTCAGAGTGGCTTTGGTGGTGTTTGGGTTCCTTGGTCCTGTCCTTGATGGATGAAACTGTAACTCAGTTGGCATGGACAGTTTCTGACCAGTTTGTTCAGCAGTGGTTCCTGATTCCGAGTGACTGTGGAGAAAGCTCAGCTGGTGGCAAGAGCCAGAAGGGCTCAAAACCATATGAGTGACTTGTTCTGCTGTGCTGTGTGGGCAGTTGAGGATGAAAGGGCCTTGTGCCTCCTGTTTTTTTTCTCCATTGGGCCAGCACCATAAGCTCATCTAGGAGGAGGTGTGACAGCAGCTGAGGTTGGCTGAATATTCTTTGCTGTAGGTGTGATTGGCTCCAGATTGAAAGATCTCGGAGTACTTAAACCTGTCTGATATCAGTTGCTGTTCTCCTACCTGTCATCCCATCTCGTACTGATGGCTAGATGCTCTGTACGCTGCAGACCCAGCCTCCTAATGACATGGTAAAAAAGGAGCTTGATATGAACTGCTTTTCCTCAAGTTCAGCTCACTCTGTGGTCTTGGCAGGCCTCATTGCCATGATGTTTATCCCCAACTTTATGAAGACAAGGGAGTTGAGTGATTCTTTTCCCAGGGCTCTCCACCATTCCATAGGTTTGCTGGAAGAAAACACCAACCTTCAGAGAGAGACCCTGCTCCCTTCCCCACACCACATCTGAATGTATGTTTGATCTTGGCAAAAGCATCTTTCCACTGGTGCTGCTCGTACAAATTTGACGCAGGTTTGTGGTGACACGGTCATTATAATCTGATGGTAGTTTTGTGCCCTCACAATCCTCCTAAATGTCACATCTGACACTTCTAGACCATGTTGGCAGAGCAGAGGGCACACTGATAAACCAGAGGGCACACGTGTTCTTAGCTTCAGGGTTTTCCCTCTGAGCTCAGGACCGCCTGCTCAGATCCTGATGGTGTTGGAGTCTGTGGAAGTTTTTCCCATTGTTCTTGCAAATATTTACCAGGGGTTTCTGAAAATACTTGCCATTCCTTCTCTACTGACTGCACTCGGGTGAAGGTCAGGCAGTGCTGAGCAATTTTACATTTTCAGTGCTAACGAGCGCAGCTTTCACCCTGCAGCCTGGTGCCTTTAGTTTGGGGTGGCTGCTGTAGGCTAGGACAGTTTGGAAAAGTTGGCTGGGACGAGGAGAAGGAAGAGTCCATTCCTGATGCAGCCAATGAGACATTTGTGTTGTAAGAGGTAAAAGGAGAAACGGTTGGAAAACTTTCCTGAAACTCTGGTAGCTCTAGCTCTCCAAGAGGATGCTAGAAGGCATCTATTTTCCTGTCTAATCTGTACATACCTCTATGTTACCCCTTTTACAAGCCCATGAAATCCACGAAAGCATTTTAGAGTTTCTCAGGCTCTGTTTCACAAAACCTCATCATCACCAGAGGCTGCACTGTTGGGAACTACTCATGGGGCAATCCTTTTCTGTCAGGAATTGCATTGACCAGCAAACACCAGCACTGCTGGTGCCCCTGAGGAGGAGGAAGGGGGGGAGGCAGACAGGCATGCTTAGTGTGCCCACAGAGGCTTGTCAGGGTCAGGTACTGCCCTTGAGTCATCATGGTGCCTGTCCTAGGCAATGTCACTGGTTTAATGGAGGATTTACCCAAGGATGATGTGAACCCCGATTTTTTTCTCATTGTATGTCCATCTTCTCTGACCTATTTGTTCCTGGATATCAAGAGCTACAGTACATACACAGGAGAGTGGGGAAAAGCAAAGGGTCAGTGAAGCCAATAGTATAAAGACTTGTTTTGTAAAAGTAATATTATAATTTATATAATTTTTAGACCATTGGCCCAGCTGAGCACAGGTCTGATCCAGTAGTGTATCTACAGTGTTTCAGTGCATGGCCCAGCCCATCGGTCCCAGCCATCCCTGTTGTGAGCTCATCCCAGGTCTCCTGCTGAGGAAAAATATAATTTCCCTCAAGTAGGAGAAATCAGGTGCTGGTGGTACTTACCCAACAGGCTTGTCGTGGCCGTGGTTGCTTCTTTTTCCCTCCCTAGGCCATGATGTAGGCGTTAATATAAAACCACAAATCTCTCAATAAGTGTAATAACAGGACTTCCATAGATATGTACAGGGCAATTATTACATATATTGATTTCCAATAAACAGATGTTTCAGAGCTAAGTGGAACATACGTCAGATCAAGTATGCTTTATAAATAAATCATAGCTGTGATATGTGATATGAGACTCTTATGAATAAGTTAGACTGCCTGGGGTCAAGCACACTTTCTTTAGGTCATTGTAAATGTGACAGATTTGTCACTTGCCTAGGAAAGTGGGGCAGGCTCTATGGTGGGAAGGAGCACCAGCAAGTTGCTAATTGTAAAGAAAAGTAGTCAGATAATGTTGCCCTGACATTTCTTCAGAGAAATCTCTCTCTGGACTTAATAGGCAATACTTTAGTTTCTCAGCACAAGTCCTACAGGCTATGTCAGTGGTCAAATAAACTTCTTTCTCAGTTTACTCTGTCCCCAGTTAACTTGTTTTTGTCCCAGTCTGGCTTCTCCTAAGGAGAATCATGATGGAGCTGCCTGATGGTTTAAATGTTCTCCACAAGTGCACCCTGTTGTGCAGTGAGATCAATTGCAATGAATATTTGGGATTTTGAGATCCAGGTGTTTGGAATTGGTTCCTGAGGAAGCACAGCGAATAAACCTAATGTAAAAGCATGTCTCCAAGTGGAAGATCCTTCATCTTGCAAGCACTTAAGTAGAAAATATGACCGCCTGCGTGCCCAGATGTCTGTCACCTACCATGCAGCTTGTATCCGCTCTCTCTCGGGGAGAAGACTGAAGTGGTGCTTTAGCATCTGACCTGAGTTAGAGGTGTAGTGCTCCATGGGCAAGGACAGTGTCATAGCTGGGTTTTTGCTTCATTCATGCAGCAAAAGGCTGGTGCAGCTCTTCTTGCTGCAGATGACTTCCTTAGCCATGGCTGCTTTGCTGCTGGCTGCCTGTATTTTGCCCAGAGCCAACAAGAACTGCTAACTGATGCCGCTGCATTTTTTTTTTTTCCTGTACAGGATTGAGGACAGCTGAGCTTTTACATAAGTAAAGTTTGCTCCTACATGCATGCATGCAAGCCGCAGTGCTGGCTCTTACTTGAAGCCAGCAAGTTTTGGCTCTAGCCCTTCATTAATCAAATTCCCGAGTTCCTAGTTTGTTCTTTTTCCTGTCAAACCTTCACTGAGCTGAGTGGGCATTTAACAAGAGTAAATCTGTAAAAAACCCTAATAGAGAGCAGCTGTTATTATCTCGAGAGAAACATCAATGTGAATTTTCCCTCAAGGTATTTGTGTTTCAAAACAGAGAGAAAATGTTTAGATAGCGGCTGGCCCATAGGTGGGAAAATGAAGTATGTTTGGAGAGAGGAGGCTGATTAAAATCCCCCTCTGCCTTAACAACCTGCCATTCTACCAGACAAGGAGGGGCAAAGACCTCCCCGGTCAGCTGGCCTGGCTTCCTCCCATTGCTGAAAACCTTGTTGTACACCACGTTCATGAACTTCAGGTGCCCTCTTAAAAGACGTGTTTCTGCTGGGAAACTGTTTCAGAGCCTCCCTGTGCCGATCAAACCTTTCCGATTTCTAGGTTATGTATATTCTTGGCCATATTTATCTGCACTGGGCTCCAATGCTGTCCTATAAATACCTCAGGGATGATCATATTCCCTCTTGCATTTGGTTTTGCTAGGTTTAAATGGGCCAAGCTGCTCTAGTCTTTGTCACGCACAGCTCCGTTCGTTGGCCGATCCTGCTGACCCTGCTCTGTACCTGTTCTAGATGGACTTCATCTCGCTCAAATGCTGTAACGCAAGCAAGACACTTTCTTTAAATATACAAGTCTTTCAGGTTGACAAGCTTAAAGATCAACATCTTGTCTGGCATAAGGCTGGAGTCTGCAAATTCAGCATTTGGACTTAAATAGTTTTTCATTTTTCACACATTTTAAAAAAAATGCAGTATACACACTAAACAGATGATGCTCAGCAGGGCACTGTATAAGCTGCTTTCTGTTGTGTATTGCTCTCAGTGATGGATGAAATTAGGTTTCAAGAGTCACTGGCAATCTTTCTGCTGGATGTGGTGTATCCAGATCTATAGCAGGGGACATTTTTTGGTGATTTCATTTTCAACTCTTGTGCCAGCACTTCTTAAAGTGCCTGTTTAGCTCTGCCAACCTCCAGAGAGGCTGAGGAATGTAGAAACATTTGGATCCAAATACCTTGAAGGGTTTATGAAGTTCAGATCCAGCTAGGAGCCTGGCAAGTGCCAACTAATGGAAGCTATCACACTGGCTAAGATTTATGGTTGGTTTTGTCCATTATCTCTCTGCCTGTGTCCAAGGGCCAGTGCTTCACAGGGACCTCTCACAAAGCAGCAGCAGATCAATGCTTCTGTAAGAAAAGTGTCTTCCCAACCTCCAATATTTGGCTTATTCCCTAAAGCACGAGTGTTACATTCCTCATAAAATGTGTCAGCCAGTACCAGTGGATGTTTTTTTCTTATAAATAGATGATCCTTTGTGGATTCGTGCCAGTCTCTTCCAGTATAAGGCACCGTTACAGTGAGTTTCAGAGGTTGTTATAGATGAATTGTGCAAGGAGAAAATATTGTGAATTTTGGAAATGTTGGGATCCAGTTACATGTCAGGCTTCTTTGCATTTATGAATTGCATGGAAAACAGAGCAACATATTCAGTGAAGGCTGAGACTTTTGCAATACAAGTTTTTCTCTGGTCTTCTAATAGACAGTAGGAATTACATGAATTTATTAAGGCTTGTATTAATATCCTTAGTTCCACTTTGTTACTGAACCTTAAATTAAGCTCAAATAAATGGTAGAATAAAAGATTACCAGGAACATGGGAGTTAAATGATGTCTGATACATTTTTGGAATGAGTGTGGATGTGAATGAAGCAGCTGAGCAGCAGTTTTGAGGTGACTGGTTCCTGAAGCTGGTGTAAGCATGCTGTTAATTAACATTTTTGCAGTGCTTTGAAAATGTAAATTGCTCCGGGAATGTTAAGTATCATTATTATGGCAGTCTTGAAAAGTAATAACTTAATCTATGAAATTATGAGTCCATTCTTCAGAATTACAAGTGGGACCATGATGGGGCTGCTAGAGTAGCAAACTGCAGTTCGGGACACTGGGTTCAGCTCTTGCGGCTTTTTAGTGCGGTCTGTCTGAGGTCAGCTCGTGGCTGTTCGCTGCTTAGTGATAAGTGACCTGGAAGAAGGTTAAGGAAGATGAGGACAGATCATTCATGGGGAGCGGTCAAGTTGCTTGGTGAATTAGCACAAGCAAATGATATGTAAATTGTTACTTGTAAAAGCAGGCATTTGGGTACAGAGAATTGAGAGGGTGGCCTATTTCTGAGAAGGAGCAAGTCTGAAAAGGTGCAGGGCCAGCTGAACCAGAACTCTCAGGGTTTAATTTGAGCACTCCCTGTTCCCATCCAGCATGCCTGCACTTACAGGTGCAGTAGGGGTACAACTGCTTCCCCAGCAGTGAAGACCCAGCCCAGGGAGCTCCTTGCTGGTAAATGAATACAGGCAAATGCTGTCTGTGGGAGGGCAGACACAGAAATTTAGAGAAGTAGTAAGGTGATAACATTTTCTCTGAAATTAGCACCGGTGTGACCACTTGTAAAATACCTGGGGCAGTTTCTGATACCTGCAATCAAAAGAAGATATGGAGAGGAAAAACATATCAGAGGTATGTCAGAGAATATCATGAGAATGACTGGCAAACATGACTTACAATGAGAGGCTCCAGGAATTTGATTAGTCAGAGTGATTTGATCTATCTGGCATCTAGATGGATAACAGCTCTTTAATGTACAGCAAGATCCAGTAGTTGGAAATGAAACGTGGGCACATTCTGACCAGAAAAAAATTGAAGTTTAACTGTGAAGCTAATTAGCCATAGGAACAAGTATCTGATACTGAGGATTATGATGAACTCTTCATCAGTAGACATGTTAAAATCAAGATTGAATGCTTTTCCACTTCAGCTTTCATAGAAATTGATTCAGGGCTGTGTCTTGGTCTGTGTCACATAGAATACCCAAACAGATAACAATAGTGGCCTTATTTATTCATTCACCGTGTGGCTTTGTGCAGGTTTAATGGGAATGCTGCAATTCTAAGTACTATCAATGAAGTCACAGCTCTAGGGGTGTTCGAAAGCAAACACAGCTCTAGGGGTGTTCAAAAGCAAAATTATGACTGAATTTTCCAGGGCCAAGGTTTCTCTTATGCTGACTTTTAAGACTGTTGAACACTCCAAAGTCTATTCATTTCAACTGGAGTTTGCTTAGCAGCTGTGAAAATACAGCAGTCAGCTGGGAAAATGAGTGTCTCCAGAACTGAGGGGCAAGAAGATCTATGTCTTCAAATTTTGCCTTATCCTTGCTGTGAGGATGAGGTTAGTTTCCTGTAAACCAGGAGTTAATATCGACCATTATCTCCCAAGGACATATATGTGACCTAATGAGCATTTGGAAGAAGTCTCACAGGAAGGTGCGTGCAGTTAAACCTGTCCCCCCCCCGGTGCTGCTGGGCGTCTGACACTCACTGTGCTGCCTGACGCAGAGTGGCCAAGCTGACCTACCGTCTGGCCAGAAAACACGAGGTCTGGCTTGGGGAAAAAAAAAAAAAAAAAAGACCTCAGGATTTGGTGTGTGTTGTCTGTATCTGAAACTTTTCAAACTCCCTTGTGTAAAACCCCGAGGAGAGGCTGTGCAGGTGACGCATGCGAGCACTGCTCCAAGCTGGACAGAGCAGGACTCTGAACAGGCAGAGCTGCAGGAGGGAACGTGAGCATCACCTCTCTCTGGTTTTTGTTGGTTTTGTTGTTTTGTTTTTGTTTGTTTGGGGGGGGGGGAGGTGGGAGGTTTTTTGTTTGTTTGCTTGTTTGTTTTTAAACCGTAAGCTCCATTTTTAACAGTAACTCCGTTGAAAGAGTTTAGTTTGAATGAGTTGGTGTTTTCCAACAGTGGCATTTTTACCTAAGCAGTTCTTGGTAACAGCAGAATGATCCCTGGCCAAGGAGGACCCTTTGAGGTACGCTGCCTCTCACAGGGATGGAGATGGGTTTGAGGCAGGTCAGCTGGGCAGGGATGGGAAGGTTGTTCCTTGCATTAGTGTGCATGTTCCCCAGTGCATAGTGAGAGGATAAAGGGGATTTGTGTTCTTGAGTCTTCCTTGGTCTGCCTGAACTCATCTCTGTCATCAGGATGTCTGCTAAGTGAGGGACATTGCTGTTAACTGCTCTCTGGTGGGGTACAGCAGACAAAGAACTAGTTGTCATCATTAGATGACAGTATCAAAACAAGACCCCTGTGCACAAAATGCTTATATTTGCATACAAACTGCCTAGCCCGTTATTAATGGATACATCTTGCATATATGGGGAACCTAAGCAGGGCTAGTCACTCCAAATAAACAGGCATCAAAATTTGACCTATCCAAAGTCACACATTGAAGCAGGAAGCAAAAGCCAGGAATAGATTCAGGGTCCTGAACTTCTTCAACCTCTAGAACGGGAGCCAAATTTCATCTCTCATTTGTAATTATGGTCAAAGCCTGGGCTGGAAATGAGAAGCACTGATTTCTGTTTCTGCTCTGCAGTAGATTTACTGTATGACCTTGAAGGAAAATACATGTCCTTCTGTGTCTCAGTTTACCTCCTCACTAATGGAGATAATTGTACTAGTATGCAGTAAGCTTTAATGGACTTTGTTCCTGCACCTACTGAAGTTAATGGCTCTCCTTGCAATGGGAAGAAGACCAGATGCACCATTTGTAGAATGTCTGGATGAAAGGATGTTGCAGAAGCGAGACAGATATTACTTGTTTTAACATATGGGCCCAGATAATAGCCACATATGCTTGAGAGTCGATTGCTCACATGGATAGTAAGGGATAACAATTCAGTCTTGAGAAGAGCTGCCTCGACCCCCCTTGCGCTGCTGTGTGCACATGTGGTCTCACCTGGCCTGGGTGCTGCTGGAGCACTGGGCGGCTTGGGGGGGATTTATAAGAAATCCAAGACCCAAATCTGTCAATAATTCACTGAGCCAGGTGAGTGCTACACCTTGATGCTTATGCGTGGTTGTTGTGAACAAATACAGTGTGCAGAGAGTTCCTGGCTGAGCAGGGCTCTGCCTTGTGCCTTCTTTTCCTCATTAGGAAAACCAGCCCATGCATTCCTCTAAGCTAGCTGATTTTCAAGTATACAGAAATGGGACAACTACTTGCAAAGATAAAGCTGACACTGACTCACCATGGTTCATAATGCTGAGCTAGAAAAGCTAGCAGTCCCGGCACCGTGGAAATGCCCGCAGCATCAGTTGTTGCTCTGCATTCCCGCCCGTGCATTGCAGTGGTCTGGGTGGCTCTTCCAAAAACACTGAGCTGATGTTGCAAAGTGTATCTGATGTGTTTCCTGGTAACTGGTGTCACCACGTGGAATATTTCTGGCAAGCGGAACCACGTTTCTCTGTTCTACTGTTAGTAGATGAGGTCTAAGCACTACTATCAGTTTATACCTATTGTGCTGATTCTCTGTTTCCTAGGCCAAGGGGAAATAAATCACCATTCAATCTGCTGACCAACCAAAAGTCTGTTCAAGTAAATTATCCCACGAAGACTCTTTCTGTGCATTTTACTTTGAAGTTTTTGAGAACCTGATTAAGATGTCCCTATTTTGAAGTAAATAGGTTGGTCAGGTTTCAGCATGTTAATATTTCCTCAATACTAGCACTGGGGATCCCTGGAGCGATCACTTACTGATGAATACTTGGTTTCCATGTTCAGCATGAGACTGTGGTTACCTGATAGAGACACGTAGCTACATCCAACCCTGCGTTATCACCCTAGTTTGTCAGTAGCTGCAATAGGTTCCTTTGAGATTTCACCAGGTGAACAATTGCATGCTAAAGACAGCCTCCATCCCAAAAAGCTTATAACTTGGAGAAGACAGAGGGAGATTTAAGTCTCCAAAGTTCCTGTGTCAAGTTACAGTCACAACGCTCTCCATTCCTCCTATGCAGGAGGAAGGACAGAATCGTTTGCTTGCCATTATGAAGCTTTACACATTCACATCCACCCTCACCACCACTTTTTTTGATTCTGAAATGATCTTCTCATAAAATTGCCCTTGATCTCTAGCCTGAGACTCTGATGCATATTTATAACCCTTCCCCTGTACTTCCTTGTCACTTGACTTTACCAAATCCCAGTCCTTGTCTGAGTTGATGATATAAAGCACAAGCTGCAGCCCAAGTGGGGATGAGGGCTGGAAGGACTCTCTTGCTTTGCCTTTAGTTTGTTCTACTTTGAGCTCCAGATGTGTAAGGGGGCATCATTTCACTGCCTGCTAATGAAAACACCCAGTGGGATGTAACCTGTGCTTAGTCAAACGCCTCCAACTCCAAGACACCTGGTTGACTTCCACTGCACAGCTAGCTGAGGTCCTCTGTGGGCAAGCAATAAGGGGTAAAATCCCCCCAACAGAGTCCTTCTGCTTCGAGATCCTTTCCAGATATATATCCCTACAACACTGCAAAGCAGAGGCCAACTCTTAGCCAGCGTTAATTGTCACAGCTCGGTCACCTGATTCAGTTTGCCCTCACAAAGGACTTGTGCCTTGCTGTTCAGCAACAGCCAAGAGAATTCGGGATTTGTCAGATAGCTCCCAGTCTCTGGAGCCACACTGGGGAAATCAGGCATCAGAAATCTTGCACCTCAGCCCAAGCAGTGTGCAAAGCCTGCACACAATCTCCGAGGCTTAGACCACAGCAGTGAGGGTGCTGATGGCCTTACAGCTGGTTTCCTTTGAAAGGGTCTCTCTTTTCCCTGAGAAACAGAGCACAAAGCAGGATGGCATCAGATCGCCAAGCTCTGGGGGTTATAATTCAGCAATTCAGTGCACCATGCACCGTAATCTCAGGGACTATTAAGACAGTGCAGCAAGCTGAGGGAGAGACTGTTGGAAAGAGCTGTAAAATGGCAGCATGTTTAACACTCTGTCCTTGGATGTGAGTCATGGAGATCTTTGTGCTGAGGGTAATGAGCATATGTGTTCAGATCATTTCCCAAGCTCTGTTGTTGAATGCTAGGGAAGAAAATGTGTTTACTGTTGGTTTTCCAGGCAGGGACAAAGTGCAGGGTGGTCTATTGAGCTGCTTTCTGAAAACTGCTCTTAGAGATGTGTTTATTGGGCTCTTTTGCTTGTTCTCTTGCATGGAGACAGTCAGAGCTCTCCATGCTTTTTCCACCCGCTGTTGGTGTGAGACAAAACATGATTCTCTGCACAGGTCTCAGCAAAAGGCCTAGTTACGATTGGACACATGGGTTCCTACCTGCTGGTCTTTATAACTTGGATACTTCTGGTCTCTCCTAGACATGAAGCATATTCAGACAGAGAAACACTACCTGCCTTCAAGAGTGTTTGTATTTTGGTTTTTGGGTTTTGGGTGTTTTTGTTTGTTTTTTTTTTTTTTTTAAACTGCAAAATAGGGATCTGCTATGGCTTGGACAGGGGCATGACTTGTCCTTCACTATGTGACCTGTCAGTGTCAGGGCCCTGGCGTCCTGTCTTCTGGGGATGAAAGAAAATGTCCCTCATGAGCTGTTCTGCAGAGCTGTCAGCCAGGAGATGCTGCATGGGTGTCCTCTCCTCTGCTTCTTTGCATTGCACTGTGATGGTGCTCCAGCAGAGCTTCTCTGCGTGGCGAGCCTTCTCAAGAGGTACTGAAAGAGCAGGGAGGTCTCTGAAGGCATGGAGAGCCCTTTGTGTCGAAGGCTTTATCCATTGATACAACATCTTTTGATGATGTGGTGCCAGTTCAGGTCTGGTGCTGAATGGGACGCTCCAGTGGGTGCCATGGGTCAGCTGTTGACTGCTGGCTGAAAGCACAGCTAAGGCCACCCCACTGAATTCACCAGCTGTGTCGGTTAAATGATGACTGCATGCTTCATCAGAAGCCACTGCTTTTTGAAAGCCATAGAAGCTATCATCTCTGCTGGGAAGACTATTTCTGAGCTTCTGCTGTAGAGCAGGTGTGAATTTTAAAAAAGTGGGGTCATCTTTAGTTAAGTGCCCTCAGCATCAATCAGTTACCAATATTTCAGCTCCCTTCCCTGGTGCCTTTGGAGGCATCTGACATCCATCAAATAAAGCAGCCTCCAGATGGCCCCAACATATGGTCCATGTCTCGGAATAGCTGAAATCTAAATGCTTGCCTCCTTGGGAAGCTGCGGCCCCTTGCTGAGTCTCGGCATCCAAGGGAGATGCCTGCTGCTTTAATCAGTGTGTGTTCTGTTTTTTTCTGCTTTGTCATAGTCGTAATAATAAGCAAGTCTTGCTTTGGCATCCCTAACTGCAAGAACCTTTCTGTGCTTGAAATACTAAATGCTTATCAGTCCCTTTCTTTCCTCTTCTCTTTTCCCTTGTCACTAGGACCCTACTGATCCTCTCAATCCTAACAGTGCTAATTACCCTTCTCTCCCCTCCTGCTATTACTGCCTTTCCTTCCTTCTTCTAATCTCTTATTTGTATAAGGCACCAAGGGTGAAGGAAGAGTAAATATCAATAAAGCAATTCAAGCCACTCATGATGTTTCTAAGGGCTGTCCAAGCTCCCACCTGGGGAATGGCAAGTAGTGATGGCAGTTATTGGTCTGTCATCTCTTCATTCCTTTGTCCTCGCTCTGCTTAGCATTGTGAAATGGCAAAGCAATTTCTGAGTCTCCCGGGATATGCCTCAAAACTTGTGCTCCCTTAAATCTTCTATCTGCTGTCGATGCTGTAGTCCTACTGTGTCTAGGAGTGACATGGCATAAGTGCTAGGAGCTGGGCAGTACCATTGGAAGAGTAGTCTTGCAGTCTTTAGTCACCATTTTCCTTGTCCCTGTTGAAACCTATTTGGAGGTGAAGTTTCCAGAGGATGATATACTTCTGTAACTCCTGCTCTCGTAGCAAGTAATTTGAAAATATTTTTTAAAAATAAGTTAAATTATTGGAGTTGGATGGGAAAAAGTGCCTGCACAAAAATTCAGATGGAAACCTTCCACCAATTCTGTGAATATGTTTATAAGACAAAAATATGGTGTTCCTTTAGAAAGTGGCACATGTGACTAAGCATGTGACAGTGTTGCCACATTTAGGATATGTAAGTAGTTACAATTTCTACCTATTTGCTTTTTGTGCAGAAGTATTTGGCCAAGACTTACCTAAATCAAAACTTCAGTTCAAATTCCCATTGATGAAAAGGTCTATCTCTGCAAATACAAAAACGTGAGGAGCAGTTGTTACTGCAGCGGTAGATCCCTGTCATTCTGCAAGGTTCATAAACTTTACAAAGTTTACCTTGTGAGTGATGTAACTTTGTGTTGCACATGTCAGAGGCTGAACAGCTTGCCTGGAACTCCAACATCCAGGTCCCTAATGGCCTTGACCCACTGAACTCTGCACAGGATCATTATTGCAGAGCTGCATTCACACACCCTCCAGACTCTGAGATTGTTATTCAAATGGTGCAATCTACTGGTATGAGATCTAGCCTTGTGTACTCGTCTGTGTAATCAGTGGCTCAATTAATTCAGCCTGTGGCATCAACTCAGAAGACCATGGCTTTTTATCGAGCTTGGTGGTAGTTCTCTGCCCTGTGTTTGAAAACCAAGGCAGATGCTTCCCAGACTGTAGCTTTGATTTTAAGTTTTTGAAAGTGGAGATGAGAATGAGATTCTGCAATGCAGGAAGGAGTTACTGGTACCATGGTTTCTCTTTCACTTTCCATGAACCTTCATGCTTTGTGTAGCCCAAAATTCAAAGAAAGAACAGTCTCACATTCTGTAGCCCAGGCTAGCCTTGGCTGCAAAGAGGTGCAGATTGACAGTCCGGGGTCTTCAAGTCCCACCAATGTGACACCGGACTGACAGCAGGTAATGTGCAGCCTGTGTCCGGGCTATCTCTTGCGATGAGACCTTTCTTTAATCTGCCTATTGCTGATGCTTGTCCTCTCTGCTGCGCCTGCCTGCAGGGATTCCTGTTAGCCCCCACTGCTTTGGTAGATTAAATTGGATATATCAAATTTACGTTACCAAAGTCACCAAAGAGCCATCACGTAGCAACAGCTTCCCAGCGTGACCTTACAGCTGCCCCCACCTCACCCTCTCCCTTCTCAGGTGTAGCAACACATACACATCTGCTGTAGAGCGAGTAGTTCCTTTGTGTGCAGATGGCAGCATATTCATGACTCTTGTAAATTATTTACAAGTCTTGACGCTTATGTGCAGGAAGTATAGGGCCTCATATTGTGCCAGTATTGGGATCACATTAAGGAATTTAGGCTTGAAATTAGAAAAGGTTTTGTGATGAGGAAAAGGGCAACATTCTGGAACAGCTTCCCATAGGAATAGTAACCTGTTTGGCTTTTTCAGATGGTTTTTAAGCATTTGTGGTGAGCCTATGTGAAGTGATGATCCATGCCAGTGGATGTGTGGGACAGGGCGCTTGACGTTTTTGGGCCATAGCAGTTGTCTGTGGGCCTCATTCAACGTCATATTTGCAATGGCTTCACTTACTTTCTCTTTCCGAAATGAAGTTTCAGTAATCTCAGTTATCTGTGATCACTTTTCCAGCTCACAGTGTAACTGTGCCTCAGGTGCAGTCACTGGGGTGGCTCTGTGCAGAGCAGCAGGGCTAGAGCCTAGCATGGTGCTGTGCAGACATGGCCATTCAGCTTTGGAAATGCTTTTGTACCTGGAAGCACCCTGGTAGACATTTGTGTGAGCACGAGGCACTAAGCTCGGTGTGTCTGCACTGATGGTTACCTTTGTGCTGTAGACACCTGGGCAGGTTTGACTTCAAGGAGCCCCTCCTTGGCTGTGCGGGGCAGGCAGGGCGGCTGCTGAAGCAGACCGGGAAAGCACCTGGGGTGTCTCTGCATCCCTAATCCCATGTTTTCCCTGTACCTGAATCCCCCCTCACTTTCCCCCTGCTGCTCCCAAATACTCCATCCCTTCCCTTTTCCCCCCTTCTCCTGCAGCTCAGTCACACCTCTCTGCCTGGCCCCTCACTGCTGGCAGCAGAGTTACATGAGTAGCTCCTGTAAAACGTGCTGGTGCCCTCTCGTCAGCGAGCGGTGGGACCCGCAGGAAGCACGGGCAGCCTTCCTTGCACCTCATCATACCCGTCCCAGTTCTCCCTCATTGAAGGCAAATGCCTTTTATAATTGATGCTGATAATGGTCGTAAGACATGTTGTTTACAAGATGTGAGGCGGTAGCTAGCAGAGGGAGAGAAAAATCTTTCTAGCCATATGGTTATATCAGCAGTCGTTTGATGCCAAGGTTGGCTCTTGGTAAAATTGGGATCCCACTTTGCATGCTTACGTCTGCTGGAGGGAAAAAAAAAAGTTTGAGTTGGGGCCAAAAATTTATTAACTTTTTTCATAGTGTTATTTCTACGCTTTCTTTCTATATGCAAAGCATACAGTATTAATAGCATACAGCATAAAAAACACTTCTAGGTGTAATATTTTGGACTGACTGTGGTACTATACTAACACAAGTCAATTCATGCTGTCTCCACTAAGAAGTAGAAATAAAATCTCCATGGCTGTCATGCTTCATCAGCTTTCCTAGTCACTTTGAATATGCATTTCTGAAGATGCCATCCCCATTGTCTCACACACCAAATAATTTATACTGTTTTGAAGACCACTGATGTTGTATGGGTGTAAGGGAGTGCGCTACATCTCCAGAAGGCACTCAGGAAGGTTTCAAGGGTGGCAAGCTCCTTATTTCTGTGGTTATTCTCTGTGCATTTGTTGGTAGGTTGATGGGTATGGATAAAAGCTTGTGGTTTTTTCATTGAGACCTTGTTGGGTCTGTTCATAAAGATGATGCATTAGGGAAGAGTAGCTGTTGTTCTTTTAAGTTCACCCTTGAATAAGAAAACATAAGGAAGTCGTTGCTTGTAGAAGCAGATACTGGAAAAGATAACATTCTGGAAAACCTCATGAAGTAAAACTGGGACCTGGAGAGAAGGGGTGATGGGAGGTGCAGAGGGACTTTTGGCACAGTTTATTCACATAGCTGTGGGGTCTGGGACTGACTTCCCTGTGAACACAGTGCAACCAGGAGGTGCTTTTCCATGGATGCTCTGGGTCAGTTTTATGCCCACTGTGTGGTGTGCCAGACTGGCTCAGTATTCCAGAGGTCAGAGGTTGAACTGTAACTCACATTTTAAGTGACGCAGAGCCTTTTGCCAGTGTTTGAGACTGTGTTAAGCTGTACAGATGTGGCCAGTGTATTTTATCCTCAAATTTTGGATTTAGGTCTTTTTCTGTCCCACTTTCTCTTTAAAATCTTAATTTACAAAGCTTCATATCACAGTTTTTACCAGTTGGAAAGTTATATTAAAATCAGCTAGAAAAAGAAGAGAGTGTGAACTCTCAACGCATCTGAGATGGGGTAAGCTAGGGATACCAATCACTTTAAGACTAAAAGGTTTTAATACATTAGAAGAACTCTTTGGGCGCGATCGGTCTCAGCCTGTGGCTTCTCCACTGCATGATGTGAATGCACTGAGGGCTGGTGTTGAAAGCATGCTCACAGATGTTATTGTGGAACCTGGGGTCATTGCACACCAAACTCAGTACATAGCTAGAACTGTGAATTGGATGGTTTTTTCCTTAGGATGCTCTGTATCTTCATTAAAAATACATACATCCCTAATAGCCCCAAATGGCAAATGTGTGAATCAGAAGATTATAGATACCACATTTTGAGGATACTCCATTTCTTATGCAGCAGTTAGTCTGAAACACCACAGGAAAACCTGTATTCTCTCCTCTCTCAGAATTTGCAAGTAGGGCTTTGAACAAAAATAGAGGTTTAGTGGAGGCAAGTATCAATTCTGCAGGTAATCTGACAATCCTTTCCTGTTATGCCACATGCTCTGCAAATACTCTTTTCCCACACAGTTTTTCTTAGTGGGAAATGTAAACTTTTTTCCCCAATCAGCCAAGCTACTGTACTTCTTCAAAACTGGGGAAAAAAAAATCAGACCCAATGGCATTTTTTCTAGAGAATGTCATAATGAAACACGTTGTGTGCAGAGGAAAAAATATTCAACCTGCACTTGCCCACAGGTATGGCAGAGTGCAGACTAGGCACATGTCCTTATTCCTCAGCTTGTGTAGCCCCCAGGCAGGCATTCTGGAGCTCCAGCCCTGAGACATGGGCTGTGTTCTTCACTATGTGGATACCAGCCAGACCATGTCAGAAATGCTGGACTATTAATGATTATGGAAAGGAGATCCCTCTGTGAGAAACTGTATTTCAGGCATTGCAAGGTCCCTATCAGTGTTGCTATTTTGGTGCATACAGAACAACTGAGAGAGAACTGCGGTGTTTTAGGGCAAGTACTGAGTCTCAAGGAGTACCTGGCAGTCGTTATTCCACATCATGTCATCTGGCATGTCTCTGGCTCATTTCAGGGAAGGTGTTGGAATGGATGGGGCAGAGAATGGACGATAGATTTCTGAGGTGATGCTCTTAAAGGCGTTTGGAGCTGGGCTAAGAACCGATATAGCAATTTACTGTTCAGCCTGACACAAGGCTTTTAGCTGGAGCAGAAGCATTTGCTGACGATGCTGGCAAAACCGCTGTAGTTGCGTGTTGTCTGACTTAAGGCAAAAACAGGCCTGTCCAGAAAGACTTTATGGGTGAAGTTCAGTTGCCAAGCACTGGTGTCTAGTGCCATTTCAGTCTCTCCAAGAAGCCCATGATATCCACAATAGTGCAGGCAGGTGTAGCACCAGCACAGGCAGAGCTAGTACAGCCCGCAGGCCAGGCAGGACTCCTGAAGTGGCACTGGATACATACATTAGGTGATATAGGTGCTTGATTCCCCTTCTGTGTGTGTGTCACTGTGCGAGGGTGCGTCTGAATTTGCTACTTAATGTGGTCTGTCCTGGGATTTGGAGTGTAACTTGTGATGCCTGACAAGGCTTTCAGCCACAAGAGGAAACAGAGCTGAAGAACTGAATGAATGAAGCAGAAATCTCCAAGCTCTGTGTAGACAGGAGCACGTTTTTTGTGACTGTGGAAGCCCACCAGCAACATCTACACAGATATGATAGGAGGCAGAGGGACCAAACTGAGTGGAGAAGTGGTAGTGGTGGTGGTGGTTGTTCATCTGCAGTGGAATGGCAGGAGCAAATGGGTAAAACCCCACCAAGCCACGTAAACACAGTGCTTTATGCTTATGTACCAACCTCTCCCCAAAAGGTCTGTAAGCCATGTATGGCACTCACCAGTTCTCTTGATGCACTCACAAGGTTACCTTATGTGGTCCCCAAAGAAGGGGTGTGTGTCTGTGAACACTTGGAATGGAAAATACCTCTCAGGAGAGGAGGGCGCTTGCTCAGCCTCAACTCCCTGCTAATCCCTGCACCACAACTCTGGTCAGTAGGTGAGAAAAAAACCCCTCTCTTTCCTGGATAGCTCTTTGGGGATGAATATCCAATGAACTGAAAACTCATTGAAACCACATAGCTTGTTTTGTTTTTTTCTTGAACCATAACTGAGTCTGAACCACTGTTTCACACTCTGTTGACCTCAGTCTGCAACAATGTGAGTCAAAACTGAATCTAGAACTGGAGTGAGATATTAAGCTGCTGGTAAGAGTTTTTCTTGGTGAATCTTTATTAGTACAATGAAGCAAAGGTGCAAAGACCAAAGGAATTGCACAGGCTGTCTTCTTGCTCTGTGTTGTTTTGGGATTTTCTGGTAGATAACTTCCATTACGATGGGATCTCAGAAGTTTTACACGGGAGGACTCCTATCTTCTTAACTGTGTGTCACTGTTTCCAGGACAGGGTCTAAGGGCTGAATGGGGAAGGTACAATACTGTATAGGCAGTGCTGTGTGTTTTATCACAGTCATTTTTTCTATACTAAGGCTTCTTCCAAGCCTAAGAGTGTTCTCTTTGTCTAAAATCTTGCCATCTGAGCCACCCAGGTAGGCTCCATGTGAACGTGTGCAATCTAACCACTGTTAGCAAGCTTTTGCTTTTATTAGCCTTTGGTCCAGATTTCATATAGTTCTCAGCTTATTCAGATCTGAAAAAGAATGCCTTTGTCTTCCCACAGCCCTTCTGTGTGTCTTCTGTCTATGTAAACTTGGGTTTAACTCCTCTGTTTCTGTTGATTTGATCATCTTTCCCTGCACTGCCTCGTCTATATTTGCCTACTATTGATTATCCACTTGGCTGTGCAAGAACTAAAAGGAGTTTAGGAAAAAATAGGTGCCTAGAGTGGATGTTTCTTGAGGGAGAAGCCATAGCTTACTGTGTTTATTAGGACATCATGAATATTGCAGGCAAGGGGTAGTCTCATCTCTCTGTGCCCCTAGAAAGCCATTATGTCAAGCTTGAGCCATAAAATTGCCAGTCAGTTGTGCAACAACGCACCCTTGATCCTCTACAGAAAGGGATTGTTTTGCCAAGAGAGGGCATCTGCTGGGCAAGGACTTATTAAAGTACAAGCACCTTCTGGCCTCTGTCCCTGCCTTCAGGGCTTGACGCAATGTCCTGCAGAAGTCAGTAGCAGCAAGACTGGAAAAGGGCTCTGGACCTCCTGACTAGGTTTCTTGTTTCCTGAGCTAAACTTCTGTCAGGCTCTTTTCCATCACTGTTGTAATTCTATGTTTGTGCGGACATGTCAGTGTGGGGAAGGTCGTTACATAAAAGACTGTCAGTGAGGAGCTGTAACTACTCAGAAGTTTTAATTATGGCCTGACATGATGTTATTGTCCTGGCCTTACACACCTCTGTGGGTGTATTTCTGAAGGAGGTGGCTTTTGTTGCTCCAAGCTGACGACTCCTCCCGAGAATTTGTTCTCTCCATCAAGGTGACATTCAGGAATGGCAGTGCGACACATCACCGAGGAGGAGAAGAAGTGCTCGACGGGGAACTGTGACTTTGATGTGATGTTTCCCCACATCACCACAGTCTTTTCCAAAGAGGATATTAGTGATCCTCCAGTTTTTCCTGTGGCATCATTCCCAATAATAATCCTCTTGATCACGAAGAGAAGTTGTATCCTCCTAAGCCACTCTGTGAGCAGACATAAAAGTCAGTGACGTGCAGCTTCCTTGTTGCAGGTGCATTACCAATCTAGGGCTCCCAGAGTCCAGGGAAACTGAACTGCATCAGTAAACACCTGAACTGCAAAGAGGATGGACAAGGGGCTGAGAATGGCACATGGAGCCTTCTGCTTTGATCAGCTGATAGTAGCTGCCTCTGTTCTCTCTCCCCTCATCAAACAGAGGTCCAAATCACATCTACTGGAGATGCAAAGTAGCATCTGCAGTTCCCCGATCTTGACCAGCCCAGTCTATTAAGTCTTTTAAGTCTGGACATTCTTCCCAGAAGTTGTATAGAGCTGCTGTCTGTATTCACACAGCAACTTCAGTGGGGCTCACCATGGTTTGGAAAGTAGAAACTTAAGACATGGATTGAACCCCTCAAGTTAAGACCTACTGGCAGGAGTACTGCAGATGGTGCCTTGATAAGAAAGCAGCCAGGAGAGGACTTGGAGGGCTGCCCATCATACCCTTTGCCCACCTTGCAGCAAAAGGAAGATTTTCATTTGTGCTTTTTGCAGGCTAGAGAAGGGAGAGTTACCTTGTGTAGGTGTACTTAATTTGGTGTAGCAAAAATTAAACAGGTTGTAGCTTCCCACTGAAGGCGCTGTGCCTGTGACAAGAATGCTGGCAGTGAGATCGATGCAGTGCAACTGTCATGCAAATGTATAGCAATGAAATGCAGCCCTCCTTTTTTAAACAGGTGCTGCAGCTTCTTTTGCCACGTATTTGTGAAATTTTGGACTGTCAACAGCTTTCTTGTGTTTATGAAACACACAAATATTACTGGGGCAAAAATTAAGAAAAGGAGTGACTTTGTAGTTGGAACCGTGCGCGCCAAACAGTAAGATTGAGGAAGGGTCTGGTTTAGCTCAGTCTTGTCCCAGAATGTCTCATACTGAAAGTCAGGGAGAACTTGATTGAGTGATTTGTAATAACAGATTAATGCATATTAAACATCCAGACATATTGGACGGACAGTGGGGAATCTCAAACTGAGTTGCCCACACTCTGACTGTCCTATCAGGGATGCTCAGTGCTTCCAAAATATGTTGTCCTCTTGAGGTCTGCTGACCTCAGCTACAAGAAAATGAAAACATCTTTATGTATTGGATACTTTCTTTAAAATGGTTTATTAATGGATCTTGCCCAAAGTGTGCTCTTGCACTGAGTGTCTGCTGCTTCACATTTGTAATTCACGCAGAAGATGTAATGGAGGATTGAGCTGCTGGACTGGATTTAGATGCTGCTAGAGATTTTTCATAGTGCTACAGGAAGGTGGTGCTTCTGATGTCTTTAGCTTTGATGTCTGCTTGAAGGAGCCTGTGAGCAAAGGTGTCTCTACTATTGATGGGGCAGGACTGATAATCAAGTTCTCTGCAGGGGCAGAAACTTTTCCCTAGAACTGGAAGTCTGAAAGAGCCTTTCCTCTACCTCCCATTGCTTCCTGAAAATGTGGCAAAGGGCTGATCCTCAGGTGTGGCACAGCACCTGGGTAGAGCAAGTAGGATACTCCAATTTGGGGTACAGTTTGTGGAAAAAGTATTTCCTGACTTCCATCCACCTGTAATAGTCACTGAAAGCAGCTGCACTGAACAGACTTTGACAATCTTGTAACTTGACAATCAGTACAAAGTGTCAGCTGCACTACCGTGTTAACCTACTGGGTGATACATACCTGTATTAAATAAATAGGATAGACAAGGGAAGGTTAGTTTGTCTTATTTTTTAGCAGTGGGCAGATACAAAAGAATTTCTGATTTAGGGGCTTGAGGGTTTCTTTGAACTGAGGTCTAAGTGAATGGAAATTTTCAACTCTGCAAGTGCAGCTGGATGAATAATTTGTAGTGAATAATATATCTGATGGCTTTCACTGCATTTGGGATTGACAGCAAACACATCACAATTTTAATTATTGGGAATGATTTGCTGAAATATTCAGGAGCTATTTTTGGTTCCTGCAGACTGCATGAAAAAGTTAGCTATTTAAAAGTCAGACTCTTCTTTTTTTCCTTTTCTGAACTCCTGGCTAGTCTCCTTGCTCCATATAAGCTTCTCCAAACAGGGCAACAGGACTCCTTGGCATCCTGGCTTGAGAATTTAACATATAGGAACATTAAAATAAAATAATAATTATAAAAAAAAAGTTTAATGCAAGTTGTCCTACCCTAACACTCAGCAGAAAGCATGCGAGATGGATCAGGATGGGGTTGGTTCGTTGGCTTCTTGAGGTGCTTGCAGAGCTCAGGGCTTTCCATGTAACTGGCGTGGGAATCTGCAAGATGGAGAATGGAGACTTTTGGAGAGGTGAGGAAAGCATTACAAAAACGTTATGTCTCTCTCCCTCTCCTGTACTTTTCACAGCTTTGAGAAAGTAAAAACCTCAGGACTGGCTGTCAACAATTCAGGCTGGGTATTACTTGAATGCTGCATAAGCAAGACTGTTGGGGTAATCCTGACACCTAATGTAGGGAGTTACTGACACGGCCCGTTTCCCCAAACCACTGGAAACAGCTATTTGCCCTCCTGACCCTCTTCACCTCCTGACACGTCCCCATCATGTGGTACCATATTATTGTACTGTTGTGCCATCCTGGTACAATATTGCATGCTGCCCACTGCTGTGGGGGAGACTCGGCCTGGGGGGTGATGAGATACTATGAAGAAAATTAGGGAGAAACAAACTTGTTCCCAAGGAGCAGGGCAGGAATAATGTGAAATATAAATTTTCCTTCTCATCTGCAGAGAAATCAAGGCAGCATTTTGAAAAAGGAATGGATAGGGATGAATAAAAATGTGACTTTCCTGAAGAACTGAAATAACAACCAGAATGTAAGGAAGGTGATGCAGGTACAGAACACGCTGGTTTGCCTGGGCTCCTGTTAGCTGCTCTCTAAAATGTTTTGCTACCCTCTGGTGGCTTTCTGAGGATTTGTGCAGTCTAGTTTTCAGTCCTCGCATAATCTCCTGCCAACTTTTTGAGACGGATTGAGAAACCCAGATCTACCGATGGAGGTTTTTATTTTCTCCAATTCCAAAGCAGCAGTACGATAATAATGGAAAGGCAGCTTTGTTTGTTGTTTTGTTTGGTTTTTTTTTTTTTTCATTTTTTTCTTTTTCCTTTTGTTCATATGAAGTCTCTTTTGGTCTAGAGTTATAATCATAAAGGCAGCTTGGTTGGGAGGTTAAAATGAAAAAATAATAACTTTGTACCTAGGTTGGCTGTGTAGTGGGACTGTTCAGTGTTTGGGAACAACACAGGCTTCGCAACCCTGCAGAATGCAAACCCGTGTCCTCTACTTATCTGCAGAGGACACAAAGCGAGTACCAGTGAAGTCAATAATAGCAAAACTCCCATGATCTCCAGGAGCCCAGAATAGGTCTTATTCAGCCTGGTGCAGGGGCAATGCTCAAGCCTCTGTCATCCTTTCACTGTGCCTTGGTCTCCATTATTCAGTAACTTCTTGTTTTTTCCCTCTTCCATCTTCCCTGCTCTTTAATTGATTCTGCATTGTGGCTTCATAGCAGAGGAGCTGTAGGTAGGGATTTAAAGGGCAATGGTTTGATAGATTTTACAAGAAACTCCTCCCAGGCATTAATTCCTGGGTTATGGGGTCACAGAGGCTCTTGTGATCTTCTCAGTCTGACCTCCTGCAGAGAGCAAGTCACAGGACTGCCCTCAATTGACTCCTGCTTGAAGTGCAGCACTGAATATAGGAAACATCCCCTCTTGGCTTAAAATTTTCCAGTGATGGAAGATTCACCTTGTTAAATCGTTCCAGTGCTTTATCACCTTTGACGTTAAATACTTCTGCACTTTGTTTAGTTTCAGCTTCCAACCTTGGGTTTTCTTATTACTTTGTGAATTTGAGAAGTCGTGTGTTGCTCAAACTGTGTCCTGTGTAGGGACTCATGGGCTTTATCGAGTTGCCAACCAGGTGGAGCTCCGAGAGGCACCTTGGTTGTAAGAAATGAAAAGTTGTTAATGTTATTGACTGAGAAGTTGCAGGGTGTGATGTGAAATCACAAACTCATTGCACAAAAGGCACAAAAAAAGCAATACAAGGGCACTGCTGGAGCATGCGCACACTTCTCCCTAATGCATGTCCGCACTGGATATTTCTAGGGTTCACATACTTAAACCATACAGTTAGTAAGGGAGGATTTATACAGGTTTTCAAATGAGATCGAATTGTAAAAGTCCTGCAGAGGTTGGGTTTCACAAGAGATGACTTGAAATATAAAAGCATTAGTTGTTTTGAGTGCATTTTTTTGTAAATCAGCTGTGCTGAGGTCCTTTGGGACATAGGCTGCTACATTCAGCAGAATGATTGTTGTTGGCTTCTTACGCTGTTCCAATTCACAATACATTTTAAAACCAGCTCCATCCATCTCTCAACCTGGCAGAGGTTTGGAGTGGAGAGCAGCCAGTGGCTTTTGTGCTGGATTAGCCTACAAAAGCCCTGAGAGAAAGACCGCAAGCCTGGTTGGGCAGTAAGCACAGCTAGAAGGCCACCTTAAAGGAAAGAACAGTTTTTTGTGGTTCAGGCAGGGGAAGGGGATGCAGTAGGTTTGGGTTACCTCAACCACAGAATATGCTGTGACAGCAGATGACCCAACTCCTTCTGTGGTTTGACCTCCATCAGGCCAAACTTGTTTTTAAAGCCACTCGAAACCCCACAGGAGATGATGGAAAGGCAGTCAGTGTGGAGGTGTGGGACATGCTTTTAGGTTTCAAAGTCTCGTCTCTTCTTGGCAGGGTGTCTGAGCCCAGCATGTGGGACCAGCAGTCCTGAGTGCAAAGCCACTTGTAATACAGTTCCTTTCATGGCCTTGTGGGCTGCTTGCGTGAGGCTCTGGGAGCTGCTTATTTCAGTCCTGCTGCAATATCCTGCTTGTGAAGAGAGGATGGAAATGCCAACCTCAGTGTCTCTGCCAAGGCGTACTGTAAGGATTTGTTAACGTATACAGCTGTTGTGGGAACAGCTCTGCTGTTGATGTTCAGCATCCCCAATCCATCTTCTGGCATTGATGCTTTCTAAACCAAAGAAGTGTTTTGAGCTGATGCCAGTAGCCATGGGTATGTTTTACTACACGATCTTTTGCAGCCAGATGCAAACTTGTTTGGGCTGTATTCTGGACTGGCTGGATTCAGTCTGGTTCAAGACTGCAGGCTGTGTAATTGCCTGGGTATCTGAGCTGTTAAATCCAGTCTCCCAGCAGACCTAAATAGCTAAGTGTAGTGCTTTGCTGACATGGTTACAAGGCTTTGGGACTGGAGACAGTTTACATCCATCTCTCTCAGGGAAAGTTCTCACCTGCCAAACAAAAGAGAGCGTAGACCCTTCTGAAAAGAGAGCACATGCACCAGCTTTTGAAACCCCTGTACCCTCTTCCTGGGTTCAGTGACCAAGTGGATGGCAGAGAGCGTGAAACTGAGGAGACTTCAGCTGAGGCATTTTACACTTTAAAATCACTTTCCACTTCCAGCCTCCACCTCGATCCTGTCAGATCCACAGCTAGTTCTGGAGGAAGACAAGATGCAGACTGACAGCCTCAAAGTAAGGCAGTAAGGGAGATGCCAGGGATGTGTGTGAGCACCTCTGCAGCAGGGACCCCAGACTGCTGCACTCCCCCTTATAGAACCTGTCTGTGTAGTAACAGGAGAAGTTTTTCCTGCAGGAAATCAGGAGGATTTCAGGAAATCGGGATTTCTGCAGGATCAGCAGGAAAGCACTTTGCCAGCTGGGGATGAAGGTCTATCTGTGATCACTGGAGCTCCTGGAAGCTGTTGCATTTCCATGCAGAGAGACCCTTTTTGTGCAAGGTAACCTCTTCCCCAGCTGTCTATATAAGAGGCCTCAAAAACAGAGGTGTGAAAAAGCAAAGAAAAAAGCATTGCATCACCTACTGCTCCAAAAGGAGAAGGAAAGAGACAAAAGGGAAAGAGGGCTCTATGTCCTTAAAAAGTCAGTCTGTCCCACCGGTTTTGGGAACAAAACTGACAATGGCTAGGAAAGAACAATCCCATCTAAAAGCTTCACCACTGGGGTTTGGGTCCTCAGTAGTGAGGGGAAAAATACACTCTCTTAAAGCTATGCTCCTCCCCGTTTTCCAGGGCACTGCACCCTCAGCCTGTGAGCACATCAGACAACTTTCCCAAAAAGGCACTTTGGGGATGTAGCCTATATCTCTGGAAGGAACTGAATGAATGGGGAGCATGTCTCTGCTAATGAAAGCTGCAGCCAGAAATAAGAGTTCTGGAGGTTGAAAACTAGGTTAAAAGCAGCCAGCAACGGAAAGCAGCTGAAGATGGAGTGGGTTAAAGAGCTCTTGAGTGTTAGATGGTGGATGGTTTTGCTTCACTCCCAGCTCCTGGGTAGTGCAGTCCTGGCAGACTGACAGGGCTTCTGGGGTGAGTTGTCACAAGATGGTTCAGCTTGCTGGTTTTTTTCCCTTAGGTTTTTATTTTTAGTTGAATTCTCCCGCTTAACACACACTACAGTGACCCCTACTGCTGCCAGCAGTCAAGGGCCCATCTCAGTGCAATTATTAAACTATGGGAAGGTATTGCCTGTAGTCTTATAAACAGATAGTATCATTTATAACCCTTAACTATGCAGAAAGTCTGCTGCTCAACCCTATGCCACTGAAGGGGAAAACTTCTGTAAACCCTTGTGATGCTTAAACTGTGGTCATAGTGGTTGTGTAAAGAATATGAATCAGCCAAAACCTTCACAATAAACCTTTACTCACTTTTCCAAGTAAGCCTGGAGAGGACATGCTGACCAGTTGGACCTCCCACACTATAAAACTGCTGTACTGCACCACATGCAGAAACAGCATCCTTGTTGCTCCTGCTGGGTCCCAGCCGCCAGGGCCCTTTCCCATTTTTCAAGAGCAGTTGTAGGGTGCGAAGATCCTGACAGCAGTATTAGCATGAAAGGGCATTCAAAGCTACTGCCCTTGTGAAAGTGGATGGCAGCTGCTCTACCTTCTGTAACTTCTTGTGATGAGTTAAGGGAAGAGCCTTATACTAGTCTACATGTAGCATTTTGAGTCTGATAACTACCTCTGACCATCACCTGCTTATTTAATCCCACTCTTTTCAGCATGATTTTTCTTAACAGGGACATGGAATTACAAAGAGATCATGAAAGAATATGAAATGTGCAACATGGAATAAAAGGAAGTTGGAAAATTAAATATAAACAGCAGGGTCTTGGTGAAGTGCAGTGCAAACACAGCTGCTGTGCAGCAGGCTGGCCAGGCCACCATGTGCCCATCTCCATCAGTCCTAGTCGGTGCAAACGCCTCTGAAAGAAATGATAATGGCCTGTCGTGGTTTAACCCCAGCCAGCAACTAAGCACCACGCAGCCGCTCACTCACTTCCCCCCCACCCAGTGGGATGGAGGAGAAAATCAGGAAAAGAAGTAAAACTCCTGGGTTGAGATAAGAACGGTTTAATAGAACAGAAAAGAAGAAACTAATAATGATAATGATAACACTAATGAAATGACAACAGTAATAATAAAGGGATTGGAATATACAAATGGCGCACAGTGCAATTGATCACCATCCCCCAATCGATGGCCAGCTAGTCCCCGAGCAGCGATTCCCCCCACCCCCACTACCCCCAGTTTATATACTAGACGTGACATCACATGGTATGGAATCCCCCTTTGGCCAGTTTGGGTCAGCTGTCCTGGCTGTGTCCCCTCCCAACTTCTTGTGCCCCTCCAGCTTCTCGCTGGCTGGGCATCAGAAGCTGAAAAATCCTTGACTTTAGACTAAACATTACTTAGCAACAACTGAAAACGTCAGTGTTATCAGCATTCTTTTCATACCTAGCTCAAAAACATAGCACTATACCAGCTGCTAGGAAGACAATTAACTCTATCCCAGCTGAAACCAGGACATGGGCCTCAGCAGGCATCCTGCATTAAACATCCCTTGGTGAGAATGACAGTAAGAAAGAAATCATGGGGTATCAGAGACATGACCCAACAGTTTCTACAAGGCAAGGACCTAACTGGAAAGCAAGCTGGAGAAGAGCAGAAGGAATAAACTGTAAAATGAGATTATCCAGGTACTGCTGCCTGCATCCCTGACAGACCAGTGCAGGCTTTTCCCTATGACTTGTTCCCCAGGAATTGCTCTGTTCTAGTTTTAGCTGCTCAGAGACTATCCTACAGGCTGGAGCAGACGTCAGCTCAGAGATTGTTCCTGATTATTAATTTACTCTGTCTTAATGTAGGCCCTCTACCAGCCACTTCCCCTGATGGTGTGCAAGTAAAGCTGGTGTCTGTTCTGCCTCTCATCAAAGGCAGCTGCATGTTTTACCTGGACACCAGGGGCTGTCACGCTTTCTGTGCTTGCGGAGAAATGCCCCCACTTCTTCTGGTCTGGATAAATGGGCAAAGAGGCAGCTCCAGTGCCCTCCTGCCTCAGCCCAGAGGTGCTCTGCCAAGGGGCAGGGTGGCAAGCATGGAGGTGGCCAAGGACCAGGAGGCATCGCCAGGTCTCCCCACGAGCGACAGCCTGACTCACGGCCGCGCTGCGTCTGGTATGCGTCTATGGACTCTGGCAGCAAACACCCTTCTCCCCCACTGCCCAAGTTAGTGATGGCTTGGGTCTGGGAAAAGGCAGCCAAATTACTGCAGCTGGGTAGAAGCCCAAGAGTCCCACTTATGCGCTCTTTCAGAATTTATCTTGGACAATCTGTCTCCTGAGAGCATCATCCTGAGGACGACCCTTCTGATTTCACCTGCTTTCCTTCATGTAGTTTGCTGTTGGCATTAAGCATCTTGGACATTTGTGGTCTTGCCTGACAGCTCTCACTGTAACCAGGAGGGTGACTGAGGGAGCAGGGTGAGGGGCAAGGCTTTTCTCTGCCATGCCTCACTCTCTCTTGCAATCGCTGCAGTTCAGGGAGTGTAGCAAATAAAAATGGGGAGCCAAGTTCTTGATATCAGACTCTTCTCCTTCCTGCCATACTTCACACTCTGCACTCCAGCTCTGCAGAGCTGGACCAGAGTGCTTTTGTACACTGCTGAGTGATGCTGGATTCCGTGTGGTTTCATTAAGGCTTGAGACTGAGCACAAGGGAATGAAAAATAGATGATGTGGCTGTGACACTTGCTGTAACTCAGCAGGGGAAAAGGAAAGACGGCCCCCTGGGAACCTGCCTTTCCATTCCTCGCACCCTCAAATGTCGCATGCTGCCTCACAATGTGCCTGGCACTGCCCTCAGGAGCTTATGGCTCTGCCATCACGAAAAGCAAATAGCTAAAATTGTGTTTTACAACAAGCTGCTCCCGCGAGGCTTGAGCAAAGATAAGCTGAGACTGTGACAGAGGGAAGCAGCAGGAGCTGTGGTTCGGGCAGGAGGTGCCCTGTTATAAGTCTCTTTTTCCTCACAAGGCACCCATTGCTTCCCTCTCCCTGGCACAGCAGCCCCAATCCAGACCCATGAGGACCTTCTGGAGATAGGCAGTGATTGCTCTATAGCAGGAGAACATCGAGCTGGCATTCCCTAGGTCTGAGTCGTCCTGCTACACTGCACCTGGCTGAGAAGGGGAGTGGGAGATGGAGAATCCCCTGTGGGATTGGGATAACAGTGAAGGAACCAAAGTGGTGGAGGGTGACTCAAACCTCTGAGTGTTGGGATTGGAACGTGGGGCTGGCCTTCCAAATAACTAGGTAGAGCAAAGGGAGGCCTCGTTGATCCTTTCACTGTTCCGGGGAGGGATGTAATATCTAAGGAGGGTTTATGTGAAGCCCAGTACTGCGTAGTTGAGATTGCTTTTCTGTTGGGGGTTTAAGCAAATGCCAGCTGGAAGGAAATAATTTTGGCAGTGGTCTGGGGATGAATATGTGACATGCAAGAGCTTGCTCAGAACAGTTTTGCTTTAATTAGACATTTTTCCCCATCATAACTACTGTTTTACTGCTGAATTGTAGGACACAGCTCTTTGGGAATGGAAAGTGATGGCTGTGTTTCCACTTGCTCGTGAGCCCAGTATACCTGGTAGGACCACTTGTGCAGGGACAGAAATGGTACGTGGGGCCAGGCAGCACAGAGGACTCTGGAGGACTCAAGCCTGCACTCGTGTTTTTTGATTGGGGCTTTCTCGTCTGAGGGTTGCAAAGCACTGGACAGATTTCCTAAAATTTAGCGCTGCCATTGTGTGGCACTTGTTTGGACAATGTCTGTGACTGTCCCGATGTAAACAGGCAGAAGGCTAATGCGGGACTAGCTGGAGGTCAAACATGTCCTGCAGCAGAGTAGATGCAGCGGCTCTGCCAATAGCCTCAGCAGATAACATGCTGTGGTGACTTTTCTCCAGTAGCTGGAGAAGGTGCGTTGGCCACATGCCATTCACAAGCTAAGGTGAGAATTAGAAAAGGTGTGTTTTAGTGACTCATAAATATCTTAGCACATGCTGATGGGGTAGCAGCTCAGCTTTATCATTCCAGCTTTGAATCCTTAAAGTGCCTGTTAAAAAAAAAAAAAAAAAAAAAGAAAAGAAAAAAATCAGTGCCTGAAATGTATGGGCTAAATTCAGACCTCATGGAGCAGTATCAGTTTATAGTAGGTCTGAATCTGGCCCCAGCTCTCTAACATTATTGGTAAATCCTCTGCAGCCACCTCTCTCTCCTCTAACCCTTCCTTGGTCTGTTCTGCTGCTGCAGTTACAGCTTTAGCTTGTGCTGAGCTGCATTTTGTGTTGTGCCAGGTCCATCACACGTGCCTTGTGTGTGGTCCAGGTTTTGAACTTTGCTTGCGGGAAGTAGACAACCACTGCAGTGATTGACCTTCAGGGCCTTTGGTAATACCTTGTGCATGTTTCCCTGCTGATAAAGTAATGTCTTGCTGATTTATCTGCTCGCACACAGAAGTATTTGCCTCCCATATTTTGTTTCGCTCTTGAAATTCCACCCATTGGTCATTCATCTTTTGTGATTTCCTCTTTCTTGTTGTGCTCCGCAGGGATTTTCATAGAATGGTGCTTCATCTTTCATGTGAACACTTTTCATTCCTCCCCAATTTTGCCAGATTATGCATGTTTTGGAATGGGACTTGCTGGATTTTTTCTTCCAGCATAAGTGAATTATCTTCAGCTACTGAGGAAAGAAGGATTTTTGCCTTCTCATAGGGGAGCAGAACTTTCCAGGGGCTGATAATCAGTCTAAGCTGCAATCTGGGCTGGCACTGCTCTGTTTTCAGCAGAAGCAGAGTAAGGCCATTACCGAGTATGTCACAAGTCAGCAATGATTCCTGTCTCTGGGAGCCAGCCATGTTACCTGTCACTGGTGTGATTATTGCAAACTCATGTTGTGAACTCTTAGAAGATTTGGGGCCTTTCTTAAATCCTCAAGCCATTATGTGAGAATGACAACTTGGTATATTTAGATATTTTCTGGTTCCAATGGCTGCAGAGAAAAGCTAACAACAGAAATCTTAAAAGACCCTAAACCATGAGACAAATGCAAGAAAGAACTCTAGATATGTTACTTAGGCTTGTTTTTACTGTCATAGAAGAGTATGGAGGAAGTGGGTCTGCCTTGTAGCTGGCAGTGTTCTGAGCCTGGTAATATCAACTGTCTTCACCATTTGTACTGTAACTCTGAGCAGCAAAAAACCTCCTCTGTCCTGTGAAGCCAGTCTGTGGTACATGTGTGCGTGGGGCTGGGGCTGCAGCAGCAGTGTGGAAGTTGTGGCCTAATGGGGTGGGTGTTAAGTTCTTCTCTGTTCACACCAGTGTCAGCCAAACACTCCTGGTATTCCTCAATTGTCAAATTTTTTTGAGAAACTTATGGAAATATTTGATTTTGATAAGGTCAAAACCTTTCCTTGCAACTTTATTTTCATTATATTGTCGAAGTATTTCACCAAAGTTGAAATACTTTAGAAAATGTCATTTTATGGAAAAATAATGAGTGTATTGATTTTTTTACTTCTTTGGAGCATCTGCCCAAAAGCAACAGTGTTCCCTGAGAAAGAAAATCTGAATACTTTTTTCTTTCTTGCATTCTGGAGAGGACTACACTGTGTGAGACAGTCTCAGAAAAGGAATTTTCCCAGACAAAAAGTCCTCTTAACTAAGTTCACCTGGAAAAAATGTACCCCGTAGGAAGTCCTGTTCTAACAAGCCAGGATTTCAAGGTTGGCTCTTATAAAAGTCTTGTAAATCCAGTCTTCAATTCTCTTGAAACATGAATTTTCCTTTACATATATAGACACACTGTAACTACTCTGTAATATTATTATTTAATGCCTAGCTTTTGTCATTTTTTTTGCCTTCAGAACCAGCAGGGACAAACCTGTGTGTGGCTCTGGTAAAGACCCTGCTGCCTTAGCGATGCTACACTGGAGGACCTGGGAATTACATGTTCCAGAACAGCAGTCTTGCCAGTGCAATCTGTGTCTCAAACGTGTCTTCACCCGCTCTTCAGCCACGGTGGCCAGTTAACGAGTTGAGGGTCTGAACCGTGGTGCCCCAGTAGTGGCTTTACTGTGATCGGAGAAGCTGTGAATTGGAGCAGAAAGCATTTCTCATACCGTCATTCCCAAGGCAGGGAGTTAGGTAGGCAAGCACTGGCTTGTCTTGATGAGACTGTACCACACGTGTTGTGTTAGTATGCCAGAATAAATACACTTCAGATCTGGATGACAGTAAAAGGATCTGTAAGTGTCACTGGGAGTAGGCAGATGGGCAGGTTCATACTTCCACAGATGCTGCTTCTGACCTCAGATACACTCCTGAACATTGGGAGTGAGTTTGCTGGAGGGGAAGGGGAGTTGGCTTCTTGCAGAGCTGGTCCTATTGTACTTGCCCTCAGAAAAGCTCCTTTATTAAGCCTCCCAACTTTTCCCTGTGAGATGGATCGATTAGTTGCAGGCTTAGATGAGGGAGGTGGCCTGCCAGTTGTTCATGTTTCACGCAGCAAATCGGGGGGGGGAAAGCCAAGATCACCCCCTGGCTGAATTTGGGAAATGCACCTGTTCAGTGCTGGCTTTGCCTCGGTGGCTGCCTGCTGAAAGCAGAGGAGCCAAGGGGCCGTCCGGCGGGCAGAGCCCGGCAGCTCTGTTGGCCAGCAAGCTTGCTTGCCTGCCTATCTCAAAAGCCTGGCACAACTGCAAGCTGTTTCCCTCTAAACCTGGGTCATGCCTCAGGCAAAGCCATCATTGCCTACTGTGGATTAATAACCTCAATTACTGGGGCCCTGTGGGTCAGATCTTCCCCACGCTGGCTGCGTTACAGCTCTTTTAATCTGCTTTCCTCTCTCATGACCCCTGAGCCTGGAGGGATCAGCAGACGGGGAGATCTTCTGCCTTCCTGCATGTTTTCCCTTGTGAGGGGCTGCAGAGACTGGTCAGATGTGAAAGAGCAAGCAGAGCTGGCAGGGGAATTGTACCCTCCAAGGAGGAGCGTCTAGAATGTGCTTCTGCCACTCTCGGGTGCAAAGGACAAATGTGGCAACATCTGAGGGTCTGCCCTGAAATTCAGGCATCTGCAAAAAAATGACAGCCCCAGGGGGGGCCTGGCAGTCAGGTTTGGTCATCTGGGGAAGGGGCTGCACGGCTCTTGCGGGGGGGAACATGCCCCCCAAATCCCTTGGCATTCCCTGAGCATCTGGGTAAAGGTGATGCAGAAGAAGTCATGCACTTGGATTTCTAAAATGCTTCCCTAACTGGGTGTTTCCTTTAAAGAAAAAAGATAAGGCCTCATCACAGGGGAAATTGCTAGTGGAGAGGGACAGGATGGTGCAGTCCAGCGTGCTCCTAAATGATCTGCAAGAGCAAAGGAATGGAGAGGAGACAAACAAAATCCTTTGAAGTAAGAAAAACAGAAGTGGACAGGAAAGAGTTGCAGAAGGATCTCCTGATACAGAGTGTCTGGTGAGCTAACAGCAGTATAAACTGGAGGAGTTCAGGGTAATGCACCCATAGATAAAAACCAGAAGAATATGTATTTATGGTCACTCAGGTAAGGGCTGCTACTGGGGCCATTTTCTCTCTGGAAGAAGACCTCAGAGACAGTGTGGATCTCTCTGAAGTGCTAGCTCAGCAGATGCAAGCAGAAATTATTGGGAAAGGTGCAGAGAGCAAATAGGAGCTATCATCCTGCTGTGCTAGAAATCCCTGGTGCACTCGCACCTTGAGTACTGTGTGCAGCTCTAGTTATCCTGTCTCAAAAAAGATGTGATAGAACTAGAAAGGCACAGGAAACAGACACAAGGTCAGTGGAGCGTGCAGAATAGCTGCTGCCCGGGGAGCGATGGAACACATTAGGCATTTTCAGGTGTCTTCAGAAATGAAACAATTGAGGAGGGAAATACGACAGAGGTGTATAAAACCATGACTGTCATGGAGAACATAAAATTACCATTTCACAGTGTATCCACTAAGGTGAGCATTAAATGGAACTACTGAGAAGCAGTTTTAAACTAATAAAAGCTTTTTCCTGGCACACAATTAACCCATAGAACTTCTTGCCAAAAGACAGTGAGGAGACCAACGGTATTGCTGGCTTCAAAAATCAATTATAAAAATTTGTTGCGGAGAAATCCATCAAGGGTTCTTAAATATGTTGCAAGACATCCTGTGGATGACAAAATCACAAAGCTGCTGGGCACTGGAAGCGGGTGGAAGGAACAACGTACGGCTACCCCTTTTTCCAGAGCATCTGTTCCGAGCTGCTGGTACTACTACTACCAAAATATGTTTGGAGAAGTCCTAGAAGTTCCAGCTCCTGAGAAAGTGTCACTGTGCTGAAAACTATCCAGAACAACCGCTTCTCACTAATTCAGATTGGAGACATTTCATAGAGAAAGCCTTCTTTACACGTAATACTAGATTTCTTGTTAATGTCTGGAAATGCAACTACTAAGTACTCATTACTATGAGCTTTTTATGTGTCTGAGGATAAACCTATTAAGATGTCTCATAGCCTTGACATTTTTTCTTTTTCTCCTGAATCTGCTTTGGTGAGCTGAGAGGAGGCTGAGATTTTACCAAGTCAGTGTCTCCACCAGGAGCTGGAATAAGTGGTTTCTATTCCTTCTTGTTCATATGATAGCATTGCTTTTTGACCACAGAAAGGCAACCAAGAAATTAGTCTTTCTTGTCTGATGTATAAAATCAAGCTATGTTGGGGTTTTTTTTTGTCTCATTTTCTATTTGCTATCAGAAGGTGTGCAGTATACTTTTTCCATGGTAGTTTCCAGCAGAATCTTTGCCTTATAACGAGTGCAATTTTATACTGATCAGGAAGAGGCTAATCCTCTCACTAAATCACCAGAATGAGGACTGACAGATGATTCCCTACTTGGCCACAAATTTATTGTGTGACCTTCAGCAAACCCCTGAACTTTGTGCTGCAGCTCCCACTGGCTCTGGTGTGAGTGCTTTGGTGGAGCTGGATGCGATAGAAGCTATACATGGTTACGATGTCTGTGAAGCAGACCCTGCCGTCCTTCCTTGTCAGCAGTGCTCTGCTTCATAAAGAAGGGGCAAAGGGTAAGCAGAAATACTCAGAGAGCACAGTCATGACAGTGGGGTAAGTACTTGTTTGTGCTGAAAAGGGCTGTATTTTTTGGCCCATTCCAGGGTAGATTTTGCTCAAATGCCTCCTGCAAAGAAAGGTGCTGTGAAGTGGTTATCTGCCATCCCTGAAGAATATACCATCCCTGATCACAAATGGATCCATGGAGTGAGTGTCAAGAAATAAGCACCAAGTGCTCCCATAGGAGTTTTGTAAATTTACAGAGAAGGACAAGGTCTGAGATCTGCATCAGCACCAGCTTGGACAAAGCTGTCGAGGTTAATGGGCCATGTCCCACCATACCCACCTGCATTTGGCCAGAAAATACAACAAGGGCAAAGACTTGCAAAAAACCAAAACAACCCAACCCCCAAACCAACCCAAAAAACCAAACCACCTGCACAGGCTGTTTATCTGTGTACCAGTCACAATGTTCAAAGAACTACAGGTAGTCATTAAGGGTGAAAATAGGAACAGAATGGGCTCAGCATCTTGAAAGATTATTACTTGCTTTTGTGTGAATACAAGGAAATTACCTTTCCTGACTAGTCTCTTCTTTGAGCTTTCGTAGATTTTCCTTCTTTTTTGGCTTTTGTAACTGATGAACTCATGCACATTATGCTATTTTAATACCTAGCAAAGAGCCTTGTCTGCTAAATCACCTTATTTTTCTCTGATCAGAGCACAGTGCATTCCTCTTTTTAGTAGAAGGTATTAATTTAAATTCCATAATCCCAAACATATTCTCGTTTCTGTTCTGTGCTTCAGAAGGCCAATGGCATTTTAATTTAATAAGGGAGAAACACACATGACACTGTGTTCCCTGTAACTGTCTTCTGACCTCAGTGAGTCTTTCACAGCTTTCTTTGTGTTCCAGTAAATGCAATCTCTGCTTTCAGTCAAGAACACTATCATTTCTAGTACCCATGTTCTATTGATGGGCAAAAATTAAAATATCTATAGCATTTTCACAGTAACTTTTGAGATGTTATTTGCATTATTATTTAGTAGCACAGGCCCATCAATGGAGCCATAGCAAGATTTATGTGCCACTTATGTCCCATTGAAATATTGTTTGGGTACATGCTGTCTCTTTGCAGAGAAATTTTATTTTGGTTTACCTTGGGTTTGGATTAAAATGAGTTAACTCATCTAGCAGTGTCTTGATTTATGTCAGCTCCATTTATCTTTCCAAGTTCCACAAGCTTTGTTTACTGGGTTAAGATTTACCTAATATGGTACATGATATTACTGAGTATTTTGTGGCATGTAAACACTTGAGTCATCACAGTTCCTAAAGAATCATCCTTTGCCATTTTCATGCTTCCATTTTGCTCTTTAAACTTAATTTAAACCTACTCAGTTTGAAAGAAGAACATGTGCTTATTGTAGTCCTCATGGCCCTTCTTTGGAAATGTCAAGTAACACTTGTTCCTTCTTTTCACTGGTTTGATTCTGCTCTCCTTTACTCTGATGTGAATCAGGAACTGACCCCTTGGAGCCTTCCCCACAAAGGCATAAGTCCTGGCAGGTTAAGCCTGGATCATCAGCCCTGCTGCAAGGTGATGGAAACCCCCCCAAAGTAATGGGGATTATTTTATTAGTGGTTTTGTGGGTTATTCTGAGTAGATTTTCCAAGAAAAACTGTGTTTAGTGAACAGAGGTCTCAAAATTCAGCTGCCTGTTGCATTCTCATTTTTTTTTCGTCTTACAAATACCTGTATCATGTCTGATACACTTGTCCTTGCACGTCCAAGTGATAATGCCTGCCGTTCCCATGCTAGCTTAATACTTATAATACCTAAGTGCACCTCTGTCCTTGTACCTGGTGCTGCACTTCAGTACTGGCACCTCTAAATCAGAGCCCCCTCATTTACAGCTCCATGTTGGCTGCTAAGGAAGGAGGGCACCTTGACTTCAGATCTCACTGTACTGTCCTTGATCTGCCAGATCCAGAATTGTTCTCATCTCTAACATGCTGCTGATGCATTTGCAGAATGAGGACTATTATTTTTTGTGCTATTACAAAAGTACCCAAGAACCACTGTTTGTGTTTTAGGGCTTCACTGTGCAAACTACTTCTGGCCTTGTTCCAGAGGGGCTACAGGCTTGCTCGTTGATCCAGTATAGTGGAGAACTGAAGGAAACAACTGTGGGTCAAGGGGAGAGGTAACAGCTGTAATCTCAGTTTGATTGCCTGACATGGCACGGTAGTCTTCCGTGATTGCTGTGGAGCAGGTATTGCTAAGGAGTGTAGCTGGAACAATGATCCTGGGTAAGTGGGGACATGTAGAGAGGAGGGAGAAGAGCAGTTTCCTTGAGCTTTTTGCTGTGATTTGGTGCATGTGCAGGGTCCTGTGTAAAATAGCTTATGCATTAAGACATACAGAGTGATGGTATTCAGCACAAACCACAGCAGACAACAAAAACTGAGTTTAGCATGGATCCCAGGGGTTAGTTATTAATACCTTGCATCCTTCTAACAGTCTTGACCTGTATGCTATTGGGTTTTCTTCCAGCTAAGTGCTGTTTTCAGTGTATGAAGTAGGGCTGACTGGAAAATAAGAGTTTCCATTTCATGAAACATTTAGCATTTTAACTGTTGTTTTGTTTTTTGTTTTTTCTTTTTTCTCCCCTCTTCTATGGGAAATCTGAAACTGTAGGCTGTTTACTGAGGGCATGAAAGATTCCAGGTGCTCTCACAAATACTGGTTTTGCCACAAATCCTCAATGGGCTCTCATACTAGAATAGCATTTCTTTTGTTATGCCTGGTTTATGTTCCTTGGTACTGTGATCTCCATGTATTTTATAGCTTTTACTGTTCCATCCTAATGGAATTCCTAGTGAGCAAAGCAGAGTTTCACCCTGTATCATGCTGACTGTGCCTCTTCTTTTTGTTTGGGCTTGAGAGACATCCTAGCAAGCGTTAACAACAAAGTCTGTATCCCCACTCTCGCATCCCTGTGGAGTGTTGGCCAAAAGCCTGTTGACATCCTAGAGTGCGCTCTCTAGATAAACTTCCATCTCATGCACTGGTCAGAGAAGCCTGGCCACTTTTGCCGGGTGCCAGGAGAAACAAAAGCAGAGAAGGCTTTGAAAGGTGGTGCATGAGTAGGTAACCCTGCTTGAGCACAAGGTAATCCAGGTAGAAATTCACCCCGGTGCAAGGTTCAGTTTTGTCCCAGAGGCAGCTGCTTTTTAGTGCAGTACTGGAGTCTACACAGGTGAAAGTTCATTTGAGTGGTTTTTGTATATACTAATATTATTTCCTTTGAGGAGCTTTCTGTGCTCCTGTGCTTTCCAGCCTTGTGTTGTGGGTTTTGCACTGCGTAGTTTCATGAATTGAAAACGGCTCTAAGGTGACCATCTTTCCCCAACCTTCCTCGCGTGTGAAATATGGGCCCTACGCAAAAACTGAGCCGGGACTTGGGTCTGCAACGCTGTGACCGCGATGGTATAAAACCGGGTAAGAAAGAATCAACCTTCAGTTTCAGTGGAGCGACCTTTGCGAGAAGCCGTGGCCTTGGGGTCTGTTAGTGCAAGTAGGGAGCCTTGCTGGCTTAAAGCGCGTGCTTATAGGAACACCCCTGCTTCTAGCTTCTAGGCACACACGCTCCCACGGGTGATTTAAGACAAGAGGCGTGTCTTCTTCCCAGCCACGTTGCAGGTCCCGTGGTTTCTGCCAGGCAGGGAGCCCCGGGAGGGCCGTATTCGCTGCCCCCCGCACGTGGAGCATCCGCGGCGCACCGAGCCTGCCTTGCCCCGCCGAGCAGAGCATCCCCGGCGCCTGCGGGGGGACGGGGGGCCGCCTCCCGCCCTCCCTCCGCTCCGCTCCGCTCCGCTCCCTCCCCGCCGGGACTCGGACAACTTCAGCGCGGCGGAGCCCTGCGGGACCGGGCTCTCCGCGGCGGCGGGGGGGAAACGGCGAGAACCTCCGCCGGCGGAGCGGCGCGGCCGAGCCCGGCGGCCGCAGGGGGGAACGGCAGGGGAGGGGGGGGGGCGTCCCGGCGGCGGCGGCTCCCCGCCCCGGCGGGGGCTGTGCCGGCAGGGGGCAGGGCTGGGAGCCGGCCGCCCGTGTTTCTAGGGCTTGACGTCCTTCCAGCCAGCCCGCCCCCCCCTTCCCGGCAAAGCCTGCCCTCCCCCAGCCCAGAAGTCCCGAGAAGTGGCGGCGGGGTCCCCCACCCTCCCCCGGGCGCGGCGGGGCCGCGGCGATGGGCCGGGAAGTTTGGCGGCGAGGGGGGCCGGCGCCCCGCCGCTGAGAGCCGGCCGCTCCGGGGCCGGTCCCTTTTCCGAGGAGCGGGAGGGCGCCACAAAGTGAAATCCATGAGGATTCTCGGGCTTCTCCTGGAGAAAGGCTCGCATATGCTGCAGTGTCTCTGTGGAAGGCGCCTGAGATCCAGCCACAGCCCAGGTGGGGAGCGCGCGTCCTTGTCCCCGCCGCCCTCGCCTCCCCGCCCGGGCGCCGCTCGGCCCCGGCTGGCCCCGTTTCCTCGCCTTCCTCCTCTCCCCCTCCCTCCTCCTCCTCCTCCTCCTCCTCCTCCTCTTCTTCCTCCGCCGCCGCCGCGCACAGGTGGCCGGGATGGACCGGGCGCTGTCCGCGGTGCTGACCCCGGTGAGCATCCCCCGATCCTGGGTCCCCATCGTGCCGGGATCCCTCAAACCCGCGTCCCGTCCGCCCCCAGGTTCCCCCCCCTCCCCGTGGCACCATCCCCAACCCGGATCCCCCATCCAGCCGAGGCCTCCACCCTGCCTGTCACCCCACCTGCAGCCCCCACCCGAACAGAATCCCCCACACGGGTCCGTACTTTGCACATGACCCTCACTAGAGTCCCCCATCCCACCTGCAGCCCACACCCGCACAGGTCCCTCTCTCTGTATGGGACCTCTGTATCTCCCATCCCACCTGGGACCCCCAACCATGACCTCCATCACCACCTGGTCAGGACAGGGATAACCTGCCCTAGAGTGCCTATGGCCCTGCGCAACTCTAGCGGTTGGGTTGGACCCACTGTAAGAGCTCCCTTGTGTTGTACCTTGTGTTTGTAGTAGCAGTGTTGCAACGCTTTTCTGGTGGAGGGTGTTAAATGCATTTTTGAGTGGGGATGCCCCTAGAAGTGAAGGGAAATCCCCAGCTGCTCCCGATGGGGGGCTGGGAGACTCCCAGCACCTCTCTTGGTTCCCAGTCTGTTGCGGGGGGAGCATTGCACCAGGATGGGGAGTGCAGTGGGGTGAAGGGCTGAAGGATGTGCTTGGTCTTGAGCTGTACCTAAGCACTTTTTGAAGAGGGGAATAAGTGCGTGATTGCCTTGGTTTGGTGTGGCACCACCCCTGAGTTTTAGGGTGATCTTATTGAAGCTTTTTAAGTGGCGTCTCCACAATTTCTTCTGTGCTATGTGCCTTTCATAAGTCTGACTTTCTTTCTACGATACTGGGTAAATACCTGTGGAAAGAAGCCCCATGTTATTAAGATCTACAGAAGTTACAGTGCTAACCCTACTGCTTTGAGTTTAACTGGGTTTCAGTTCCTACTTGGCTTTTGAGTAGATCTGCTTATCAAACCCTGACTATTGTAATCTTTGGGCACCGAGTGTTTACAAGGATGTCTTTTAGAGTATTGCTTGCTAACACTTGTGTTGTTTCCTTATGTGAGATCTTGGTCCTAGAGGAGAAAAATTTCCATGCCTCCTGCATAAACACTTGGTGTTGTCCACTGAAAAGAAAGGCTGTGCTTGGGGGAACACTGTTGCTGAGGTAGCCTGGATTCCCTTTTGGCCTTGCTAAAGAAAATTTGTTAGTGGTTATAGCCACCTGTGTATGCCTCAGTATCCTCTCCCCTCCCACGAGACTCGTTTGTGCAAGTTGTCTGTGACTGGCTCGTGACAACAGTGGACGTGCTGGAAATCTTTGAGAGAGTAGGCTTGGCTCCCTTGAAAGTATTTTCTGGCCTGCTTTGAAGAATGATGTGATAAACAAATAGAGCAAATTGTGGCTGTGCTTGGAAGCATTACACACATTGTTCTCTTTTCAGTGAAAAACTATACCAGAGTTTTCTTCATAGTGCTATGTGTGAATGTTTGCTTTGTGCCATTCGGAAACCTGGGGCAGTAAAGAGTATGATAACCTACTGGTAAAAATGGGGTGGTGCTTAGGCCATAGGGCATGCTAGGCTGTAACTTCAGTGAACCAGAAGTTGATGATAGTGTCCTAATAGTTGCACTGATGAGCTGGGTTGGCTTTACTCGTGAATCTGGTGCTGAAGCATGCTTGATGTATATGTGGTAACTGAATATTTCTTTATCTCTCCCACTCTGACGGACTGATACTGAACATTGCGTACTCTTTGTATTTTCTGATGTTGTGCTATAAAGAGGCAGTCCATGGGAATGATCTCCTATTGTTTTCTCCAACTGACCTTGTTCTCCAGGTACTAGCCCCATGCCACCACTAGCTGAGCACTCCAGATGTGGTCTATTGCTTTGAATCAGGCTGCTAAAATACGTTCCCTCTTCTTAGCTGCATTTGTTCCTTTCCTGTTAAGGTTGGTCTTTAAGTTCTTGAAAAAAGTGCAGTAAAAATGAAATCTTCCAGCTATAAAAGGGTCACTGTGTGCTGGGCCTGCTGGAGGAGAGATCTCCTTGCTATATCTTTGGAAGGTAAGCATGCTTCAGGAGATGGGTATACACTCCTGCAACAGCCCTAAAGGTGTAGTGCTGTGCCCAGCATGGCACTGTGGGGACTATGCCAGTCAGAGATGTAAACCAGAAAAAGGATTATAAACTGCAGGAACGGAAGGGCCATGGAAACATGAACTACAACCGTGGTGGCATAGAGTGCTATGAGCTACTTACGTGCCCTTCATCCTCTGATCTGAAGAGTTATCCTGATAGTAGGTGACTTATGCCAAACTATTTGGCACTTTGTGCACTTAAGTTGAATGACAGATTGACCAAGCCCTTTGCCCTCCTCCTATCTAAGTTTTCTTTAATGTAAACAAGTCATAAGGATGTAAGCACATGTTTAAAGTCAGATTCATACTTGTGTGTTGTGCTGACTCAGAGCCTCAGGCCACTCCTGATTCTGACAAACTAATGCATGATACCTCAAAGAAAAACAGTGAAATATTGAAGATAGTTGTGGAGTACTGTACAGCTCTGTTGTGATGCTAGCAAAAATATTAACAAGATTTTTGTTATTGTTATGATAAGACCTCCCACGGTTTTACTCTTAGCTAACTCTAGCCTGTTTTCTTATGCTCCACTTCTGAGGTCTGCAGACACTTGTCTTTGTGCAGAGGCAGGCTTCTTTGGTTGTTTGAGCAGCACCTTGCAAAATGGGGCTTAATGGGTCTCTAAGGCACCACAAAAGTGCAAGTAATTCATAGTAATACAGAGCAAGAGATTTATTCCTAGTCTTTTGTGTATTTCTTTGCAAGTATTTTAGCACAGCAATTGTCCTGTATCATCTTCCAGGTACTTCACTTGTTACCTTAGTTTCAGAATTTGTAAGCTGACTGATTGTATTGCACGTGCAGAGATATTTCCCTTCTTGATGGTACAATCACCATTAATTTTGTTAAGTATTTTATTTTCTCTTCTAACACATTTTTCCCCTTTGCTTGGGAGGTGTGGTTTGTCAGTCCAGAATCTTTTTTGCTTTTGGCTTCTCGGTCAACACTATGAAATTGATAGCTACTACACTGGTAAGGTTGAGGTAAACATCAGGTAATGATCGTGTTGTTGATATAACTATGGATGGAGTTGTGAAAAAACATTTCAGGTGACCTGTACCTGGTCTGCAGCCATTTGGATGCAAAAGGCCCTGTACCCATAGACTACATGCATGGAGCTGTCTGCTGCATGGAGATTTCTGCTAGTGAGTGTTTCAGTCCCCCTTCGTAAGGACTTCCTATTTGTCTGTATGAGTGGTTCTGTCTCATGCCTGTTCTGCCTTTGGCTCCTGTACAGACCCTCCTGTGGGATGCAGCATTGCTAAAACCACAGATATTTCTCACATCATCACATCAACTAGCAACAACATTCAGCAGCAATGCATTTTCAGCTTTGTTTTCAGTAGTAGAGGCTCTGGTATCCAGAGACTGATCTATTCCCAAACATTCAGATAAGAGTACTTCACAGTTTAAATCCCTATTCTGCAAATTGATGCCTTCAGTAGAAATTAAGCTCATATTGAAAGTGAACCCTGAACTTGGCTTCCCTGGGACTCTCACACTGGTAGAATTTGGAGATGGTCCTGGAAATATGCTGATTGATACTGGCTTTATGGCAAATTAAAATGATGTCTGCACATATTTCTTCATATTTCTCTAGGCATCACAACACTGTGTTTCATATTTGGGGCAATAGGAACAAGCATTCTGTCGAGGTAGGCAGGGTCAGATTGTGGCTCTGCTATTAGCCTGTCTGTTACTGCCAATACGCATCTTTGCATTTGTCCTGAGACTATCTGGGGCACTGTCATAATGTGTCTGCAGTGTCTGCACATGCAAGACATCTTATCTGCAGATGCAAATGGAATCACACAACTAAGAGGTACAATTGCATGTTCAAGATTAGTATTTGGCTTATGAGCAGAACAGGCATTCCTTATTTTGCTTGTGCAGTGATCTATGCATTCATATACACTTTACTTACATACACCAGTTCTAGAAAATTTTCCCACTGCTATCGATTCAAGTAGACAGTGGGTTAGAGTGTACAGCAAATACTGTACAGTCAGCTTCAAATTAATGGAAGCAATAGCTCTGTGTACGTAGGTGACAGATAGTAAAACTTGCAATTCCTTGCTGAGTTAGGTAGCACTTCTGGTCTGTGGCAGATCAGAGTGCGGTATGTGCCTTGCTGGTGGGAGATGGGAAAGGTGGCTTAATGCCACTGAACTGGAGATGGGAGTGGGTCGCAAGGCTGAAAAGCAGTGGTGTTGCACTGGGGGGTCATCAGCACTTTTTCCTTCCTGCACCAGGTCCCTTGCCTGCTATTCTCTGCCACTGTTCAGAGTGTGTCAGTGTTCCTGTGTACATTTTGCTCAGGCTTCCTCTTCCTGTTGTGTGTCTTTAGAAAAGTAATGCTTGCTGACCAGTGGAAATTAAGTATGTGCTGTTCCAGGATAATGCCTGTTGTTGATACTCATATGCTAGTGGAAAGAATACCTTTGTCTGATTTAGTTTAATTCACCTGGGAAATGAATTAAGCAAAACTCTGAAAAATCTTTTTTATTGTAATAGGAGCACTTCTCTAGGGTATTATTCAAGAATAGCTATAGCATTTTAAATCCACGCTTTCCTTTATTCTGAAGTAACCCTCTCATGTAGACATATGCTCCTGGAAGTCCATAGTGCTTGTGCATCTTTGTAAAAAAATCTCTTCTGGCTGAGCTAGAAATGATGGATTTGATAGAGTTTTTTCTATCATAGAGAAGTTCACAGATACAGATTATAATGAACTTAAAGTATACGCATATAACTCTTTTTAAGTGCTCACAGCCAGTTCTGTATAGTTATGCAAAGGAAAGTCTTTGATATTATGCAGGATTTTATTGTTCAGTTTGCAGTAAAATACTTCATAGATCTTCGGAAGCAAATGTGGGTCCGGGGACTCCCTGGGTGTAAGGTGGTTTAGTAATGCATAGTTGTCAGCCAGATGTCTGGGCTTACAGAGCTGGGCATCTGGAATTGTCGGATCTTCACCCAGTCTTCTGAGTCTTGAAACTTGTCTGGGTCCCACCAGAGCGTCACTGATAACGAATCATATTTGTGAAATGCTTTACTTTCAGTCAATGAGCAAATTCAGGCAAAATAAGCTTCATCTGAATTTTCTTAAGTAGCTGTAATCAGGACAATAAACAGTACTCCGAAGCAGAGGTTGGCTGGTTTATGGCAATTCTCACCTGGAGGTTTACATGGTTTTGCAAAGGAATAAAGTTCAACTTCCTTCACTTCCCAAACTAAACCAAGGAAAGAGGAAGAGTTTGTCTTGGTTTAAACACCATGTGCAATTCTGACACATTACGAACTGTAAATCTGTGTGGGAAATGTTAACCAAGAATTTAATGAAAGATTTTTCCATTGGTTTTCCTGAATAACTCTCTCTATAAAATACTGTCTTCTGTGTTATTGGTTTTCCAATTGAAGAGTAACAAAAGAATCTGAGTTCATAAGCAGATATTTAAAGCTGATGACTTTCAGAGCAAATGCTTTGAGCTTAAGAGCTGTGTGAAGATCGTTAGGTCATGTCCACTCAAAGCCCAAGGAGTATTTCCGGAGGTAGGTCTCAGTTCAGTGAACCGTCTAAGTGCATATTTAACTCTACGCATGCACCTAGTCCCATTTTAAGATGATCATGTGCTTGAATACTTACCAGAATCATTGTTTTAGATGAGTGGCTTTCAACCTTTTTTAACAGGTATCATCCCTAAAATTCTTTCTGTTTTCCCTGTCCAACAGATCATTGACAGCAGGCTTGTTTTCTGTTTCCAGCAGACCCATCTGGAGGTATTCACAGCCGTTGGTTCCCAATAGAAAAGCCCTGTTCATTAAAGAAACTCAAATCCTACTGCTTTGTTTGTGAGAATGATCTACTTCTGGCTTACTGAACTTTGTCTCCAAACCAGTCTACTTCTCTTCCCACAGCCCTTCCTACTGCTTTCCAGAAGTAACCTGTTCCTTTTTTTACCAAACTGATGCTAGTTGTAAACCTTTTAAGCCAGGTGGCACAGATATCATCAAAAGTTCAGCAGGCTCTGAAAGCTGGATGAGAGTGCTTATAGAATCATGGAATCGTTTAGGTTGGAAAAAACCTTTAAGATCGTCAAGTCCAACCATTAACCTAGCACTGCCAAGCCCACCACTAAACCATGTCCCTAGTGCCACATCTACATGTATTTTAAATACCTAGAGGGATGGTGACTCAACCACTTCCCCGGGCAGCCTGTTCCAATGCTTGACAGCCCTTTGGGTGAAGAAATTTTTCCTAATATCCAATCTAAACCTCCCCTGCCGCAACTTGAGGCCATTTCCTCTCGTCGTATCTCCAGCCACCTGACAGAAGAGACCAGCCCCCACCTCACACCAACACCCCTTCAGGTAGTTGTAGGGAGCAATAAGGTCTCCCCTCAGCCTCCTCTTCTCTAAACTAGACAGCCCCAGCTCCCTCAGCCACTCCTCATAAGACTTGTGCTCCAGGCCCCTCACCAACTTGGTTGCCCTTCTCTGGACATGCTCCAGCACCTCCATGTCTTTCCTGTAGTGAGGGGCCCAAAACTGAACACAGGACTTGAGGTGCGGCCTCACCAGTGCCGAGTACTGGGGAACAATCACTTCCCTAAATGCAATAGTAGTACACAAAGCTTTCAATTGTATGAATAGATGTTTGCTTAAAAGGCCTTTAAATAGATTCTTCCCCTTGGAGGAAAAGAGATGTGTAACATTTAATAATAAAAATAGCATTTCTTCCCATAGCCTGAAATGGCATGGAAGGAGGTAATCATGTTTTGTATGGCAAAGCATTTTTCTAAATGGCATGTTTATGCCTTTCTAGTATTGTGGCTGCGATTGGCTGCTGGGCCTATTTGCATGTGCTAAATTGCAGTCCTGGGGATCTGTGAAAACAACCCAGCAAAGCCAATCTCAGCTGGGAGCATGGAAGCTGCTGCTAATTTTGTGATGAGCCACCCACAGGCCCAGTGTGAGTCATTATCATTGTTTTGTTTTCCAGAAGTCGGCACTGAATGCTTCCAGGATCCAAAGTATGGATTATCTCTGGAATTGTATTTATTCCCTCATAGCTTTGTTTGTTACAGATAAGAGGAAAGAATAGGGAAAAAATCCATTCTAAAAACCATGAAATAATTAATTGTTTCCTTATTAGTGTCTTCTTCCTGCTTTAATGTGCATTCACAGCCATTTGTTCATTTGAAAACTCACTTGTGCGTAGCCCGGCAATCACGCTGCTCGGTCCTAATCAGCTTGCTTTGTGCCACTGAGGGGATGGGTGGCCAACAGTTAAGTACAGTGAGACGAAGCGACTTGACTGAAGTCATTGCTTGGCTCTGGCAGAGCTGAGATGGGGAGTTTCTGCTCTCTGTTCTTGTATGTGTCCCACTAGTTTCTCAGTGAGTCTTTTTATAAAGCCACAGCTGTGCATGGGACCAGCTGGGGCATCCGTTTGCTGTAGGTCAAGAGTCTTTCATGTGAGAAATGCACTGGCCTTATCCCCAGGGTCATAGACCTGATACCCACTTGCTGAGGTTGCTGGTCTTCCTGGAGATAGAACAAGGGGTTGAGAGAACAAGAAAATCCCCTGCCCTCTGCTGGGATTGTGGCAAACATAGTCAATTTGGTCCTGGTTTTTAGCCCTTCTTCCAGGGTGTCTTCTCAAACAGACTTCTTTGGTGTGCCACTGACCGTGCAAGTGTACCTGCAGGGACTGTGGGCAGGATGCAGATGAAATGCTGGGTCCTTCAGGGAAAAGGTCTAAGAGTAGGAAAATGCATGCGTGTGGGCATTCAGAAGCATAGAGAAGCATTTTAAATGCAAAACGTGGACACACAGTGGGTGGAAAAGACATGGACAGTGTGGGAGAGCTACATGAGCATGGGAGTGGAATAAGGAGCTGAGAGCACCAAGGAAGAGGAATGGAGAAGGGGGGACTTTTAATGAAACTGGCTTAAAAAGTGTAGCTAGACATGCTGCACTTTCTTTGTGGATGAAAGTACCCAAATGGCACTCCCTTCTCTGCCTTAGTCTAGTGAGTTTTCGGGTTAGGGAATTCTGCTGGGAGGACCCAAACTATGCTAGGAGGGAGGGACAGGCCATAGCAGTCTTCCTTATGGGGCTTGACGTAGAGCTGGGCATACTTAAACAGAGCATTCAAACTGGAAAAGCACAAGGATCCAAAGTGTCCATGATGCTCCCACAGTGACAATACTCAAGTGTCTCTATGATGTTGGTGTGTCTACATATGACCACTGGAAGGGGATTGCCAAGTCCTCCAGGCTGCAAATTCCTTCTCAAGTTCTGGATTTCCTCCTTTGTGGCAATGTGAAATGAAAACCAAACCAAACAAAATAATAATGATTATACTGCTGGTGGGACTGGGCAGCCAACGTGCTGCCACTGCTTTTCTGAGTTCCTGTGACTTACTGTTGCTATTGCTTATTTTCTTCCATAGTTGTTTTTTGCTGGTGGAAACAGAAGCTTTTAATTTTATATGTGGATAGCCCTGACAGGAGCATGCATGCCATGGGCTTTTATAAACAAAACCAAGTAGCAGTCAGAGCATCTTTAAGTGTATCTGACCCTATATGGAATCGCAGCACTGAAAGTCAAGCACAGACCCTAACGGTCTGGGGACACCTTCCTATGTCCCAGTGCACAGTGCTCTCCTTGCTCCCATCTCTATGTGCCCAAGCCCTTTACTTACCTGCTTCTTGAGTTTAGAAATAGCTTAGGGATATTCTAGGTGGTGTATTGGTGAGGCTGGAGGAACTCTTAGGTGTTGCTTTTGAAAGGCTGATTTCCCCAGGTATTTATGTTCTGTGCAAGCAGGATATAATCTTTGTAAATATTCGGTTGGTCAATCAGACAAATATGTATATAAATATTCACGTATGGTTTAACATACTGCAGCTGTGCTAGGGTGTTCCTCTCTAATAACTGGGATTTACCGGTTATGGATAAGACAAAGAAACTCAGTTTGCTTTTTCCTCTGTTTCTGCATTTGCTGGAGTTTCTGTGATGAACCCTTTACTGTTCTCACCCTTAACCTGAAGAGGCAGTTCCGGGGATATAATTCATGTCTCCCAGCCACTTGCAGGCTGCTCAGCACGTGAAATGCACCTTCCCTGCCTCCACCTCGCCCGGTAAATGGCTGGCACACATCTTACAACATCTTGCTGGAGATCTGTTACTGCCCTGCAGCTCATTCACAGCACCTTGGCCAAGAAGGTGACGAGAATTTGGTTTTTAGGGTTGGTTTGGGGCTTTTTTTGAGCTTAGAAAAGGTCAATTAGAGCAATCAAATTTTTTCAGATGATATGTGAAGCATGAATAAAAAGCACAGTTAAGTGGGAGCATGTCCTTTTCTGAGGAAACACTTTAGTGAATGAATTTTGCACTTGTTTGGCATCCCTGGCAAGTGGTGGGTCTTGCTGAGAGCACTGCCATGACAGCTTCTCTCCTGCCCATCCACAGCCTGTGCCCTTTGGGTCAATACTTCTCTGTCTAACGTGCTGGCTGGCAAGGCAAGCTCTCCCCTCAGTGAGGGGTGCTCCAACCTCCTAGAGAAGGTCAGGAAACACTGGTTCTGTATGGTAGTCTGCTAAATATAAAAACACTCAAAACAGAGGCTTTCTTTTTCAGTAGTGGAAAAAAACCCCACCAAACTGGAAGAAAGATCCAGACAGGCACACTGCTTTGTGGAATAGCCAAGGGTGCCTCTTGGGGACTGTGCTAGGGGCTGTACTGGCACAAGGTGGCCCCTGCAGTGTGGGGAGAGCTCATTGCCTATGTACATGTCCACTGAGGAAAAAGGGGTTTAATACGAAAATCCTGTTTTGACAAGGGCCTGGCAGGGTGCAGAGAGAGAAATGCAGATCCCTGAAGTGTGCTGGAAAGGCTGGTGTGGGTCTGACACCCACCCAGAGCAGGGAGGAGGGGCTGGGTGCATCCCCCTTGCTCAGCCTGGAGGTGTCACTTCTCTTTCTCTCCTGTCCCCCTGCTCACTCGGGTGAGCTCCAAATTTGGTGCAGGTCTCAAACTCACTACCCTTTCCCCGCTGCTTCGTTGCTCCCAGGCTGTAGAAGAGGAAGACAGTACAGTGCTGGGGAAGAGAGAAAGGCATCACGTCTCTATTATTTATGGGAATGTTCATTTGGCTGGTAAAACACTGCTGGGATTAAACGTTAGAGAGGAAAGATGTGCTTGCTACTCAGTGAGCACATGTTGCCCCACTAACTGCCAAGGGATAGTCTTCTGTTTGAGCACTTTTATAATCTCTTTTTAAGCCTTGAGACCAGGAGCCAGTGTGTCTTACTGCCTATTTCAGCTTCACTTTATCCACAGCACAGTTGTGTTATAGAGCCAGATCTTCACTGGGTTTAATATAGACTGGAAAGGATTATTTGGCAAAAAAGAAGCCTCTCTGAAAGAAGTCACCAAAAAAGACATATGAAGGCAGCATCAATTAACAGAAAAATATGAGAGCAATTAAACTGGGACAGAATAAAGTGTCCATCTAGCCCAGTAGTCTTTCTCCATCCACGTTAAACAGATGGAAAAAAGTAAGAAAACAGCAATATGATGTGCCCCCCAAATGCTCTCCCAGCTGCTAGCTATTTTCAGCTCAGAAAATTTTCTGAGTCAGACATGGTTCAATGTACTTAGAAATTCTCAGTGGATTTCTCTTCCATGTACTTGACCAGAATCCCCTTGAGTTCACGTACATTTTTAGCATCATAGTGTCCTGTGGAAAGGATTTCCCCAGACCTGTTGCATGAAGAAGCTCCTCCTTTCCTTTGTTTTGAACTTGATTCCTGCTAGCTTGGGTTGATGCTTTCCTGAGACCTAGTACAGAACGAGCTAGTGTATAACAGATCCTATGCTCCTCTCATGCTATTTGTGATTTCATGGACCTCAAGCATACCCCTGCTAAGCTCTCTCTCTTACAATCTGAAGAGCCTTTGATCTTCTTTGTTGCCTTTCACTAAACCATTCCCAGTTCTAGTAAGTGCTTGTTGCAATGAGAGGAGCACAACAGCACTCACAAACTATAGCTCAAATATTGCAGGGGTAAATGAGAAAAATGAATTGAATATGCTTCTTTCTATTTTTTTTTTTCCCTTAAATGATTTTCTGATTCTTGTGCATGGAAGGGAAATACTCTCGGGTTTACTGGTGGCTCAGGTTTACTGTTTGTGTTCTTCCCTGTGACTTCTCCCCTCCCTGTGGCTGTCAGCTCCATGCCCAGCTCTCCAGCAGAGGCTGAACTAGAACTGAAGGGGAAAGTGGTTGCACCGTCAAACAGCCCATCTCTGAATTACAGTTCCATCAAAACGCTCAAGTAGACATCTCACACAAACCAGTTTGCCACGGAGGAGAACTGAATCCTAGATAAATCCAAGTCGCCATGATTGCCTAAGTTCAGTGTGTCCTCCAGAATGAGAAGTCTCTTTTTAAAGAGCAGGAGTACCTGAACCAGACTGGCCTTCTTGGCATGCCATGTGCAGTGGCACCGACCTCCCCATCCTCACCTGGCAGTGCCAGCTGACAAAAGCAGCTCTTCCATTCTTTTCCTGAGGCCATAGGCAGGCATCTCACTCCTTCATTCCTTCTCTTGCCTCAAGCACCAAGAAAAACAAGGCATTTATCTGCTTTGCTTTCATTTACAATGGACCGGATGGGACCCTGCTCCCATCCTCAGGGGCTCACAAACAGTGGGGTCAGTCCAGCTGGAGAGGTGGTAGTTGTCATGTGGGGTGCAGAAGGGAGAGCAGGCTGGTGAATAGGCTATTATGGCCAAATGATGAGTTTCTGTAGCTGTCAGTCCCTGTGAGCCTGTGATTAAACTGGTATCTCAAGCTGCGTGTGGACACAGCTGCAGTCAGCCGTTCAGCCACGTCAGGAGATGAGGATGGCTGTGCTGAAAGCTCTGTGTGTGACGAAGCATAGGAGATCACCTTGAGACACGGTTTTATCTTTTGGATGCTTTGAACTCCATTCTGCCTGACGAGCTGCGGTGGCGGTTGGCTGCCCATAGACCAGAGCAAGAGTGGGGGAGCAGGTTCCGTGCTGATGCGAGATGGTGGGGTGAGATGCTGCCCCTCCTGTGCACATCTCTGCAGCTGATCTGGGCTTGTCCTGCAGCCAGAGGAGAGGAACCAGAATATCTGTGGTACAACTGAGCTCCTTTGTAGTACACATCTCCTGCATGGTGTGATGAGCTGCAGCTTAAACCCCATTGATTGTATTGACAAGATCTCCATCGAGTGTGAGGGAAGCCAGGGAGAGTTGCTCAGTCTGACATTTAGGCTGTGGGTGTCTGCACGTAACTCCACCCTGGGTGCCACCACACCTCCTTCTGGCTTGTTCCCCTATCTGTACGATGGAGATGATACTGCCTTCTTTGCAAGGTAGCTGTGGGACTAACCCAGGACCTGTATGGACCACTGAAGAACTGTGAGTTTGAAAGTAGTGTAATATTACTCCATCTGGACACTGGAACTGGGGGAATGGGATTTTAGGTATTTAGCAGAAGATGCACCGTGAGAATTTTAGAGTACAGTTGAGATTCCTCATTTGTGCTTTAAGAGGCATTTGAGACTCCCAGCCATTCAGTAAGTTCCCATTAAAATCCCATGCATTATAAATTTCTCATGTAAAAGTATCTAAGGTTCAGTAGCAGTGCAGCTTGCTAGGGAGAATATGTTGGCTGCCTGTTAAAAGAAACAGATGAAGGCAATTGCTTTCTAAGGGTTAAGTGTGACCTGTAAGCCAAGGCCTGCAGGGTTAGCAAGTGGCCAGCCAGCAGCTGGGATAGCGCAATGATGGACGTGTGGATAACAAATGCCCTGTCCTTCCATCCCTCCAAAGAGAGCCTTGCTCACTGAAGGTTTCTAACACTGAATCAGCAACAGCACTGATTTTAAAGTGCTCAGAGTTACAGCTTCTGCACACTAAATGTTAATGGAAATGTCTCAGGAGGCAGATTTCAGAGAAAACAGGGTTTTCTCTGTTGTTTGAGGCTTACTTATCCTCTATATCACCTGCAGCAGTGTGCTAACGCATGGGCAAAGTGGGCTGTGACCTCAATCAGCTAGTTAATTTTAAGCCCGTGCTTAAGTGATTTGCTAAAACTGTGCTTATTCAGAGAAGGAAAGCAGACCGTATTTTCATTGCTCAAGATAGGTGAATTATAACATATAAGTGATTTTAATGATGAAAGGGTAAACTGCACTTTGAAACAACTACTTAAATTTCCATAAAGAATATTAGTAGCAGTCAGGATGTCAGATGGTAGATAGTCATGTTTATACTTCGATAATAGCCCCTTCAAAGTTACTTGAAACACTCTATTGTGCATTTACATTTTTATCTCTGTATTTTTAAGATGAGAGGAGCTCATTAAACCGAAGTCTTTTTATGGCTCGTGTCAATAGAAAATGTTCTTTTAAAATGTTCAGAAGGAATTGGTTACAGAAGCGTGGGAAAGATAGGGAAGAGATTGTTTTCCTTTCATGTTCCGTATATTCTTCGTCCTTTTGCTTTTTGATGACTAAACTGTTCTGTATTTGCGATTGAAAACTGTTGATTGGAAACTCTTGCAAGAGTAACACAAGTGGGGCTTGATTTTGAAAAATGCATTCGTGATTGTTTGCCTAATCTGTGTGTGCAATTAGCATGATTGCCACTGGAAATGGCCATCTGAGAACAAACTTTTGGAGATTTCTCTCTTCTTCTGATCTGTTTTCTCTCACTTCTTCTTAAGGTGCCAGCTTCTATGATGTCTAAATATTAACCACAGAGGTTTAATTTGGTAATAAGTTTATTGATCTCCTTTCATCTCTTACGTCTCCACTTTCAAATGTTTGTTAAAAGGCTGAGGATGATTATTCCCTTCTGCTTCCTTCTCAAGTCCACTTGACGCAACGTAAGAGGTTCTTTCATCTAAGTGGTTGATCTTGCTATTTAGAGAGTCAGATCCCACCGGGGATGGCCATAATAATATTTAAGCAGTTTCCAGGCACACACAAAGGATTATGGCTCTCATCTGTCAAATCTCTCACTCCCTCCTGAGGAGACCTGTGCATGCAAGGGACATTTATTGGTGACAAGGTGGGATTTTTTGTTTTGTTTTGTTTTAAATATGTGATAAATTAAAAAAGTAAGATAGATGAGTCTCCAGAGTATTCTCGTCAGGGAGGCCAAGAAATGTAGTTCAGGTTAGGGATTTGCAGGGCACATTCAATCTTTGAGCTGACTTAGAGGTTGTTCTTGTAGGAGCATGGTACCAAGGCTGCAGTTCCTCAGTGGCTTCACTGCAGTGCAAGAGAGGGGGACAAGCCTGTGTTCCCATCATCTGCCAGCACATACCCTTATTCCCTCCCTATGCTGATGCTAGTACTGGGGGGTAAGCCAGAGCAGGAAACTAGCTCCCCCCCCCGCCCCTTATTTTTTTTTTTATTATTATTTTTGGCAAGGTTAGTTTTCAATCAAATCAGCCTTACCTGAGTCGTCATGTGGCCACACAAGCACTGCTGCCATTGGGAGGGAAGCAGCAGGAAAGGTGTAGCAGGAGGCAGGGAGAGGAATGGGTGGAATTGCCCCTGCTAGCAGCTACCCACACTTATCTGGGTTTGAAGCGATGGGGTACTGCCCCCCTCCTGGTGACATTTGCATCATGTTCATTGCTCCTGAAATTTTCTCCATCCCAAGATACAACTAAGTCAAATTGAAAGATTAGGTGCCCCTCCCATTTTGGGATGTGACTCAGACCTATAGTTGCAGAGGTGGGAGAGCCATGGCAGTTCTGCAGAAGACAAATATTCCCTGGATCATTAATCACGGGATGGAGAGCACACTGGCTGATTGCTTATTGGCTGTGGTCTTTCATTAAGAGTAAACTCAATTTTCCCAGTATCGACAGCTGCCTGATGGAGGGGCCGTGCTATGTGGCAGGCACTGAACTGCCAAAAGCAAACACCCAGATATAGCCATATGTCAAGAATGATACCAGCAGTGTATTTCCTTCTTTTCTTCTGTTCTCTCTCTCCTTGTTGAGAAGAAACAACTTCGAGGGATGAGATGTTAAATATGCTAATCCTGGCCTGTCTGCTAGCTAGGAAATGCTGGGACGTTAATGTACTTTAAGTGGGGAAGCTGGTTCTTGTTTGTCCTTGCTCATTCCTGGTCTGGGTTGGGACTGATTTAATTATAGAAATGTAGTACCATTGTCAGAAGGTCCTACAAGCCAAATAAAACGTTCGTTTTCTTCCTGCCCAGTCCTTCTGATCCTTCCCAAAGCACAAATATTTATTGTGCTGTGAGGAAGAACTTTGGAAAGAAACAAGCAGAGCATGTTTTGCCAGGGAGCATCAGTTGCTGCTGGCCCCAGCACTGCTCTTCCCCCTGCCCTGTCCAACCAAGGGCCCTGTTCATCAGCACAGCTCGCTCGAGCATCTTCTCTCCTCATACTGAGAGCTGCTCCAGGCCCTTTCAAACGTATAATTATAGACATGAAAAAATAAACTTGTTCTTATTCAGCACCTGATAAAATGGTGACTCAGCCATTTTCATTTTGCATTGGAAATGCAAGTTCTCGCGCATTCAGAGTGCTCACCAGCGTGCCGTCTGAATCTTAAAAGGAGCTGTGTCTGCCCACTGGAAGGGCAAAATGGTTACAAATGCAGAAGGCCACATGGAGGCTTTCATAAGTAACTTCATTTGGCCACATGATGAAGCAAACCAAGGTCAGTTACTTGTCTCTGCACTTACCTGTCTCTGCACTTACCCTTGCAATGTAGTTATCTCAGCAAGACCCTGACTTGCACCTAGCAGTGGGCTATGGAGATTTTATCTTCATACATTTATCCATTCCTGATAGTGAGGATAAATATCCCACCCTTGATATCGGACAGCCTGCAGTGGGTTTTGCCAGGCAGACCCCTGCTAAAGGGATCTATATTCTGCCAGCTATGCAGGAGAGCAAAGCAACTTAGTGTGTGCAGGGAAACACAGCAAAAGTTGATAACTCGCAGCCCCTGACTGTACCCACTAGACAGCACTTGTGCAGTACTTTTGTCTTGGCAGGAGAGAGCACAGCCCAAGCCGTGGGAGGTCTGAAGAGCATCTACACTCCTGGGTGATCTTCTGGGCAGTGGGACTCCTACCACTGCAATGTCATGCTTCAAAGAAAGATGCCACATAAAACAGAAGAGCAGGAAGAAGTCTTGGAGAAGGCAATTCCTGGCTTGTCCCTGCAGACAGCTTCATCCAGACTTCTGGAGGATTTACTTAAGCCAAACCTGCACACAGCCTGTGGGGCTTCATTTAGGACTGCCTATGTGCAGCTGCGTGATCTTTTGTTGCATTGGCTATCAGGTTAAACACACAGGAACAAAAGAGAGGATTGAACCAGGCCAACCTGGCAGCTAGGAGCTCTCTGGCCACTGGGGCTGCAGGTTCAGCCCAGCGTTTGAGACAAATAGCGGAGCAAAGACACCTGATTAGGTTTAGGATGGCCCTTGTGAACAGGGTGATGACACCATGCTCCTAAAATAAAGACGTTTCTGTACTGTGTCAGGAGATCCCTGGTATACAAGCTGGAAGCAAGGTACGTGCTGAGAGGCATAAATCTTTCTAACCAGCTTCAGCTGAGTTATTTTTAAGCTCAGGGCAGGCAGTGCTATGAATCCCATCCCATTAGGGCTGGAGGAGTGTCAGCCAGCAAGATGGTCTCTCTGGAGCATGTGTCCCCTCTTCCTCCTGCCCACATGCCCTGTGCCATGCAAAGAAAGTCCCTGGGCCATGACAAGACTGAAAGGATAACAGGGGCAGTAACTGAAGCAGCCGTGCCCTATCTCTGCCAGGCTTTGTGAGGGAGGGCTTGAAAGTCCTCACGGTAAGCTAGGTAGGTATAGCACGTTATTTGATTTTGGTTTAGAATTAATTCATTAAATGGTATTTTATTGAATGCCTCTAGAGCAGCCAGAGTTGTAGGATAAATATCTATATAGAACAGGTGCTGGGTTAAGAAAAGATGCAACAGATGTACAAATACATGGGTTTGCCCTTGCTTCTACCTGAAGGACCATGAGGACTTGACTCGATGATCTTATGGGTCCCTTCCAACTCAATATTCTATGATTCTATGACTTTTCTGGAATCAATTACTCCTTATACCCCTTCTGGACATGAGGCTTTTTTATGTTTTCATATAATTCAGGAAACAAATGCATTCATGAGGCAAAAACCAAGTCCGTACCTGCTTCTCCTCCATCTTGTGCCCAACCTGTGCCCAAACGCAGCACCTCCTGGCAGCTTTTCACAGTTATATACTGAACTGAACCCAAACTGGTGGCTAGTCCCTCTTTCTCCAAGCATTTGCACTTGCATCAAATGCTGATGTAGCTGAGTAAACAGGACCCCTCATGGGAAGCACTGTAACATCTCTGAACATGAGCCAAAATCCTTTAATCATAAAGAGATAATCCACTAAGTAATTTGAGCCCAGCAGTCTACTGGGCATGGGGGATGCTTTCTGGCTTTGCTCCCAAAGATTCAAAAAGTTCTCTAGAAACTGCTACCCTAGTGAAGGGAACAGAGGGAGAGCCAGTAGAAGACGACATTTGGACTTGGAGTTTTGTTTTTTTCCCATGATAATGTAACTTGCTAAGTAAAACAAAAAATAATAATCTTGCTTTGTTTTTTTTTTTCAGTCTGTTGGGGAAAAGTTGACATTTCTTGTAGAAAGAAGGATCTTTCCATGGGATATTGCCTACATCTAATTCTCCTCTGACAAAATGTGGGTGCGTTTTTACTGATGAAAAAGTCTTTCCCTAAGTGTTCAAGGATGTGCTTTACAATTCATACTATGTCATGAAATGGCAGGTGAGCGTGTGTGTATTTGTGCATGTGTCCCCACTGCCTGTAGTGCCTGGGATGAGCTCTCACCGGCTGTGTCGTAAGCCCAGTAGCATCAGCAGAAATGCCTCCCCAGCTTGGGCGGGGGGGGGGATATATTTTGGAAGTGCAGGAGCCCAGGATATCTGCCATGCGGTCCAGTCCAGGTTAATGGCATGCAGGTGATCTGTCACTGTGGCTCGTGTGACATGGAGCTACAATAACTCTGTTGCTTTGGCCCTGGTGATTGAACACAGAGTTTTGTCCTTGTTTCTGGGAAGTCAGGTGGGGCTCACAGCGTGTGATCCAGCAGCAGGTGGGATGTCCCTGGTCCCTCTACAGACATCTCGGGTTGTCATGTGGACCTGCCCTACACAGCAGTTCAAAGGAGGTTTCTGCTTTTGTAGGGCCTAGCAGGAACTTTGCAGGCAGCCTTGCAGGAAAACTACATTTCAGCAGGACAGCTGTGTCCTTTGAATGGCTTACAGGGTGGAGGAGAAGTTTGTTGGTGGCCCAGCAGCAGGATGTTTGTCAGACCTACAGTTCTTTGCAACTGTCTGGAGTCCCTTAAACTGCTGACAAGAGGCTGATATGGGAGAAGGGATGGAGACTTGGGATGGTGCTACGGTGGGGTAGGGCCTCCCTTGACCCTGAGCATTGCTGCAGTCCTGTTAGGAGAACAGCACGTGTTTGTCAGCAGGGACCTAAGGGCTACCTGGGGGTAATCGTGCCTCTTGGTTACAAGACAGTCCTTGCTGTTGCCCTCTGTCAGAAGGGTGGAGGCAGTTGCGGTGGTCGTACCTCTTTCTGTGGAAGGTTTTTGTGTTATGCTGCTTTGGGTGATCTTAGGTCAGCAGTGACAGCCTCCTTGGAGGCTCTGTCCCTGAGACCTAACCAGCCCCTCATGGTGCAGAGCTGGGACCTTCAGCCTAGGACTCTGTCACCTCTGTCCCCTCCTTGGTTGAGTCGCCTTTGTGAGTAACATCTCACGATGATGCTGTCTCCTGGAGTGTCCATTAACAATCGCTGGACTCGTTTCTCTCCCCATCTTTCTTGTAGTAGTAGTCCTTTTTTTCTTTTTTTTTTTCCTTTAGGATGTTTGCACTGAATTTGGGGAAGTGCAGAGCAGAGATTTGCATAATTTGCTTTAATCTAGCTAGGTCCGACAGCAATAGTAGTATTGATGTGTTCGTCACATAAGCACATACCCAGAATAGCCAGTGTGCTGGCATAAGTTATGCTGCAGCTCAAGCATTTTATTTCTTCTGCTGTTTTTATTATCCAGGATAAATAGGTTATACTTAGATGTGCCTACCAATATCTCAAATACACCTTCGGTTCCTTTCAGTAACACTCTACCTCTGACCCATCCTCCATGGGACTTTCCCGTTAAACTTATATCTCATAAGAAGCATCAGGATTATTCTTGTCTTGGACCATAGTATTCTTCCAGTTAATGTGATCATCCCCAGAATAGAAAAATTTTAAGCAACCAGCTATTTTCAGCCAAGCCCCTGACGTGCCCAGCTTCTACCACTTGAAGTGAATGTCACATATTTTCACTTCTTTGACAGAAAAGCATGGCCGGATTCTTTTCTAAAAAAATATTCTTAACTTTGTGGCTATTGTTTCTTCTCTACTGGATTTCAATTTCTACTTATTCTTGAAACTAGCAAGAGATACATATCCAAATCTGCTAGATAGTTTTTCAAACTATAACTTAGTTTAGACACATGTATGTGCCTTTTATTTTAATGATAACCCTCAGCAAGCTTGAAAATCAGTCATATGGACTGATAGCTATTCCTGGAGGCATCCATAGCCTTAAAATATCAGCCCATGTTTCTGTCTTTTATTTCCTTGGGTTTTTTTGTCTGTACAGTAATATTCATAGTGAAGCAAAATAAGGAACTGAAAAGAGCATTTTTATGTAATTTGTGATACCTGTTAAAGTGCTTTGCATGGTTATCTGAATGAATCAGTTGTGCAAAATTCTGTGTTCGTTCTGCTTTTTCTGACACTCTGCAAATATCTACATAATCGATGTAGGGAACCAAAGTAAGTACAATATAGGAGCAGAGATACAGATGGGGAATATCTGCTGTGAATTCCTGTGATGGTCAGGAAAGAGGAGGCCATCAAGCCAGTTTTGAAGAATGTCCTGTCAGAGCTGGACTGAACTTGAATGTGTCCTGGTACATTTCCATAACGAAGCAAAAAATCCTGCAGCGAGGCAGACTGATCGAACCCTGCCGACGGCTTGCTCAGCCCGCGCGGGAGCAGCCTCCGCATCTCCTGTCTGCAAACTGGGTTTGATCAGGGTGTGAGCAGCCATGGCTTTAAAATGTTCCTTGCCATATGTTATAGTGCTACTTGTGTTCGCCAGCCTAACTTGCAGCTGTGCGTGACACAAAATCTGAGTCCAAAATCCGCGTGCCGGGCAGAACATGGGATCCTTTTCTGTCTGCTCTCCAAACCACTCGTCGCGTGCTTTTTGCCTTTTTGTAGTTTTCAGTTTTTCACCACCTGCAAGTCACTGGTGTTTTCTAAAGGCTGGAAAGAAAAAAAAACCAAACCAACCACCTTCTGATTGCAGTCTGTACTGAGGCTGCTGGCACCACGCAGGCCCACTGTGGGCATTAAGGCTAATGTCGCCCACGCCATTACCCAGCCGGGAGGCAGCTGCTGGCAGGGAGAGCCGCTTTCTGCAGAAGCAGGGAAGGGCTGAGGCTTCTCAGTGCACAGATGCTTTCTGCGAACATATGCTTAATTAAGAGGCAAACTCGCTGCCTGCTCTGCGGCATGGGTATCTAGGCTCCTTTCAGACAGGTATTTGCTTTGCCGGGTGCTTGTGCTTTTTTAAGGGGTCTGAAAACGCTGGTGGTTGCGTTTGTGCAGCCGCGCTTCAAACCCCACGCGTCAGGTGCTGTTAGCACGCCGAGCTGCCAGCTTCATTAAGGTAATTGCGCCCAAGGCCTTTCCTTCCTTCTCCTGGCTTAATGAGGAGCCAGAGCATCCCCTTGATGCCTCCCTGTGGCTGCTTGGCTGCACGGCTTCAGGGAGCTGCAGGAAGGTGGGAACTGGGACCAGTTTGCCCTCTGCCCCTACAGCCATCACCTACAAAGCCCAACACAGGGAAGGGAAAGATGAGCTCCTAAGAGCACGTTTTGTTGCTTAGACAAGTATCTTGGCTTCTGAAACTGCAAAGAAATTCGTGGCTCCCTTTGGAACGCTCACCCCTATTAGAAAGCTGGGCAGGTTTGGAACCCCTCATCAGCCCTTCCCTAAGCCTCGGTCTCTCAATCAGCGGCCAAATCCCCGGCGGAGCTGGCAGCTGCGGCAGACCCAGCAGGGATAAACGGGCCATGCACTTTGCAGCGCGTTGGTGGCACGGCACGGCGGCAGGGACAGCTTAACCCTCTTTTGCAGAACGGGTGCAGCAATGGCAGCTGGCGGGTGGCTGAGAGCCCCCTCTCCCTGGGGGGGGGACAGCCTGAAAATGGGCACGTGGCTCGGGGAGCTCCAAATACCCGTGCTTAAACAGAAGTCGCTTAACGTGTCTGCCAAGCCTGGCCTGTTTTCTTTCTCTCCACTGTTCTCCCCGCACCCGTCACAGGAATGCCTTTTCCACAGGGAGATGCATTTTCTGTGCCCAGTTTGTGATGCGTGTGACATCTTCAGTGAAAAATGAACATTTCTCCTGCAGCGTTTTCAGGTTTCTGCATCCCAAGAGGAGGTAATGAATGGGGATTTCAACCTGCAGCCCCAGGATGTCTCACTAGGGAGTTCAGGGAACACCTGCAGAAATGCACATCCATGCCCCAAACACGGAGCCGCGTTCTTGTGCCCGGCAGGTTTCCAGCCTTTTCATTCATTAAAGATGATCCAGGATGAAGACAATTAATTATTCACTAAGAGTCATTTTGAATTTTCACTGGCTGCAAGAGGTGCCTGTGGGACCACAGGAAAACAAGCATGGCAGCGAGGCACGGGCTTGCTCCACGCTGGCACGCTGGGTCAGAGCCCCCCACGAGCCTGCCAGACCAGTACCCTACTCCCCAGGGCCAGGCAGGCAGGCACTGGGGGGGTTGAAGCACCGTGCCAGCCTGTCATGAGCTGGCAGAGGCAATGACAGTAGAGTGTGAACCCTTCAGGGACCCCAGGAGCCTACTTGGGTTGCTATGCTGTGTTGCAAAAAGCAAAGCTGTCCCGGACCCGTGTTTTTCCAGCTGTGCAGACACCCAGAGGAACCAGGGGCTTACTGTACTGCAGGACACATTTTTCCCTGCTGTGAGACAGAAACCACCAGCTCAGGTACTGCCAGGTGAGAGGAGGGAAGGGAAGCCCACAGCCAGCTTGTATTAAAGGATGTGATAAAGATACCACTGTGGTTCATACCTGAATGAGTTTTAGGCCAGGGGCTGAGAGCAATACTAGCCCACGAGGCTATGCTGAGCTGCAGGCTGCGTGCCGGAGTTGCTGCCGGCACCGTGTCTGCCTGCGCCAGACTCAACAGCGCGAGAAACGTGAGCGGGGCTCGGCTCGCTCCTGGGAGCCCCTCTGTAAGGCCAGGGTGACTCTCCAGATTTCAGCATAAGTAGGAGAGGCGTTTGCACCTCCCTCGCTTTCGGTGGGGCATTATGTGCCTGAGCCAGGGTTCTGCTCAAGCAAAAGTGGCTGCACTTAACTGCTGTTCACGTTGGTGTAACAGCCATTGGCTGGGAAGTCTTTGTAATTACTTAGCACCAAGAAAACTGGAAGAATCTTACAGAATGAAATATCTCATAGAAACCCTAATTACTTCCCTAAGCAGAAAGCTAACAAGGTAGAGCACTAGCTGTGTTCTTTTCAGGTCATTTTATTCCAAATTGAGTTAATCTTATACCTGTGCTGTGCCCAGGGCTGTGCTGCAGGTACCCAGGAGGCTGTTCTGGCTGTTCTTACACCTTGTTCAAAACAAAATCTACTGGAAAAATTGCTAAGATGAGAGCTCAATGTTAGCCCACCGAGACTTTGCAGCATCCTGCATGTACTTATTATTTGCTATGATCAATGACACTGCAAAGGCTGTGTCCCAGGGTAGGAAATGCCTAATTGTATAAACAGGCTATACTGGGAAGGAAAACAGTACCCAGGAGAGAAAGCAGTGGTGCATTAGAAATAATGGGCTCTATCAGTGTGATTTTGTTGGGCAAGGTAACCTCGAAGATTTGTTTAAATAGGCCAGAGATGTGAGTGACTGCTACACTCTCACTTTGTAATACGTTTGCCAGTCAGAGAGCAGCTAGCAGTAAAGCCACTGCTTTTTACAGCGTAAGTTCATTTAAACCATGGCTCTGCAGTACTTGTTCTGTGGTGAGTTAAAGCAATACCTAGCGCATCTCTCTGTGTAGGAGAAATGGGTATTCAGACAGGAATAGCTGCGTTTGTGGCTTTTTTCTGTTCATTTTCTGCAAATTTCGAAGATCTCCTGAAGAACAAATATTGAATAGATCTGTTTCATGAGAAAAAAACTTAGAAGATTTGCCCCTGTGATCTATTCTCAGTTCTTGCTGTGGAGTCAGGATGTGGGACCAAGAGGACTGTGGAAATTTCCTGTTCCCAGGCAAGCAGCTAGCCCATAGAGCACAAACCCATTTTATTCTGTTAAAATAGAATATAGTGCTTGACATTAATGCTGCAGTGGAAAGCTGTATGCAGCCTCTTTCCTACGTTAATTTCCTATTTTATAGGACAAATTACAAATGTTGGGCTTGCATGACTGGCAGAGCAAGAACTGCTCAAGGCAACATAAACAACCAGCTATGAATAACAGCGAGCGAGGACTTTCACAACTTGCTTGCAGATAAATGAACAAGCAATACAGCTAAGGCCAAACTAGTTAGCTAATGTTTTTCTTTGTAATGCATGCACCTGCATTACCCTGCAGGTTGTAATATCCGGAGCTGATGTGGTAGTATATCTGTGTGAGTGGTGTCCCTTATTGCTTGGCGGTATACCCAGAGGCACTCACTAGATTTTGCTGGATGTATATTCAGACAGCTAAAGTGCAGAATCTAATCTTCCCAGCTCTCGCCATTTGTATAGGATGACTGTGCTAAAATGGATGGTCAAGGGGCAAAAGCTGCCTCCCTTACTGTAAATTTTGTGTATGAAACAACCGCAGGTCTGGATTTGGACAGCTGCCTTCTGCTTCTGAGTGAGTCCTGGCCTGCAGCGACCAGGCCCAGGCAGGAGGGAAGCAGCGTGTAAGAAACTGTTGTGTACCCCTTATGGGGTAGAAAAAAAGCACTGAAACCCACATGGTGTCTCTGCTTAGCTGTAAAACAAGGCCAAGGTGTTTAATGATGCCTGCTCCAAGGGTCTAGTCACCTTCTGACTCGGCTGCCTATGGCTTGCTCGAAAATCCCTGTCTCCTTTGCTGTGCTGTCCCCTGGCTGGCCTGGCAGGGACATTGCAGGGTGTTGCTCTGCACTGTTAAATGGGTGATTCGTTCCACCTTGTTGCTGGTTGCATTTTGAGCGGGGAGTGAAGGTGACCTTGGTACGTACTCAGTTTTCTGGAGTCTGTAAAGCAGAGCAAGATCAGTGGAGGCGAGTAGGCATTTCCAGTGTCAGTTATAGACCTTTGCATTTAGCAGCAAGCAACTTAGCATTTGCACTCGGATTTGCTAGGTACAGCGCACAAGGGCTGCATGCTGCGAAGGGGGGAGGCAGTTTAACTTAGTGCTGGGAGGACAACAGATCTGGGGTTTCGTGCAGTGCCAAAAAATTTGGTGGGAAAGAATGAGATTTGAAACAGTCCAAAACTCCAAGAGAAAGACACACGCTCTGTTTCTAACTTGTTAAAAATACTTAGAATAAAGCACCCTGAATAAAAGAATAGGCAAGCGTTTGACTTGCAGAGAAAACCCTTTTCCTTCCTTTCAGTTCTCTCAAGTGTTTTTCAAACTACTACTGTAAAATGGCACAAATCCACCAAATATTCTGGTCAAACCACATGCAGGTGTCTTTTTTTTTAAATGATGAGACAGATCACTTCATTGACCCGTCACCTGCAGCACAGGGCACCTGCTGCCAGACACAGAGCTGCCAAGAGCGCAAAGGCTCCGGAGCCCTGCGTGAGCTGGAAAGGGAAGAGCCAGGCTGAGAACGACGCAAAGCCGTCGCACTGGAACGGGAGCGAGTGGTGGCCCCGGGCAGGCAGAAGAGCCGTGGTATTATTGCTGGAGAAACTCTTGCCTTAGAAAACGGCCGAGGACAGACGGGTCCATCCGGGCAAGGTCTCGAGTGGGTTGCGGAGGGGTTGCCGGCCCGCTGCTGAGCCGTGCCACGGGTGAGCGTGTCCCTGTGAGCACCAGGTGGCAGTGCTGTCGCAGGGAGAGCCGCGGCGGTGGCAGCGGGTCCCGTGTGTCCCCCCCGGTGCCCCTGCAGGCTGGCGGGGCGCTGGGGAAAGTTCTGCTCGGGAAGCGGCCCGGCTTCCCCGCAGCCCTCGCCTGGGATGGGGCTGAGCAACAGCCTCTCCTTTCGCTGAGCTCCAGGGCACGCGTATTTTCCGAGTTGGAGCCGAAACTGTCTTTTTTTCCAGTTGCTGTTCAACAGGAAGCCCCCAGCTTGCAGGGCTCGAGTCCGACAAGTTTTACGTGGGATGTGGCGAAGGTGCTGACGTGCTGCACGCAGCGAACCGGGGCTGCAAATTCCGCCCGGTGGGAAGGGGGGTGGCGAGGTGCCTCGGCTCTGCCCCGGCTAGACCCGCGGGACCGGCGTGGATGCCTCATTTCCCCTCCTTCCTCTTGAACACGGGCGTTTAGAGCAGCATTTCTGGGCTGCCAGCAGCCCCGGTTCCCTCCGGCAAGCCCTGGGCCCTGGGAAAATCTCCCGGGGCGGCTTCGCTGCCTGCGTGAGACCCAGCCCCTCGCTGCAGAGCAAGCGGGCAGCAGAGGGGGGCCAGGGCCCAGCAGCTGTGCGAGCACATTGCTCAAAAGGTGAATGCTGTCAAGCTACCAGAGTGACCTGGGGGGGTGTTGCTGTGCAGAAGTCCCAGTTTAAATGAATAAAGGTCTTCCAGACAGCTGTAAAAAAACCCTTCCTCTGCATTTACAGTCTAGGGGGTTTTTTCCCTTCTTTTTTTTCTCTTTTCTTTTTTTTTTTCCCCTTTCCCCCTTCTTTTTTCTTTTATCTTTTTTCCCTTTTTTCTCTTACCTTTTTTCTTCCTTTTCCCCCTTTTTTCCTTTTCCCCTTTTTCCTTTTTCCCCCCTTTTTACCTTCTTTTTTTCTTATTTTCTTTTCTCTTTTTTCTTTTTTCCTTTTTCTATATTTCCTTTTCTTGCCTTTTTCTCTTACCCACTTTCTCCCCTTTTCTCCCCTTTTCTTTTCCCCTCTTTTCTTTTTTCCTTTTTTATCTTTTCCCTCTTTTCTTTTTTCCTTTTTTATCTTTTCCCTCTTTTCTTTTTTCCTTTTTTATCTTTTCCCTCTTTTCTTTTTTCCTTTTTTTATCTTTTCCCTCTTTTCTTTTTTTTTAATCTTTTCTCCCTTTTCCTCCTTTCCCCCCCCCCCTTTTTTTTTTCCTTTCCCCCTCCCTTTTCCCTTGAGTCGGGGGCAGGCCGCAGGCGACTCCTCGCCCCGGGATGCTCATCTTCGGCCCCGCGGTGTGTGCGCGGCTGCGGAGCGGCAGTGGCGACCAGCGGCGGCTCAGCCGCCGCTGGGCGGCACTGCCGCTCCGCAGCCGCCCCCCACCCCCCCATCGGCCTATGTGCTTGGTAGCTTTTTTATATACTGTTTATATATGCTGTTTGATAATTGGTGCATTTTTGGCAAGCATTTGCAGACATTAAAAATGATGGAACTAAAGAAAGGGTGGGAGAGGGATGCTTCAGAATGGGCATAGTTTAAGATAAAAATCATTAGTGGTGTCTTTCCCATGTAAATTCAGGGGTGTATGCCCTTATCTGGACTGATGTAAATAGGTAGTGATTTTTTTCCTAATTTTCTTAAATCCGTGTGGGTTAGATTGTGAGCCTCAGCATCTCTTACAGCATGAAGAGCGCACACTGCTGCGTAGGGGACAGGACTGGCCTGCTGCCAGAGACATGGCAGCAGGTTTTTTTGTGTCTCTTGGTGCGGTAGAAGTACGTAGTACATGGTCAGCCCCAGGGGGACAGCATTGTAGCTTGGTGAAAAGAAACTCAAGCTTGGTTTTTTCCTCGTTTCATTGGTGATTCTTGTATTTTTCTCAGTTTCAGGAGCAACGCTGGTGTGGTTGCTTCACCTTGCACAGCAGGCTCTCTCTCTTTCCAGCTCCCATATCTGGCTGCTGTCCCCCTCTGTTGCATGGCAGTCTGTGGATCCTCGTGCCATGGGATTGTCCACCTTCATTAAAAAAGGGATTAATTGAGCCCCTTCCAATCTTAATTGTAAATACCTGATTTGAACTATTCCATATGGAAAAAGGAAAAAATAGACTTGCTCTGACCCATAGACCACTGGAAACAAAACTGGGAAAGCTTTGGCTTAAATGCAGTGGTGACCAGGATGCCCCAAACAAAAACCCACGTTGGATTTATGAGATCAAATGAGGCAAAATGAGATCTTCTCCCAATTTTAGAAAAAAGAAATAATCATAACCTGGGGAGCTTTACTTTGTTCCAAATCATTATCTAATTGCACTTCAAATTTTTCCATGAGAGACAAATTCCAAGATATTTTGCAGTCGTCCCCCCAAAAAAGACATTGGGAAGTTTAAAAAGTTTTGGGGGTTCCTGAAAATTAACCTTTTAAAGGTTAAATAATGTGGAAAAGAAACAAGATTAATTTCAAGCAAACCAAAATAGTTCTGTGAACCCAATATTGTTTTCCAGGTTTTTTAATTCATTGTAGGAAAAAAAGATGACTCAGTGCAATGCTGTGTATTTTTTCTTATTTTTGTCACTCTCCTCACATGCACAAAAAAAAACCCTGAAAAAAATTCTGAAGTTGCATATGCTGAGAACTTTAATCCTACAATCCTGTGAGGTGCAGTTACTCTTGCCACGCTGCTGTAGCTGAATTCCTCAGTTGTTTATGCAGAAAGGAAAAGGATCTTTCTGAGTGGGAAACATCTCTGTGAAGCCGTGGTGCTTCCCAGGAGCTGGATGGAGGCTGCAGGACCGACCCCTGTTCAGCATGCTGGAAGAACAGGGCTTCCCCGACACCCATGAGCACTGTCTCTTGCCAGTCAAAATGATTTTGTTGGTGCAACCCTGAGGCCTGTGGGGGTTTGGGTGGGATTAGCGGGTCCCCGCTGCTCTTTTGGTGGCTGTTGGGGCACAGGGTCAAGTGTGCCCCAGCCTTGCTTGGCACCTCCATCTTCTTCCCTGCTTCTGGGCTGCCGAGCTCCTGTGTCATGGTACTGGGTGTAGAGGGACTGTGGGGCTAAAAAAATGAAGTCCTGGAGAAGCAAAGTGGCAACCTTGTCATTTATAGCAGTGCCACAGAAATCCTGCAAGCTGTAAATATGCTGGAAGAGCTGGTGAGGGGGGAGAGTGTGGCTGGTGGGGCCAAGGCTTCTCTGCAGCAGTGGTGCCAAGCCCTCTTCTTATGGCCTTGCAGGGGGAGGTAAGATATGACAGGGTGTCAGCTCGTGGTGGAGAGGAGTTGAGCTGGACGCCGAGGGGACACTATGAAAGGTGGCACCTGAAGAGTGTGTCGGTCCGTTCAGAAAGGGGGGGCCTTTCTTGACAGCTCCATCTATGCGAGCATGGGGAAAGTGGGGGCTCCTCCGTCAGCACCCCTTACCTGCATTGCTTGAAAAATCCTACCCTGAAATCCATCTGACCCCCTGGGAAAGTATCTTTGCAAGCTTTCGTATGGTGGAGACTCACAAAAGGAGTATCATTGCCCTCCTTTTATGGATGGGAGGAATTCAAAGCCTGGGAGGAGGAGGGTACGCATATGTGGTCACTCTGCGGGTTGGTGGCGGACGTGGGAGGTAAAATGAAGCCTGTCAACTCAGTGCTTTGCTCTTGGTATTGAGGATGATCTGCAATGTTTGTGTCTCAAATGCTTCAGTGCTGTGCTTGTGAATCAGACAGAAAGACTGCTTTAAAAACAGGCAGTCTAGTTTTAGAGCTGGCATAATCATAATTCCTATGCCACTAGGAGCAGAAGGGGAGGAGCAGATAAAAATCAGAAAATTAGAATTTATTACAATAAAAGCCAAAGTGCTAGAAGCCAAAACTGTCATTGTAATGCGAGCTCTATTTTGATAGTGTGCTATTACATTGTATAAGAGGTTGAACATGCGTAAGAATATCTTGGTTGGTAATTATCTGATTTGTGATATGTAGCTAATGTGTATTTGTTGTTCTGCCGTACATTATGCAGCAGCAATTCATTTCTAAACAACACTAACTGGCAATATAGCAGTTCAGTGCAGAAATTACAGGCATAAACATAAGTTTTACTTAGGCTGAATAGTAGCTAAGTTGAGAGACCAGCAATCCTGGTCAGGGGGGATCTTCTGGGGTGAAGAGCTGAGGGTATGTCTCTCCCTAACTCACCCTGCTACCAGAATACTCCCTGCCAGATGATACTGGGTATCCCCAAAGTATCTGGCAAGCAGAAAAGACACATGCAGACAGATGTGGGTACCAGCTGGCCGGTGGACCCCACACGTGGGAGCTGACAGCTTCCCTATTCTGGAATAAGTTTGTGGAAAGTCATGTCTCTGCAGACTGCACCAATCGATAGCAAAGATCTGCAGGAGTTGCTTTCAAATTAGATAAGCTTTGGAGCTGATGTCTGAATGATAGTAACAATATAAACACTTGACTGAATGCCCTCCTGTCATTGCATCCCTAACAACACTTACATAAGACCATTTGTATTTTATGTGATCTTATTTTCTTTCGCTTTATTTAACGACACCACTAAATAAAAACACTCAATAATTGCTGTTGCTTACTTTAATTCATCAATTAAATGAGTAAGGCTATTAGGATAGCTATATTTTAAGATGGAACAATTAGCAAAGGTTAAAGGGACAGCGCTTATTAAGAAAACCTACTGAGTGCGCATCAAATATCTCCCCATTCTTAGTGCATTAAAAAGGGATTTTTTTAAAGACCAAAAGTATTGGTGCTACAGATGAGGGAGAGGGTCTCTTGGCTCATGTTATTGCAGGCTGTGTCACACTGTCTTTTCACAAATGCCTGCAAAAATCCTCACTGGAAAGGAGGGAGCAGAATGACAGCAGAGATGTACCCACCGGTCCTATTGGAAGTGTCTTACTCCTCTGATCGCTAGAAACCATGTCTAATTTCTAGTCTAAATTTATTCTTGGCCAGTTTCTACCCGTTTGCTCTTGTGCCAGCATTGTCCTTCAGCTTATCTGTCCTTTGGCTGCTGTAATTTATGCCCTGTTTACATTTCTTTCTGCCTGGGCAATGAAGATCTATGAAACATGTCCATTCTGCTTTAGTTTGTAGCCAGTTTCACTTTCTTGATTGCTCCAGTGCCAGGGTTTCAAGCAATACAAGGCAGCATCCTTTGTTTTAAAAAGAAAAACTTTCATTCAAGCTGTACAATATTGTGGGTGTATTTTCTGTTTGATTGAAGGTTTATGAATGCTCCTTTTTTAAATTTTTTTTTCCTCACAAAATTGAGAAGCCGGGCCAAATTCAAGCTGACAGAGTCCATGTGAAATAGTTAAATAAATAACAACAGAAAGAAGACTTTTCAGACTCTACATTTTGCCAGGGGTCCAGAAAGAAAAGTGAGAGGATTGCATTAGCTGCTGGAGCCATCCAAGTGCACATAATAAGGCTGGGAGTAGCATGTAGCCTTTTCTAGAACAAATGCCTGGTGCCTGCCTCCTTACGTCAACTTTTTTTTGAAGGGGAACTTCGCAGGAATCAGTCTGGCATGTTTAATTGGGGCAAGAGCTGGTTCATGCTGCACAGGGATCTCTTGCATACCCCATGTTCAGCACAGAGCATCGGTAGTGCAAGGGGCTGAGGCTGGAGCTTGCAGGGGGATCCCTGGAGCATCAGTGAGAGCTGGAAGTCTGGTTCATTTGTGTCCATTTTGATAATCCTAGCCCATGTTTTTTTGGCTCATGACAGTTAAGACTTGCTGATGAATAAGCAAGAACCTGAAAGCTGTTGAAGGTAATGAAGTGTCTATGAAATATGCTCCTTCACAAGGACATGTTTGTGTTGCATATGCTCCTTTTACTGCTACTGTCTTCAAGCTTCTTTACCTGCATTTTTAATAAGGAGGCAGACACTGCCCTGGTAGCTACAGATCTTCACACTTAATTTCCTAAGTGCCTGAGTTTGTCATGAGGAAGTTGCTGCAGACTTAAAAGTAGCTCTATTTCTCAGTCACTTCATTGTCAAATCAGTCTTGTCATGTGAGGGCACCTTCTTGCGCTCCACATTTTACGGCATTTGAGGTGGGCTAGAGTGCGTATTAGAGGCACTGGTTTCTAGAAGTATCAGCTACAATGAACTGAAGAAATACTATATTTGCCTCTTAACACTGGGAAAGCATTCTTTAACAAACAGAAGAATCCCCAAAGCCAAGCAAATGGGAGACAAAGCTTGCATGAGGCTTATGAAAACAAGTCAGGGAAGACAGAGAGAGCACCCTTAGAACCGGGTCACAACTAACCTGCCCACGCCACTAACAGGAGGCATAATCCAACCTTCCTCCAGGCTGGAACTGCCCAGCACATTTTGCTTCACTTCCTTTGGGTGGGGAAGTTTTCCAGGAATTCAGGGCCTCTGGGGCTGCTGAAGACAGAGGCACCAGCAGGACCCAACTCTCCTGAGGAGCAGGGACCTTGAGAGCTAGGTGGCTTCGTAAAAATAATTTTGTGCATCCTTTTCCCTGGTGCAGAGGATCTGAGACTGTGAAAGTATCAGGATTTCAGCCCCTGGCCCTCTTTCAACTCTGAAGGATGCTCTTTGGGCAGAAAATCCTAACATGCCTCTGCAGCTAATGGATAGCTGGTCATCTCTGTGTGGAGTGCTGATGGTCTCCATTGCCACATTGCCACCTGTACCCAGCACAAAGCCATGTTCTCCTTAAATACTGACAAAAATGTCTCTTCAGAAGCCTCCTAATAATTACTCAAGTACCCACTTAAGTGGCTTTTAATTTAGGCTCCCCACCCCCATACGCGTACATTTTGCAATTGCCAAGCACAGCTAGTCTTATGTATAAGCTTCTGCCAAAAGAAAATGTAAATAACTTGCCCCTTGGTTTATACTGCCTCGCATGAAGTATGGTGAGCCCATAGCATCTCAGAAGATGGTATTTCCAACAGGCTAGAGCAGAAGCATTCAATCATAATGAAAGATGAAAGCTCTTATTGTGAGTTTCCCTACATCCGACAACACTTGGCAACACTACAGCATCTTTTGTTGGAGTGCTACTGGCTGCCTTGCCAGCTCGTCTCATTACCAGAGGCTGCCCCTTGCTCCTGCGCTGGGGCAGGAGTGTCGCACAGCAGACAGCTGCCCCAGGAATGCCTGTGGGCTCCTGCAAATGCTGTGGGGCAGGTGGTAAGGATAAGCCATGGCCATCATGCTGGGTGCCACAGGAGGGGCAGCTGACACTGTCCCTGGGGCGGTGGGGAGGGAACATTCCCAACTTTGCAACATTCTTTATGGTGGTAGAAAGGGAAACTCATGGGAACCTGCCCTCTCATCCTGAAGGACCCAGCTGCATTCAAAAGGGAAGACTTTAGGACATGACTTTGGTGGGTAAGCAGTGTCTCTTGCCTGTTTCTCCGTGCCTGATAGAAGGCATTGCACTCTGCTTATTTCTCCTGTTTTACTGGGGTAGTCTCTAGACGCCAGGTTCAATCAATGACTTGCTTGTAGCAGGCTCCAATAGCCCTTTAACTGAATAATGGGTTTTTTTGTGTTACATCATGGAATAAGACCAAAGAGATGCTAACTCTTTCCCTGAAGTGGGAAAAGAAACATGCATATGAAGGGGGAGGACAGGCAAGCATGACCAGAGAGGAGGAGAGAAATCACACTGTACAGGAATTCCTTGTCCAAGACAGGAGCTGTAGGAAGGTCATGAATAAAGGATGCGAGGAAACAGCGTTGCCCATGCCCAAAACCTGTTCTTGGAAAGCCCCAGAAGAGCCCTACAAAGTTGCTAGAGCAGCTATTGCAGCTTCTGCTTTAAGCATTTCTGGAGTTCAGCAGCCTGAGGGCAGAAAAGGCCAAAACTGTAATTCATGTCAGAAAGTTACGTATGAGTGATACAGGGTGGGAGGCTGTGATGGATACTTGCAGAAGGAGCAACCAAGCAATCGGTAGTGGTGCCTTTTTCCCTTGAAAAATGCCATTTTATGAAAACTGTGGGAGGGAGAAAGGAAATAGTCATTTCAGAAGAGCCTGTTGCACAGGGATTTAAAGACCCAGTTTCATGCCGCTGCTCTGCCTAGTACAAAAGCAGAGGCTTGAGTCTTGGTCTTGAAAGTTGGTGAGACTGCCAGTTCTACCACAGCATTGTGCTTTCTTGCTCTTCTGGCATTTCATCGTGAGCTCCAAAAGGTCTCATTTTTATTCCTTGTGGGGAAGAAACATAACTTTGAACCCAAGATTTTCTGCAAAGTGTATTTCTCTTCATATTAGCTCTAATACTGACTGATGCCGAGTGAGTCTCAGAAGTGAGACGGAAGGGACTATTTGTGATTGTGCAGTCTGGTCTCCTGCTTCACTCAAGTCAGGACTGCAGCGAGCCCATTAAGTCCTTTGTGGCAGGCATATCAATAGGGCAAGAAACTTCTCGATAAGTGGGATTTGGACTAGATGTTAGGAAGAGCCTTTCTTACCTGAGGGTGGTGCAAAGCCACATTCCGTAGGGAGCTGTGGGATTTCCACTGCTGCAGGTCCCTAAGCAGCAATCGGACCAACCTTGTCAGCAATGATGAAGGTACTGCTGGCACAGTACAGGGGTGACCTCTCCAGGGTCCTTTGTACCCTGTGCGCTATGATATCAGTTCATCTATTTTTGAAAGAAGTTGGCTCTTAGGGTGAAATGATAGAGAATCCATCACAACTCTTGCCATATCATTCTCTTGATGAATTACCTTTGCTATTAGCAATAAACATGAGCCCTGCCTTGACTCATAGCCTCCAGATCTCATTCTGACTTTGCTGGATTGAAAGAGCCCCTCCTTTCAAAAATGTTCTCACTGAGAGGTGAGAGATTTATCAGTCAGGGCCAAATCTTCTCTGTCATTCTCTTGGATACAAAGGATCTCAACCATTTTTCCTCTGTGGCCAGATTTTCAGCAACAGCAAACTATCAGTGGTCACAGTATTAACAGGCTAAATACAACTGAGTACCAAGAGCATTTTCACAGGGTGGCCCCATGTGAATCCCCTGTAGATGTGCTTATTACTGCAACAAAGAGACTGAACTGCTCGAGTCTCTCACTATACCCGTATTCTTTGTAGCCCTCAGACCCTCTTGAAGCTATGTTCTGATCCCTGCCGCTTCTGAAGTGTAGCAACCAGACTTTGTGACTTTCATGATGCTGGTGTTTACTGCACTGGGTACAAATGTGGCAGAGCATTTCTGCTTCTGCTCCCTATTGCTCCACGCATGCACCCATGGGCTTGGGCTCTCCTAGCTGCAGTTCTGTGGAGAAAGCTGCTGTTCAGCTCGCGCTCTGTCTCATGGGTCTCAATTCCCAGTTACTGCTTTCCAGGAAAAAAGAGAAGTGCCCAGTCTTGAAGTAATACAGACTGCACAACTTATCCCCAGGGGTTTGATCCGGCTGCATTAAAATGAAACTTGTTTCTATGAACTCAGATGCCACGTCAGTTCAGTTTAGTCTCTTCACCAGACCTGCTGTGATCATTAATTACTACTGCATTAGTCTTTGTATCCTTGGCAAACTTAGATTTGCTTCCAGGCCACTGATACCTTTATTGGTGTCTGGATTGCAGTAGCTGTGAGAGTCTGGGGAGAGAAGACGTGGGATTACATTTTACTGGGGAGATAGAAGAGTTGATTTATTGCTGGGGAGGGAAATAAATTACAATGCCAAGAGGTGTGTTTGGAGGCCAGGGGTATGTGGGGGAAGTGATGTATTCACTCAGATCCTTTTTACCCAGCACTTCAGGTCAGCGGGGGATGAAGGAGTCTTCAAACCTTTTCCTAGCTGTATGACAGCTGTAATCTCATATTTACATTTAGTGTTGAGTATGCCCTTGTAGTATGCGGGAGAAATAAGCAGGTTTGGTTAAATAAGATGCAGTCTGGATGCATGTAACTTCAGAGGCGTCCTGAGGGCAGGATTAATGTCCCAGCACTCCTGTTCTGCAGAGCTTGATGGCAGTGGGACTACCAGGTTTTGTCAGAGTCACTGCATTGCCTGTGAGCTCTCCAAACTCCAAGGAGCCTTTGCTGAGTGACAGAGCAACGGGCTGCTCCTTTGAAGCATTGCTGTTCCGACCCAGCAGTATTTGAGATACTATCTGGCTCAGGCTGCAAATGCTGGGCTTCTTAGGGATTTGGAGGCTTGATGAAGGGATGAGCAAAGTTTGGGGTCAGGGAACTTTCCAAGGCCTCTTTAGGTCTGGCAGAATCCATTATGTGCAGATAGATTTCTGGGTCTGGAGGGAGTTTGTTATTTCTCCTTGACAGCTTCTCTCCCTTCCTCCCCTCTTGGCCTATGCTAGTGCAACACACGTGCACTAAGGAGGCTGAATGTCTCCGATCTCCAAGCCTTGACTTGCTGTGGAGCAGACAGTCCCACAGCCCTGCTGGAGGAATGCGATAGGGGTTTCGTTCTCCCGCTCTTCTTTTTATCATTCTCAATCACATAATCGGGCTGGTTTGCCTCAGCCAAGATCTAATCAGGAAGGATCTGTTTGACTTTCAGCAAAGTCAGCTTGATGGAAACTTTAAATTTTTGGGGCTTTTCCTGACACGCTTGAAAACGGTTTTGGTTGGAATCAGCGTCTGGCTGCATAGTTACAACGTGATAAGGTTTCACAGCTTGAGCAGCTTTCCTTCCTCCCAGGGAGGGGGAAAAAGCATAGGCAACCCATTAGCCAAGGGGTTTGGAGGCCCTGGGCCTGAAACTGCACTGTGGGGTCACACTCCCCTCTCCACCCAGACCACATCACCTTCAAGCAGGTGAGATGTAAAGCCAGACACAACTAGTTTCAATGTCCATGGGAATTGGGCACCTCTGGCATTATTGAAACTGTAGGCCAAAACGGGCTACAGGCTGTCATCAAATGGGATTCAAAGAGAACGATGGGGATGGCTGACCTGCCTTAGGGAGGAGAAGGTTGTAGTTGTCCTCTTGTTCATGACAGTGCCACTACCCTGAGGTCTGAGGACTAGGTCTCTGCTTCAGACAAGAGAAGGGCATGATGTGTGTGTATTCAGTCTCAGGCTCATGACTGGGGTTGTTCTGTGGTGCCTATTTCACCTATTTCAGCCTCAAGCTCCTGCTCCGCATTAAAAGCACCAGGAATGTGGTCTTTTCCTCTTTCTCGCATGCCGTGAATGCAGATGTAAGACCTGGGATGAAATCTCAAGTCACGCCCTCCCTCCCCTTCCAGTTCCTTGCAGTTCCTGTGGCTTAGGGCTATTAGATGGGTTGCCATGGCTGAAAAACTCCCTAAGGGGCGGATGGAGGGAGTTGCTGGATGTTCTTGAGAAGCCCAGTGAGGAAGAGGAGGTGGAGGAAGGGAGGTAGCAGTCTGTGCTGTCTTTTAAAGTCAGCTATAGTACAAGCAAGAAGATACTTGAGGGTTTTTTTCTGTGTGTTTACGTGGGCACTTTTAAGCCGGGAGCAGCTGGTTGGCTTTATGTCCCTTGCTCAGGAAGAGAGGGCTCCTTGCCTCGCACAAGGTTATCTGCAAGTAGAGTACCAATCCTTTCACTGCTCCTTGATTGGAGACCCTTCAGTGAGGCCTCCTCCCTGCATTGCCTTAACGACTGAAGTGCGGTGTGGGAGCTGTCACTAGACAGGTATTTGCAGGCCCTTTCCCTTCGACTGCTGCCACTAATGAAGCCACAACTGAAGCACATCACTGCAAGGACAGCAGTTTTTCATGCCCTGATCCCCTTGGGGAAGGCAATGGCAGAATGGCTGATGAAAAGGACTGGTGGGGTGGGGTGGTAACAGCAGCTTTGAGGTAAGCCCCATCTTGAACAAGCCCCAGGTCTTGCTCTGGCATGTGGGACAGGCACTGACCTGTCTGCAGGGAGCTCTCTCTTCATATGTGGGAACAGTTTCAGATGCCCCCTGCTACTACTCCTTTTCAGGCTTCGTTTTGGGGAGATGACTTTTGCAGCAAGGCGTAGGTAGCAGAATCGACCCTAGACTGTGTAGCTTCCTGCTGTTCCCAGCCGGTGCTTCCAGAACCCAGGAGACAAAGTCTATTCAGCCATACAGGAGGCTTCTTGAAGAGAAATGCATCATGGCATTTTCATTCCTAGACAGCTACAGTTCCCTTCAGTGAAGCAAAGCTTTCTTGTGTTCCCGTGGCTCCACCTGGTATAGGCAACAAGTCACTGAGGAGAAATAAAACCTTCTGTTAAGTAGAAAACCTCTCTTAAAAATGAAAAAAATGTATGTGAACATATAAAATCCAAGCAGAATTATTTCTTTTTCTGGGCTCCAGTTGGTTTTGTTGTGTTGGTGCTGCTTGTGGCCCGGTTTTTGCAGCAGTGGTTTCATTCTGCAATCTGCATAACTGCTTACCTGCCACTTTCTTTAAGACACAGGCAAGCCCAACTTCTCCCCAGGCTAGAGCTGTTTTTAAAGACACCGGGTAGGCTAATGAATACTCCTCGTGATGAGTTGCAAATTTTGTTTTAATTGAATCTTTGAAGCCAAAAAAGGGAGTGAGGGGCCCATTAAATAAATTATTTTAATATAGCAATCAGATGATGCAGGCTCTTCTGTGTTTATTAAAAGGCCTAGTCAGCTCAGAGCTCAGCTGTGCGAGAAAAGCCCAGAAAGCCAGCCAGTTTTCATACTCCACTGCTGTTTTAGGGCCAGATCTCTCTCCCCGAACAGCATATTTTTAAGTGGCCATATGAATTCTGATTAGGCATCCAAACATAGATATAAACCCATGCATTGTAAACAGAATTACCCTGCACATAAAACGAGCAAAATACTGTAAGGTCTTTTCTTTATCAGGTTACCCAGGCATGTTTTTTTTTTAAAAAGTCCACCCACGCAGAGAGACTGGGGAATGCCAAAGCTGCATGAATTTTAATTATGCCAGACATGCAACAAGGGGCTACCTTGTAAAGAATAAAGTTAATAAAACATGGATATGGGCTTAATTCTGCTTAATAAGCAGCCCTGGCAATGCACATTTTAGATGTAATTTACACAGCGTGGAAATTGGGTACAATTCTTAAGAGGTGTCTGCATGCAGACTTTCAAACTCAACAGTGCTTTCCTATTGGAAGAGATTTGTTGCTATGCTGCTGTAAAATGGTGAATTAGGCCATTCATAATTATTGGCCAGAGATGGGCGTCTTTCTTTTCCCCATTCAACTACAGCAATATGCATATACATTTTAAAGTGGTATTAAATTTAAATCTTTTCCTCAACTTTCGTGCATGCATTTTCAGTAGCTATGCAGATAAAACAGCAAAAAACCTGCATACACTTCTATCTGTAGTTAGCTCTGTCTGTACAGAATTAGTAAAGCAGAGATATGCCTAATGACTGAATCTACAGAACATAGCCCATGGCTTTTGAAGGCTCTATGAAAAATAAACAGGATATTCTGTTAGCAACCCTGCGGGAATTATTGCACTTCACTAAGGAAAGATGCCAATAATCTCCGTTTTGACCTAGATAGATCGTTCTGTTTAGGAAGGTAAGGGAGTGCAATTCTAGATCTCTTCTCTGTTCAAGCCACCAAAGCCCTGAAATTCCGCCAGGCCTTCATTTTAAACCTCAGCACTGAGGACAGAAGAGTTTATTTATCAAGTGAACAAAACCTCAGAAATGACAGTGTCTTGAAATGTTTATGTTGGCCTCCTTCCATAGCGAGTGCCTAATGCATAGACTCCTGTATGCTTAGGGTGGGGTGGGGATATTTAATAAACACTGTGAGTCTGATTTTCCAACAGCCATGGGGAGTCTGACCCTCTGCCTGCTCCTGTGCGCAGGATGCGGCCTTTCTCCGCAAACTGCAGGAGGAGCATTGGCATATCTCTCCAGCGTGATCAAAACACTGTCTTGCTTGTACATTTTATGAATCAGTGCTATTCTCTCCTTCCCTCTTCATAGTGTGCACTGTGCAGCTTTCCAAACTGGGACTGGAGGTGAGGAGAGAGCCCAGGGTAGAAGAGGCAGGGGAGAAAAATTGTCTTAATAAACTTATAAGATAGAGATGATTTTATTCTATTAAATATAGCTAGATAAATATGTTAAAACAAAATTATGTGCCTTAAGGAAAAATGCCATATTGGCCCAGTTTGATCAAAAAATTCAGCTTCCATTGGCGGCAACGAGGAATGCAGCCCCTGGATTCAACAGGGGCTAGTTGGTATGGAACGGATAGGCTGCACTACCCTCAAAGAGGAGTAGCTGACACAGATGAAAATGGGAGATGTTTTGAGCCCTGTTTACCCAAATGGAAGTTGAAGGAGAGAACTTCCACTGGCAGAGACCAAAGCACATGGAGGCTTTTCTGTTTCACTTGGCAGCCCACCAAAGGTAACGTTTCACCTGCAAGAATGACAGTGCAGGAGCATGATGAGGTTGGCCTTCAATTCTCCAGCTCAAGACCGCTCTGGGCTTGCTTAGTGTTTATAAAAGCACGGACTCTTCAGAAAATTATGTGAAGCTGGGGCATGATCCAGAGTGGTGCAGAGCAGATGCGCATGCCGGTGATGTCACCAGGAGTTCATGGCACTGGGCCTGCGTTCAGAACCAAACCCTGTGGACTCCTTGGCCATCTATAAATACAGACCGACCTGCATGTTAACAAATGCAACATTATGTTCAATTTCCCAAGCTCTGCTTTAATTTAATTCCGTCACTGCAGAAGCAGAGAGACCTGGGAGAAGCATTTCTTCTTAGAGTTGCAGCAGCTCTCTTTCTAGATTCACAAATCACCAGAAAAAGAAAATACTGTGACCAACTTTATCACTGATTAGGATCATTTTTTAAGTGCAGAGCTGCTGCCTCTAGTTTACAGCTACACAAGAAAACAAATTAGTCGCATGTCAAAATAACTGAAACTTATCTAATATGGGGAGGGGAATAAAATAGCATTCTTTCACCCCAGATTTGAAGACTACAGGCAAAAAAATATCTTTATATATAGATGGAGAACCTCTTTCTCGAGCAGATATCAGGTTTGCTCACATCCTTTGAAGATGAAGCTTTGGATAATTCACTGGCAGTTCAGACAGTGATTCTCTGATTGCAAACAGCTTTCTTTAGGCCATGCCTGTACCTTGTACTGCAGCATTCTTTGATGTCAAGTGTAATAATCCGGCAGAGAAAATTAAAATATGAAGCATTTTAGTTACAGGAAAGGGAAGAAAAATCTTTATTGATTGGGACAGTGAAATCTGCTCAAAAAAGTTGGCAGCAGTTAAAAAGAGATCAACAGCCAAACATTTATATCTCCCAAATGGTTTTGAATATCTTTCTCCCCTGTTCTCTCCCGGAGAACCTGATTCTACCTTGTTTTGGCATGTGTAGGGATTAAGAGTGAAAATCAGGAAGTAATGCCAGAGTTTAGTTAATCTTTATGGACATAGTCGTGGTTGTTTCAGTTGCCTTTTTTTCCAACCCATTAAAACAGTTTAGAGCTGAAGTTCTTGCAGTGAAGTAGTTACAGATTATTTTGCTGAAGTTAACAGTTCCAGGGGGTGTCACAAACTGGTTTAAAGTGCCCTCTTCAGCTGGGCACATGATTCACCCCCACACCTTCAGGACCGGATTAGTCTTGTCCTGCCACTGGCACTGGCCAAAGCATAGCTGGGCAGGTCTTCTCTTCCCAGCCGAGATCCCCCGTCCCTCCACCCTGACTGACTGCTCTATGCTCCCCCAAGTATCTTGCTCATCACCTCCTGCACATACACTCACTAGCTGTTACTTGAACCTGAGATCTGGAGAGCACCATTCTTACGGCAGCAACAGCAGCTACTTATCTGGATAAACAGGGATGTATATCTGCACCTTCAATTTTGTTGTGGCTGGGGATACAAGGGAGCCCACCCGGCTCCTGCGGGCTGGCCCTAGCAGAGCAACCTGCTGATAAACCGGTGGTCTGCCTCGGACCGCTCTAACCAGAGGCAGCCCGGTCGTGCCCACCGCTGCAGCCGGCCTGCCCGCTCCCCAGCCGACGCACCGACCCCCGACTCCCCCCCGCGGCAGCGCAGCCCGTGGGGTGCCGGGGGCTCCCGCCCCGTCTCTGCTTGCACGGAGAAGCAAGGGAAAGCCACGGAGATGCCCGGCTGCTGCGGCTGGGTGCTCGGGCACCCCCAGCAACGGCCGAGGAGGTGCCCGGGGTGGCTGCAACGAGTGGCGGGCGGCTCCCTCGGACCGGGGCCGGGCGGGGCTGCGGCTCCGGGGAAGCCCCCGGCTCCCCGCGGGGGCGGCGGGGCCGGCCCGGGGGCCGCCCGGTCGGAGGGGCAGAGCCGCGGCGGAAGCTGCAGTTGCCTCGCTCTGCCTGCGCGATGTTTCTCATCCAAACCTCGATCACGTAGGATTGCGTAGAGGAGGGCGAGCGGGAGCAAAGCTGCAATTCTCCCCCAGCCCGGAGTCCAGGCTCCCGGCCGGCACCGACCCGACCCGACCCGGCTCGGCCCGACCCGGCCGCCGCGGGGCTGCGGGGCTCCCCGACGCCTTGGCAGCAGCCCCGCGCGGCGTGGGCGTCCGGGGGGGGGCTTCCCCGGCCCCTCCCTCCCCTCTCCTCCCCCCGCCTCGCCTCGGCCCCCCCCCCCCCCTCCCGGTTCTCGGGCCGGGCCGGAGGATGCGGGCGGGCGGCGGGCGCGGCTCGGCTCCTCCTCGCCCCGCCGCCGTCGGGCGGCACCGCGGAGCATCCTGAGCCCCGCACGGAGCAGCAGCAGCAGCAGCAGCAGCAGCGGCAGCCGCACCCCCCCGCCCTCCTCCTCCTCCTCCTCCTCCCCGCCTCGCATCGCTCCTCCCGCCGCGGCAGCCGGGCCCGGGGCCGCCCCGGTGCCGAGAGCTCCGCGGCCTCCCGCCGGGCCGGACGATGTGGGTTGCTGCTGTCGGGGAGAGCCGCTGCCGGGGCAGAGGCGGCGAGCAGGGCTGGGGGAGCTGCGCCAGCCATGGCGCTGTGAGCCCGGGGCGCCGAGCTGCGGCGATGTGAGCCCGCACCCCGCGGCCGGGCCGCCTCTTTTTTTTTTTTTTTTAATTTAATTTTATCGTATCGCCTCTTTTTGGTTTGTTTGCCGGCCTGGTGCTTTTTTTCCCGTGGCTGCTTTTCCCTTCCCCTCCCGCCCTCTCTGAGAGCAGAGTGGGGAGGGGGGGAAAAGAGGAAGGAAGAGGAGGAGTGCCCAGAGAAATGCAGCGCGGCTCGCCCTGAGCCCGGCCGCGGGAGCGGAGCGGAGCCGCGTCCATGTGCGCGCAGTGCCGCGCCGCGCCTCGGAGCCACCGCGCTGGGGCCGGGGCTGGCCGCGGGCCGGGGGGGCTCTGACTCATCCCACGGCCCCTCGCCGGAGGGCGGCCGGCGGGAGGAAGCGCCGCCGCCTGCGCCCGGGCGGAGCGGAGCGGCACCGCGCCGCAGGGACCCGCGGATCCTCCGCGCCCCCCCCCACCCCCCCCACCCCACCTTTGGACACAGCTGCCGCCGGCGGACCTTTGCAAGCGGGGCAGCCGCCTCCCGGATTTACAAGCCCGGCCGGGGGGGGTCTCGCCGACGGCCGCCCGCGCCGGGATTTGCGCTCCCCGGGGGACAGACCCATGGGCGGCGGGGTCCGGCGGCCAGCCATGGTTGTTAGCCCGGGCGCCCTGCTCCGCCTGGCCGGCTGAGCCCTCCCCGGCGCCGGGACTCGGGGCTGCAGCGCGTTAAGCGGGGCGTCCCCGTCCCCCGTCCCCGCGGGGCGCGGCGGCGGCTCGGCCCCAGCGCGCCCGGGCGGCGCCCCCCGGAGCGGAGCGGAGCGGCGCGGAGCGGCGCGGCGCGGGGGGGGGGCCCATGAGCGGCGATGGCAGCGGCTATCGCCAGCTCGTTGATCCGGCAGAAGCGGCAGGCGAGGGAGTCCAACAGCGACCGGGTGTCCGCCTCCAAGCGCCGCTCCAGCCCCAGCAAGGACGGGCGCTCCCTCTGCGAGAGGCACGTCCTGGGGGTCTTCAGCAAAGTGCGCTTCTGCAGCGGCAGGAAAAGGCCGGTGAGGAGGAGACCGGGTGAGTACGGCGGGCCGGGGCCGTGGGGACCTGCTCCGCGGGGTGGGGCGACCCCGCACCCGCCGGGATGGCTTTCCCCGGGCCGGGGGGGCTGGGGAGGGCGGCCGGTCCCGGGGCTCTCCCGAAGCCGCCGGGTACCGTCTGGGGACGGGCTTGCTCCGCGCTCAACTTTCGCCCGGGTCCTGGCGGGTCTCGTCCCCGGGGCTGGTGGGATGGGTGGGCACCCACCTGCCGCCAGCATCCCTCCACCGCTGTCCGAAGCGTGGGCAAAGCGGGTGCTCCGGCAGGAGAGAGCCAGCGGCTTAATCTGTGCTAGCTTAACCCAGGATTGTATTTTTCCACCTCCCTGTAGATATGCTTTTTAAGCAGTCTCCTCTTATTTTCTGCACAGTGACAAGGAAATCGATAAACTGAGGATCAATTAGAATTGTGGCCATTTGATAACTAGATCCATCAAGTGCTACTTCACGAGCAGAGTTGCATAGGGAATTTCATTAGCTTAGAAGGCTTTCTAGATGGCAGCTGCACGACTGTTACACCTAATTCTGAGCTTGCAAGGACCTGGAAATGCTTTTTAGGGCAGTCTTTTTTCCCCCCTTTCTTTCCTTTATCTTTTTGTGCGCACGTGTGCTCAGTCTTGGTTCCTTGTGGAAAACTTCAGCCCTAATGTACGTGTTGCTCACATTTCCACAGTGAAGTCCCACCACCCACGGTCTCAGTTCTGAGCGGTGCTTTGTGCTCTCAGCTGTCCTTGGTAGGTGTGAAAATTCGGTACCTGGCAAGAGTAGGCCCTCCGTGATTTCTTAGTGGAATTATTATTTACTTCTTCCTGTATTTTTTCACTGCTATAAATCAACACTAAGGTAAGAAAACGGGGATTGGTTTGAGAAGCTGCTGTGAACATGTACTTTTCTCAGGTGTCCCTTAGTATCATAGTTAAAAAAGAATGATACTTGTTCACTCCGCTCTTCAGGATGTACCATCAACCTGTGTAATCCTCCCATGTTTTCCATATACATTAGTATTTTGTTTGTTGATTAGTCTCTTCATGAAGCCCCTTCTCTGCATCTGAAGTCTGTCAGTCATGACTCTACAGCAAGGTGTCAGAGCTAGCAGAGGGCTGCTCTTCTGTTCTGTAGATTGAGGTACGTGACCTGTACTCAAGTGAGGAACAAAAAGAAATAGGGGGAAAGCCTCTCACCATAGAAGGCCTCTTAGTGTTGTCAACAAAGGGGAAAGAATAATTACTCTGGATTGCTGTTGGCACCCCTGATTCACAGGCTGTGGGGCAGGGACTATATTTAGCTAGCAAAATCCTTCAAGACTTGCACTGCACAGGTTAGGATGTGAAAACCGGACTCTTTAACGGTCTGTTTTAAAGCAGTTAACCAAAAGAAGATGCAAAATATCTGAAATACAGCATGACTTGAAATATTCAAAGGGAAAAAAGTTGCCTTTTTTTTTTTTTTCTTATCAAGTTATAATGAGTGTTCTCTTGCTGGACCATCCTATGTATTAGTTAACCTGTGAGCCCAGACCAAAAGATGGTTCTTGCCCAAAAAGTGTGGTGAATTTGTCTCAGGAATCGCTCTTTGTGGGATAAAGAGTGGGACCTGAGAGTCTCACTGATGAAATATTTTCCCATTCCTCTTTCCTCCCCATCTCCATCTGCTATTGAATGAGGTCCCTCAGGGACTAAAAGAGCTGAGAAGTCTAGACCTGTTACCTAGATTTCAAGATGCTTCATCTCATTAAAGTTTGAGTGACTTTTACAGCAGGGTGTGGTTGGTGAGGCTTTTCGTTGGTCCTACCACAGCGCTCCCAGCTGCACAGGTCCAGTTCTGCTTCCTCTGGACTCACTGAATGCCTGTGAAGAATCGATGAATTCTAAGAATTCCCTCAACTTGCGTGGACTTTCATGCTGAGGAAGCTGTTCAATAACTTAGAGACCAGAGTGCTTTAAGGAAGACTTTTTATTGTCTTAGAAGAAGGATCAATGCTACTCACTGCTGTAAAAATAGAGCTGTTCAGTCTTTAGAGCTGTGAGTCAATCACTCATAAACACTACTGTATTCATTTTATAACATTAAAGAAGTAGAGAAGTTAAGTTGCTTTGAAAAAAATTCAAGTGTCCTTTCCTATGTTAGGGACTGTGTCTGCTTTAGTTCCCTATATTCATCTTCTAAATAGAGATTTATTTCACTGGTACATCCTATTCCTGGACTCAGGTGTGCTGCTCAGAAGGCAGCATGCCACTGCGTTTGCTGCTACTTGGATTGTTTATTCAGGGAGTGTATTGTGCCCAGATAACTTATTCATTGCAGAGTCGCTCTTCTGCATAGAAAATGACATGCAAATGAATTGAAACTGGTTTAAAGAAATGTGCATACATTGTGCAGTGACCCACAACCCCAGTGATTATGTGCACTTAATGATACGCTGGCTCAGTAGTTTGCAAGTCAGTGAAAGGAACATGAAAAACATCCATGTTCAAAAGGGGTACAATCTCATTTGGAAATGATACAGTGCTAGGGGAACCGTCTGCCTTTTTAAACATGACCTCGTTTTATGGCTATGGGGAGTAACTGTCAAAATACTTCACATTTACAGAGTGATTTTCATCTGTAGTACCCAACAAGCTCTACCAAATGGAGAGGATTCTTCCCATTTTACAGAAGGCGAGACCGAGGCACAGAGCAGTTACCTGACACACAGACCTAATTCCTGATGCTCCTTCCAGCGCTCTGGGCTTTCGGCCCCTCGCTGCCATTGAGCTTACAACGTGGCAGTGGTGGAGCTGCAGCAACTTGCACCGTTACAGAAATATAACTCTGATGGTGGCTTATGTTCCCTTTGCTTTTGTAAGAGTAACCGTGTGAGCTTATGTCAATTAAGTGGTTTTATTATGTGACTCAAACAGTGCTGTAACTAAAATATTCAGTAAAGATGTGCGTGAGTGGAGTTACATTGCACTGGTTGGCACCTTGTGCTCCACTTTGCAGCCTGTGTGAAGCGAGAGTGAAATAATCCTGCTCTTGTATGGGAAGGGAGAATTCGCACCCAGTAGCAGTTCAGGCTCGCTTGGTGGTGGGCATGAGTAGTCACAGGTTTTGGCAAGCTATGGGAAACCAGGTCTGTGCAGGGACGTCTTGTATAATCAAAGCTATCAGCTCCTAGGGAAAACAGACTGCAGAAACTTCTCCTTTGTTGGTTGCAATAAGCACCATGTTGTAAAATGAGCACTTGTTTTATCTGCCTTTTTGGTGGGCAAAGGTAGCTCTCTCACAGGCACGCTCTGTGTTCTTCTATATCTCTTGCATGTGTTTGGCTCTAAGATGACTTACCAGTTTAAGATAGGCCAAATAAGGACGCTGAGTGCTGTGGACTAAGCTGAAAATCTGGACACATGGGCTTAATCCCATTATCGTGAATTAATACAGGTCATTGGCCGCAATTGTGCAGGTGCCAAGCAAAATATGTTGATGTTGAACAGCACCTAAATTATATATTTTGCTCTGACCACAGTAACTTGGTAGAGGATTCAAAAGAAATTGCTGAATGGCACGGCTTTTTGGTGCAGGTTCAAGAGATGGGTCCTTCATCAGAGAATGATAGATCCAAGAGGTGAATGCAGAAGACTAGACAAAGCAGCTCTCTTTACGTGACTTCTCTCCCAACAAATGGTTGAACCAAGTGGCTTCATCCCCTTTGTGGCTGAATTAAAGCAGCCAGGCACGTCCCTTCTTCAGCTCTTTTGAACAGGCTGGAAACCCTGGGCTGGTGGGTCCAGCTTGTTTGTGAAAGCTGTGGCCGTGGCTTCACTGACCATGTGCTCAGGCAGAGCTCACCCTGGGGAGCTGGGGTGGAGGTGGCCTTCCATCATGCCATGGCCACTCAGCGGCAAAGCTGAGGAGTCTGGGGGCCTTGCACAGAGGGAAACAGGCTGGAGCATCAGGCACAGTATCTGAGGGGGGTGGTGGAAATTTTATCTCGGTGAAGCCCACTGAAAGGGTGACGTTACTTGGGGAGATCATATTTGAAGTCAGGCAGCTTTGGGTCAGGCTGTGCCAGGCACTGTGTAGCATCGTTTCTGTCCCTTCAGGCGTTGCTTCTGTAGATGAGTTCCCAGCTCAGAATGCAGAGCTCAGTCTCAAACAGGTTTTTTACCCCAGGAAAAAGAAAAAAATTCTGCATTGTTTTTTTTTTTTCCCCGTCTGATATATTTTGTGCTCCTCCAGGGATAGGATGCTTTTCCTTAAGGAGATCTAAAGGCTTCTTCCAACGTGAAGGAAATGGTTCACATATAGAAAAAAAGCAGTAACTTAGAACATGTTTTCCCTTTGCGGTATTTCTCGTTTTGAATAATAAATGGAGATTTGGAATTTAAAATACACATATATAGATATTTTTGCAGCAGTATAAGTAAAATATAAGAGCAACTTTAGTTGAAGGACACAGAAGGACTTTGTTCATTCGGAGATTCATTTAAAACATTTGAGAAGTCTGTCATCTCTGCAAGCTGTTAAATTCCCCGAGTTAAATCTTGAAGTCTTTTCTGATTTCGTGCAGGGTGAAAATGATGATTGAAGCTCACGGTAAAAACCACCTTTTTAGCTCCCCGTTAAATTTGTCATAGCCCTTGCCTGCTTTTATGGAGTGGTTCATCTCAGAACAGCTGTAATATCTGCCTAACCTGTGGAATTTGGCCCCTCTGTTGCTGTCCTAACGGCCGTTGGGTTGCTGTAGTGTCCTAATGCCGGCTACATTATCTCAGCGCATAGCTGCCGTCTGCAGTAGGATTCAGGCTGGACGGCAGCACTTTTCCATAGCGTGTGTATGCGTATCTGGGTGTGCGCCCAGCCAAGGGGGGGTCCATCACGTTCTTCTCCTGCTCCTCTGCAGGAGGTGCTGTGCCCCGTCTCTAAGGAGTGGCTGGAGGGAATGGAACTGCCTGGAAATCCTGGCATCGCCTTGCCAGCAAGAGCTGTTAGAAGCGCTCGCTGAGATGAGGGCATGTACGCCAAGTGGCCAGCCAAACGTGAGCCTAGGTAACGTCAGGGGGAAGGGGCACAGCCTCAAGGGCATGTGTCCTCCTTGTTTGGGGCAGTCTGTCGTCAGAGAGGTCTGCTGCTGGTGCTGTAAGCTCTTTCTGCACCCGCCAGTGCTAATGAACACCAAAATAATCAGGAGGGGGGAAGAGGCTCCCTCCTGCTCATGACAGCTTGGCAGATGGGTTTCATTTTATCAAATTGTTCCCCGGGGGTGGTATCGCACACGTTCGTGACTTGCAGATGTGGTGACTGTCACGGTGTGTGTCTGTGCTCGGTTACTAGCGGGGGGGTCAGATAGCAACCCTGAGCTCTCCGGCTCTGAAATCTGGGGAAGAACTGCAGGCTCCCGGCTTACTCCAGAGCGTGGAAAACTCAGCTGCCAGCCTGCTTCACAACACAGCTTGCGGGTGAGCATGTGAGTCAGTAAGCCACTTTGTACTAGTTCTGGACTGGATATGGTTGATGCCAAGAAAATCCGTGGAAGTCATCCAAGCTCCTAGAGGGATGGATATCTTCTCTCCCCATGGCCTCAGGGGTAGCTGTGCTTGTGAGAGCAGTGAAAATCGTTAGCCAGCAGAGGAGGTTCACCATTAGAGCAATACAAATGATTGATTCCTCCGTCACCAGCCAAATGGAAAAGTCAGGGCAAAAAAGAGGTTCATGAGTGATTATTTTCCCTCCCCATAATATAAAAGATCCATATAAATCAGTTTATCATTGACTGATATAACTGGGGGTTTTTTGGAAAAAAAAAAAAAAGTGCAATTTCATTTGGAGGATTTTTATATGTGTATTTTTCTTTAACTTTCAGGTATACTTCTAAATGAAATGTTGCTTTGAAACAAAAAGCCAAAAGTTTGGGTTCCAAAATACGAAAATGAAGACAAAATTTTCTTCCTTCCTTCCTTGCTTTGATGAATTCAGCATGAATTTAGAATAATTTCAGTAGACCAGATACTGCATATTTTAACAGATAAGATATCTATTACAAAAAAAAATTCAACAGCTTGACTCGGGCAGCGTGGAGAGCAGAGCTGCCACGGGAGCTGAAGAGATTGTAAGAATCTTACTCCTGTGAGAGACAAACATGATCATGAGTCTCACTATGTTGAGGAGCAAGTGCAAACTCACTTGGGCTTATCTTCTTTCCTTCTTTCCCCTCCCCAAATGGGCACACCGTGAACTGGCAGGTAGCACAGTGGCCAGGTAGACATTTATTCCATCCCTCTGGCATTTGTTCCATTTGATCCATCCCTCTGAACAGTCATGTGCACATTATTTCTGGGAGTTTCCTACTCCTGCACAGGTGAAGCCAAGCTGTGATTTATTATTATTAAAATCAAAGCAAGAATTTTAACAAGCAAAACATGTAAGAGATTGACATCCCTTTCATATTTGCAAGCTCCATGGCTTGGCAGAAAGTGACCAAGAGTACAGAACAGAGCCGGTCAGGGAAAGCAGATCCAAAGAGCTAACCTTTAAATACATGTACATTTTCATATGTTCCATGTGCTGTCGTAGCATCATAGCCATGGCTGCATTATTGTTGTGCCTTAATCCTGGAACTCTCTTGTGAAGTGACCTGTAGCAAAATCACGTACCCTGTACCTAGGCTGCACACACTGCAGTCTATCAGAGAATCATACCTTTATACTCTATTCTCCTGTTTAATACTTGGTTCGTCTCTATTCCCTAGCTAACACAGTATTCTTTGTATTAATACATTATCCTTTCTAAGCATAAAGCAAACTACTACATCTATTGTTTTACCTTTGCCCTGTTTTGACACATAGCAGAATCCTGAAATAACTTGGCCTTTCCAGAGGCTGGTTTACTTTGCATCTCTATTAAAAGCTGTAGTAGAGCCACGGACACACTTTGTGCCCCTCACCCAGCGAACACCACTGGCAGGGGCTCCTGGAATAAATAATTTTAAAGCAGGGGTTGTGATTTGAGGGGAGTCAATGTGGACACTGAATTTTTGCAGCGTGGTAGCAGGGCTGTAGGGCTACAGCTTCCTGAATGTACTGTCTCTGAAAATAGCAGCTACGACACATTTTCAAAATGGTAAACCAGAAGGCAGCTTTCTAGAGAGCTGTGGAACATGACTGTGGTATTCACTGTTCAGGCAGACCACTCCAGCTTTTCCAGCCCCCACGCTGCAGCATAGACAAATAACTGTGCGCTTGTTCCAAGCACTGAATTGGGGCTCTCTGAAACCCCGATGGAGCTTATGTGGCTGCTGAGAAAATTCAGATGGATGTGCCCGCACACCTGTCAGACACCTCTGCTGTCCTGTGCTCATTCCAGGATGTCCTGGCTGAAGGTGACAGAGGGACAAAGCCACAGGCTTGGAAGCAGGGTCATGGCCTGAGCCCTCAGCCCTTCGTGTCCTCAGGGACGAGCTGCTGGCTGGTTCCTGGCGTGATGGGGAAGGCTGGCTCCGTGCAGTGGCCATGGGCATTTCTGCTCTCTGCCCTTTCCCCATGGTGTGGGCTGGGCTGTGAGATATGAGTTAATGCTGGAAACAGCATTATCACCAAATGGGGCTCTGCAGCTCTGTCCCGGCATCCGCTCTGTGGCTTTGGGTTTGTCCCTTTCTGCCAATATCATGGGGAGATGACTGTGCCGCTCTGCCTGGGGACCCGCTAAGGAGATGCTGTATGGGGTTGTGCTGCTCCTGGCAGAGCTCTAAGTTTGGAGAAGTATTAAGCTCTTGTGCAGACCATGGCTTCGGTCAGGGCAAGGGGAAGTAGCAATAGAAGCTCCGCTCTCTTCTTGGCAGCACGTGCATCTGTCGTACCCGAAGTTGTATGTGGGAGGAAGGGGGGATTTTGTCCAAGGGACACCTCCTTCAGAGTCTGCCTTGGGTCGGTGCCCCCTTCTACTTCAGCATTACTGAGCACAAGGGTGAACTCTATTTTGGATGGTCCTTGGCACCATCATCTTCCTAAAGAGAAATGCTTAGCTGGGGAACTGTGACAGTTCTCTGGCAAGAAGGTGGGCAGCCGTGGTGAAAGGAGGGGAGCAGCTACACTGCCGCCTGCCTGCGCTCCCCGTCTTTCTTTCTGGGGCCCTTTCAGTGCGATAGTTTGTGTTCGGAGTGCTTGACTCCATTGATAGATGTCAGAAAAGGGGAGATGTGAAATGGCTGGTTGCCTCCAGTGGAGGGGGCTGGATTTGAGGATGAAGATCCAGGGCTAGATACAGCCACTACGGTGATGGAGAGCACAGAGCTTCTCCCTCATCCTGCAGCAGCATCCATGGAGCGCACTGTGCGGAGCTCTCTCCCCGTGGCACTCCTGTCTCACTCCCTCTCCAGCACTGTGCTCTGTTTAGGGGATGTGTTACATCCAGTGGACGGCTACATGCTGTGAACTGGCAAAATATCCACAGAGAGGCAATATAATTCTGTTACTTGTTCCTCTTTCCCAGCTGAAAGCTGATTGCGGTCGTGAGAAAGATAAAAAAAACCCCAAAACGTTCATTTCGTGAAATATTTAGGCATTTTGGATTGAAATGAAGGAAGAAATGAGCCAGGTCTTGGGGTTAATAGAACATGCTCACTTAATTGATATTTATCTAGAACAGCATAGTTTTCAGTCCCCTCCCCTTGCTGGCTGCACAGATAGTTTCTTTGCTTAGCAGTTGCCACCCATATTGCCTGAACTGCCAAATACATACATTTCCTTCATTCCCCAAAGCAGAACTGTTTGCAAAAGGTCAAGCAGGATGGGACTGCTGCAAGTGAAGCCAGGCTGCAAAAAGCCAGTCCACATCTTCCAGAAAATTGAAAAGCAGTAGAGTTAGCAAAAAGACAAAAGTGGTTTGGCTTCCAGGGACCGGCTTGGGGTTGGGAAGCACCCGGCAGTTGCTAAACGATGCTCCCCGGGGACTTGGGAGCCGCTGGGCTGCAGGAGATGCAGCAATCTCACGTTGGCAGGTGGGGGGCTTGGACCGTCCACCCACTCCCGAGCCGGTCCTTTCCCAGGCACGGCTCCTGTAACTGGATCCAGGTCTGAACTGCTGGCTGCCTGCACCCTCTGCCTCAGTTATCGATCTGCAGCCGTTCGTGTGGGCATCCTCTGCTGACCGACATCATGCGCTTGTGGGGATTTTCTGTCACAGTGGCTAAAAGGGCTGGCAGAGCGTGCGGTATAACTACCAGTTCTCAGCTGGCTTTTTATAGTTTGGTTTTATGCTCTTCAGTACGGGGTCTGCTTGCTGGCTGACACACAGCATCGTTATTTAAAAATTTATAAACATTTGTTTTGGCTTTTATTTCATTTCCTTCTGTGCCACTCCTACCTTCTCCGCTTCCTTAAATATTTCTTCTACTATTTTTCTTTCTGTTTCTTCAAAACCCAGCGCTACTTTCCATGAAATAAATTTTAGGTTTTAGAGCTAGAGCCTGGTAGTGGCTCCTGAATGACTAGAAACCACCAGGTGAAGTTTGAGAGCTCCTTTGCCTCGAGCCCTCAGGTGGTGAGTGGCTCCTGGGCAGCCGGAGGAGCAGGAGCCGTGTTGAGAGACCTGTTTGAGAGGCAGATTTTCTGTTTTCACTCCATCTGCACTGTGTCATCCTGAGCACATGCACCCCTGGGGAGCTCGCTCGCTGTTTACATCTCTCTCCCGTGATGGCAGTGGGGTGGCTGGTGAACCTGCCTGTCTTGCTGGAGTCCTCGGGGCCGCCCGACGTCAGGAATGAGGTGTTTGTAGTGAGATACGAACCATGAAACACCATCCTTATTTAAAACAGAGCTTTAGATGGAATGAAGCAGATGATGGTTTTCTCACACCGTGAGTGTTTTCATTAGGTTGAAGGAAACCTCTGGCTCAGATGGAAAATTAAAATCATTCTGCAGGTCAAAAAAGGTGTATTTTCACAAAGCAAAAGGAAAGAAGAAAGAACTTTAAGTCACATGGCAGGTTTTGGCCATTTTTAGCATGATCTTGCTCTTTTAAGTGTAATGTTGTTTCAAACCAGAGTGGCACAAGCAGCACATTTTCTTCATGCATTTGGGTATTGTGTAAGATTTGTTGAAATTTAGTAACATCATAATTTTGGGTCAAAAAATGCTTGCAAACTGGTACAGGAATGCTCAAGCTGCATTCGTGCAGTGAGAAAAAAAATTCTTATAATACAATCCGACTGATTCAAGCTTTAATTTTTCCATATCACAGGCTCATTACCTGTTAAGTAAAGAAGTCTCACACCTCACATCCCTTTGGAAAATGTTGCAGGAGTGCATGAGGAATGCTGTAGCAAAAGGGGACGTTATTGCTTGGTGTTATTGAACGCTTGCAGAGTGACACCGGGACCCAAATTTTACCCTGAGTTGCCATCCAGTGATTACCCAGGGCTCTTCTGTGAGCTGGTGCTGGTAGGACCAGGTACCCTCCCCGAGACCGGTAGCATCTTAAGTGATTAATTTCTGCTCAGTGCTTGTTGATAGCATGTACCATCCATTTTCTATTTTAATGAATTTACTTTTCTAGGCATGCGGAGCAGGGTGGAAGATTGATGTAGTTGTTTCCGTAGTGTGTTTTGTTTGTGTGAGGGACTTCTCGGTGTTTCTGCAGTATTTCAGGCCTGTTGGATTAATGGGGGAAGCATCTGAGAATAGCACAAATCACAGCGCCGTGGCAGGCGTGAACAGCAGGGATGGCGTCTGCTCTGCTCGTGTGAGGACTATTAGTGATCTGGTGCCTTGCATGGGGCACTTCAAGGTGAGGGGAGCTGGGGACTCTGTCATGGAGCCCTTCAAAAACTGGGGGTGCAGAAGTGTGATAATGTCACCAAGTTGGGGTCACCTAGCAGCAAGGCTGAAGGGACCCCCAAGGTTGACTAGTCCAACCGCAGCCCCGCACTGACACCAGCTGTATATTCCCCAGACAGATGTTTTTTAACCTGTTTTTTACATCCTCCCATGGAGCAAATTCTAAGTAGAAAGAATTTCCTAATATCCAAACCAAATCTTTGTAGGAAGCCAGGAAGAAATCTGCTTAATGGAAGTGAAGAAGTTTTATGTTGGATACTGGAGTCAAAAAACCAAACCACAGCCTTTCTAACTGTACAAGTGGCAAAGCGCTACCACAAAATTGCCCAGGATTTCTGACCCATCAAACAACTCCTTAGGACACGTCTCTGTGACGCATGGCCCTGTAGGAAACCCTCTCCCTCTCCATCCCCGTTTGTAGGGTGAGAGGTTCTGCAAGCATGGGGAGAAGGCAGAACTATTTTTCTATTTTTTCCCTCCTGCCAGCTCCAGGCAGCAAAGCCCAGCAAGCTGCATCTCCAGGCATCATCCTCTGAGCTCGTCTTTCCACCTCCCTTGGGGACACCATAGCTGTGGCCCCTTCTTTGCTGGTATGAGCTTTGGGCTCAATCATCCCTCAGCCCAAAAGCTCTGCAGGGTGGGGGTACATGTTTGCTAAATCTTCATGCAGCACTTGAGCTCTCATTGCCAGCATGGGGAAGGTCTGGATTTTACTCCTGATATTTCCCATTTGCGGGTGGCCGCTTTGGAGCTGGCACAGCCCGTGGGGGCCAGGGAGAAGCTCCCGTGAAGGGGCACGCGCTGTGTTGGTTCATGGAGTCACGTTTGCACCCAAATGAAATGGCGCTCTGTGATTGTGGGCTCACACATAATATTTATGCTATCCTCTGTTTCACTCTGGGTGAATATGCTGTAATTTTGGCTAATTACACAATATGTCTGGAATAATTGCAGGGTGTTCCTCAAAATAAATAATACATCTTGTGTGCTCTGCTATCCATACTTATGAGCATGCTTTAACCTTCAGTAGCCAAGGCACTGACTGTGCTGGAAAATGACAGCTTAGCAGCTGTAACTACAACTTCTTTTCCATTAAAATTCTCATTTTTTAAATTCCCTTACCTGAAAAAGCTCACCCTTGTGCTGGTTTTGGCTGGGGTAGAGTTTCTTCATAGTAGCTAGTGTGGGGCTACGTTTTGGATTTGTGCTGAAAACAGTGTTGGTAACACAGGGATGTTTTCGTTATTGCTGAGCAGTGCTCACACAGAGCCAAGGCCTTTTCTGCGTCTCCCCCCACCCCAGCAGCGAGCAGGCTGGGGGGGCACAAGGAGTTGGGAGGGGACACAGCCGGGACAGCGGACCCCGACTGACCCAAGGGATGGTCCAGAGCATACAACGTCATGCTCAGCATATAAAGCTGGGGGAAGAAGGAGGAAGGGGGGGGACATTTGGAGTTACAGCATTTGTCTTCCCAAGTCACCGTTACGGGTGATGGAGCCCTGCTTTCCTGGAGATGGCTGAACACCTGCCTGCCCATGGGAAGTGCTGAATGAATTCCTTGGTTTGCTTGGGTGCGCGGCTTTTGCTTTACCTATTAACTGTCTTTATCTCAACCCATGGGTTTTCTCACTTTTACCCTTCCGATCCTCTCCCCCATCCCACTGGGAGGGAGGGAGCAAGCAGCTGCATGGTGCTTAGTTGCTGGCTGGGGTTAAACCACGACACCCTGCATAAATTCCGGAACAGCCCTACATCTCTCCTTTATGCTTTCCGTTCCTGTCAGGTTTTGGTTTTCTCCTCATCGGAGCTCAAGTCAATACAGGTGTAGAAGTTTGCTCTTTAAAGGGAAATGTTTTGAAATTTTGACTGCTGGTAAAACACACTGGATCAACAGAGCAACAGAAACTGTGTCCTGGGGGAGACAAAGACAAACCCAGGAGTGTAGCTATATGAAGAATTGATTTTTTTAGTTCTCTGGTTAAATGGAAGAAGTTTCTGGGGAGGGGATTCAGATCCAATGCAATATTTCATTTACTTAAAATGAAACTTTTGCTTTCATCTTCATTTCTTTTAACATCTTTTTTTTTTTCATTAAATTGCCAAACAAAGTGTTGTCTCAAAAGAAAAAATCAAAACTTGTACTCTTTTCAGATCTCCTTTTTTCCCCCTGTTAATGAGATGGAGTTTGTGTATAGCTTCAGCTGCTCTTACTCTGAATTTTTTAGCAAAATATTCAGCTAGGCAATTTCACCCAGAGGTATTCAGCAATTCTGTGCCAAAATAGCTGGCGGCCATCAGTCCTCTTCCATCCCATTGTTTTCACCTGCAGTGGTCTTGGGGACCTCTTTTGGCCCTGCAGTGCTGGAGATGGCTGTCTTTTCCTTAGCTTGTGTGCAGAGTGGGTAGCTCGTGTCATGTACATTAGTTTGGCATTTGCCTTCTAGGAAAACTCATCCAAGACTTTGGACCTCTTTTGTCCTTGAGCCTTGGACCTTAGGTGGCTGGCACATGGGATCTGAAGCCTGGGGAGCAAGTGAGCTTCAAGGTGACTTCTATAAGTCCTAACATCCATAGGGTCCTAGGAACAGGGTGGCCTGCAAGAGACATGTAGCAGTGGTCCCATGTTGCACCCCCATTTTCAATGCTTTATATGACTCCTTTCTCTGCCCCTTACCTCAGACTTCTATTAACATCTGTGTAAAGCTGATTCCCTTGATATGGGAGGGCCTGCATAAACGCCAGTGCCATGCAACCACATCCTTTCCACCTGCCCTGCAAGTGAGAAATAAGACTTCCCTGGAGGGACTCATCTTTGTACGAGCAAAGCAGGCGTAGTGCGGAGCTTTGCACATGTCTGCTCCTTGGTAGAGGAATGCAGGCAGGCAGCTGTGCTCAGTGCTGGAGGGCTAATTACTATTCCTCATTGCAGGCATCAGCACAGGAAAGGAAATCACTTCTCTGGATGCTCTTTTTGCCTGCAAGGTGCCATTCTGCTCTAGTGACTCACTGATGGTGACAGGAGGCGATTGCTTTGATGGGTGCTGTCATCGGTTTGAGCCCATCATCCCTCTGAGTTAGGGAAATGTCATTTTTGGAAGCTTGTCCTTCAAATGCAGAGGCCATCCCTGTCAGCACAGCCTGTTATTTCACGTAATGCATCCTGGAAACACCAGTCGTCTCTCTGTAGTTATTAGCCCTGGGTGGAGATTCACCCTTGAGATGAGTAAATACGTAAGTGTGCCATGCAGCTCTATTGTCCCAGAGTCATTTTCTTCTCAAAATAAATTCCCTGTAATTGGAGGGTGACACTAACCCTGTAATCACATTGAACTGGAGCTGGGCATAGCCTTCGTTCTGCATCATTGGGAAAGGAGCTGGGATCAACTTTGGTGCTCCCAGAGTCACAGATCTCGGGAATAATTCTTAGCATCAGTCAGTCAGTCTGTTTACATCTCTCCATCCTACTCACAGGCTGGGTGGTGTGCCCGTGTGTTAAGCTAAATGGCTATATCTAAACTGAAGGAGTTTGTGGCAGCTTTGCAAGGTGGGGCTGGATGCCTGGCTTTGCTACAGAGCTCCTCCTCGTGCTTGGGCAGCTGCTGTTTGCCCACCGTGACCTGACCTCTGTGCAGGCAGCCTGCAGAGACATCCAAATGCAAATGCCCGACGATGCTGCTCACCTTCTTCGGCCCTGCAGTTCATTTGCCCTCTCCCTGCCTGTTACTTGGGATGCTACAGGCTGCACTGCCCAATCCATCCAGGCCTCCTGCTTGTAGGCTTCCTTGAGGCAGAGTGTGTCCTTCTGCTCTGAACAATTTTGCTGAGTTTAGCCACAGAAACTGTGGAAAACATTTTGTGGGGCTGGGAAACGTCCTCCTTGCCTCCGCCTGTGTGCTTTTCTGCACTCAGCGACTCCTGTGGGAGCTGAAGATGCTCAGCACTTTGCAGCAGGCTTTCCTACCTCCGCACCTGAGTGACACCGTTGGAGTGTCCTCCAGGATCCCCGCATGTGGCTCGGGAGGCTTTGACCTGCTTCGTGCATGACTCACTGCAGGTGCGGTCCCAGACCCATGTGCAGTGTCTGCTAAAGGCTCACGCTCTGCCCTGGTCACAGCTTGGAAGAGTCGGCCAAGGTGTTTGCCTGGGGAAAACGCACCCCTGGTCTTCAAGGGCAGCAGCTCCTGGCACAGCTGCAAGTGCTGTTATTCCTGAGCTTCCCAGTTTGGGTGGATTCAGTGAATCATGGTAGTGAGTTGAGCTATTAAACTTTTGCCAACAGTCATGCATTTAATTGGAGACAGCCACTTCATCTTAACTCCTCAGGAACTTAGCAGCTCCTGGCTGGGAAAAAAACCCAACATTTTTCTCCCTCAGCTTTTCCTCTTTTTCCCCACCAAGTTCTGTGCTGATGCCTGTCACCATAGTAATCTGCACGAAGCTCACTGATGCATTTTTGTGCCGAGTTAATGCAAGCCTTCATTAATGCTGTACTTCCGAAGGAGGGATTTGGGTACCCTGCTCTGTCTGCATGTGTTTGCAGTTTTTGGCTTATCAAGTATTCTGGAACCCATCCTTTTCAGGGGAGGGGAACTGCAGTTTCTGTGGTGGCACTTTAAACATGGAGTTAATCTAAGTAAATTAGGAGCAGTATACGCTTTGACTTGAATGCTGGTTTTGGTGTGTTAAGGATTTGAGTGCTGGTTGGGTGAGTCATAAATCAACCTCCCATTATGACAGCTGCAGCCTGAATGGGGGAAAATAAGAATAATGGAATGTGTAAATTCCAGGCTAAAATGTTTAATTGCAATAAACAAATGTTTAAAGAACATTTAGGTGAAATATGCTCCTGAGATGTATTACAGTTCCTGTGTTTGCAGTCAGATCCTCAGCAAAACTGTTGCACAGGCATGGAAGAGAGTCAGCACTATGCCCAGCCACGGTTCAGATCAGGGCTGGAGATGCTTTCTCCCTTTGCCAGACCAATGTCCTTAGCAGGTACCAGAGGGACTGTTTTGGGAGCCTGCTGCTGGCATCTCTGGCAGCCTTGCTGTGCTAAGACCCCGCAGAGGCGTTGAGTCAGAGCATGTCCTGCTGCAGAAAAAGAGAACAAACAAACAAACAGGCAAGTCTCCTGTTGAAATCATAGAGCAGGTACCTTCCTTCTACCTTGTTGCAGGTTGCTGAATATAAAATAGCTGCTTGCTGTCTAAGCTACCAGAGTCCTCTGTTGGTTGACAGCTTGTTACGTGGAGAACAGTAACCCCAAGAGCTTCAGAATTTATGCCATAACCAACACAGAGTACTGCTGGCACCCAGCACAGTAACTTCTGAAGTGGATTTAAAAGCAATTCTGCACCAGCAACCTCAAGTGGAGGCCTGCCTGCCAACCAGAGCATTGCTATGAGTTGCAAGTGGCTCAAATCCCTGAAATGTCACTAAGCCCTTCATCTTTCCAAGAGGTCATTGAAAAGCAGCCCCTCTGGGATCCCTACCATTAACTCAGAAAGTTGGGATCAAGGTGACTTCTGTGAGTAGGGTCTTGTTGAGTCCCTTTAGATTTCCCAGCCCAAGGCAAAGTGGGGTCTGGCTTGCTGCAGCCTCAGGTCATCGTATTGCCATAATAAGAAGTGTCCTGTGAATTGCAAGAAATGCGGCTGCGGCAGACTGCCTTCCACGATGGAGTCTCGGCTGGAAATTAGTGTTGTGCCCTATTCCTTGGTCCTCCTGAGCTCAGGGTTTGGATCAAATTGAGCTACCATACAGTACTTGATAGAGTGTAGGGTTCCTCACCCAGGGGTTTGTGCTGCTACTTTGCTGATGGGAATACACAAGAGTTAGTGCCCTCGGTGGAGCTTTGCTAAATGTGGCACTGGTGCATAACGTCATAGCTCCTCTCTGCCTTAAGGTGAGTTATTCTGCTTGTGTGTTTTTCATTTTCCAGTTAACGGGGCGAGTTCTGCATTCGCCTTAAATAGCAGAACTAAAAGAAAAGGTCATTAAAGAGCTAGTGATATATCTGAGAAGAAACATTTCTGCCAGCGTCCCTGCCAGAGCTCTTGCTCTTTTCCCCGTAGCCCACAAATACCTTCAGCAATGCCTGTGGTTTGAGGGATGTGACTCTGCAGAGTAGCTGATTTGGACATGTTCCCCTGGCCTTCTGTGAGCGTGTCCCTGGAGATCAAACAAAGTATGTGTGAGCACCCTGCAACTATCATGTCCTGGGCAAGCCCCAGGAGAGTGAAAATCGCTGTACAATAAGGCAGGAAGCACAGCAGCTGATAGTGAACTGAGATGGCTTTAAGGCTCAGCAGCAGGACAGCTGAAATGAATAATGGCAGCATCACATTACCATTTAAGTAGAGACAAGGAGATTAGCAATCAGATCATGATTTAGTTAGCCTCAGCTGTGTTAAAGGGCTCAGAAAGTTAAAAGCAGGGCAGGCAGAGCTGGTGAGTTTGGTCTGTGGAAGGAGAAGTAAGTAGGATGCTCTTCAGGGGATGTGCAGTGAGTTGGTCGCTGGATGACTGCTCTAAGAAGTGTGATCAGCTGAGAACTGTCTTCACCCTAGGGAAAGCTCCTAGCCTGGCAGATGCTGCAGACCAGGAACAGAGCCATGGCTTAGCTCTTGCTCCCTGCTACTCTTATTGGTCTGTGCTGTGGCTGTGCCTGTTGTGTCGGGGATGCTTCCTGGGCATGATCTTCTCCTGCATCTTCTGGGAGCACCACAGTTTGAAGGATTTGAGCTCACTGCATCTGCGTAAGGAGATGGTCCACTGAGCTTTCTCCAGCACTGCCCAGCCCTGAACAGCTGTGTATGAGCAACTAGAACAGGAACTTTAAAGTAAGCATCCTAAAGTATAACAGTATTGCTTATAAGGGGAAAATATCTCTTTGCATATCATATGGGAATCCTACTAGCATGGGGTCTACACTGGGAATCCATACTGTGTGGAAATCTCTTGTTTAGTCAGTACTTTGGGATCAAGGCAGTCGTAACTTCTTTCTTAAATCCATTCTGAAGTACTTGACTTTGTGTTTAGGGAGACGCTAAGTTGGTGCTCAAGTCTTGTATACATTAGTTCAGTTCCATTTCTGCAGGGAAAGCTGCTCCTACAGCAAAATAAAAGACTGTATGGAGGAGCCTGAGTGGGAGGAATAGGTTTATCCCAAGTGTGTTATGCAGTGTTGCTCCTTCAAAAGCAAGAGGATCTGAGTCCCCCTTGCTACATAGGGGTGAGGTTAAAGAGTAGATTTGAGTTTGATTCCTGGTGAATTCTGTGAATTATAGAAAGAAAATGTTCATGGCAGGGTTTGTACTTATCTGTGCTGCATTTTTTCTTTTTCTCTGGTTTGCTTCTTTATCTTATTGATTATAGTCTGGAGCAATATCATTGAGGGAACTTTAGACAATAAAAGTATCAAGGTTGTGGGGTTTTATTTTAATTCTGCCCCCTCCCCAGTAAGCACTGGGAATATTGCCTGCTGGAAGTTTTGTTCTCTCTTTTAATTGCAAAACTGTGAAAAGTTCTCAGTCTATTTCATGGTCTTTCTGCCTTCTGTTCTGATTTACCAGGGTGTCCCACCATCCTTAACTGACAAGGACACCTACTGGTTTTGAGATTTTTCTACAAACTGAGGTTTTCAGCATGATTGCTGCAGCATAAGGGATAGCAATGCTGAAAGACTGTGATAAAATTGCTCTGTAGATGGAAAGAAGTGGTGCTAAAATATATGATATGACAAAAGTAGGGGATCTCTTAAAAGTTTTATGTGCAGAGTTTTCCTCTGGGCTAGCAGGAAAAATCCTGTCCTGTGATTACACAGTTCCCTTTTCAGGTAGTAACTCTGTAGTGAGCTTTGGGGAGAAGGGTAGGTCCTTGTTCCTTGTTAAAAGCTTCCTTCGCCTAAAATTTTGTCTGTAGGCCTCCCAGCCACACTGCTTGCTGTATGAATGACAAATTCCAATATCCCACTTTATGCCCAGGCATGAGACAGGAGGTGGGAAGCAGCTACTCTGCTGGCTGCTGTCACCAGTGTAGCTGTGCTTGAGCTGGTCCCTTTGCAATCAGTGGAGAGGTGCAGGTGGTTTCAGGACCCTATGGACCTGGCCTGGCTTGCCTGTTGATTTCTGGGATGCAAAGGGAGCCCAGTTCAGGTGTAGAGACAGCTGTACGAGGTGAGGCAAATCACCCATTGCCCTGGCAACTCCCTAACCCTCCTGGGCTGTGCTCTGTGTTAGAGGAGAGAACTTGGTCCTGGCTATGCATGTCTCTATGCTGCTTTTGTATTTCGTTCGGGTAGGTACCCAAAGGTGCAGCTGCTCACCAGTGCTTCTCTCCTGTAGAAAGAGACCCAAGGAAATGCAGAAACCAGGAAAAGAGATCTGTATGTCTCCAAAGGGCTTTCTGACCTTTTGGTGTCTGGAAAAGGCATTTGTTTGCTGGTGCTGCAGGGCATCCTAAATGAGGCTGGGGAGCAGGGATGCTCTTGCAGAAGAGGATCTGTGCAGTGAGGAGAGAGAGGAACACTGCTGCTGTCAGACTGTGTTAGGGCCAGGAGGAATGTGGTGGGTCCGTGTATGGCTGAGAGCTCTCCGCTTCAGTCCCTTTGAGTTTTACTTTGAGTTTGGGCATGAGCCTCAAACTTCAGCAAAACCAGGTCAGGTCAGAAAAAAAAACCCCACACATGTAAGACAAGATTACTCCTCCAACCTGTCCCTAGGCAGGCATTGACTCAGAAAAGCCTGGGATTATGAAGATGGCAGTTGTTAAGCTTGAATCAGACCTGACTGTCTGTCTGTGTCAGATCAGTAACAAAAAGGGACCCTGGGGCTTTATCCTGTGTTTTACTATGGTAACACTTAGCCTTCTGCTGCAATGGTATTTGCATCTATAGCGAAGATGCAGGGGGACCTCAGGCGATCTTGGGTGCTGTTCTGATAAACTCTAAAAATGACATGAAGCTCCTAATGATGAGCAGATTTGCTCTATATTTTACTTGGTAGGCTATTTAGTAAAAGTGGGAGAGGTTTTCATGTGTTCCAAAGTGATTTGCATGATCAAAGTATAGCTTGCACCCCAAAGAAGAAGGAAAGGTCATTCTATCCTGTAGCTAAATTATCTTCCCAAGAAAGGGGAAAAGGTCAGGGTTTTTTATATCTCCACTTCTCTTATCCTTGAGGGGCTTTAAGACAAGATCTCCCCCCTTCCCCAGCACACAGAAAGCCTCAGGCTGCAGGAGCATCTTCTAAATCTCTCCTACTGGGAGCTCTTTCATTTTGTGCAAAGTACTTAAATGCTAAAATTTAACCAGAGTAAAAATGAGGCTAAGACTCATTCAGGGACTCAAACATAGGTCTCGTATCAGAGAGTGCCTAGTAGTGCCTTTACTCTTCTGGTATTAGATAAAAGGGAGGAAGGGGACAGGCTCAAGGAGGGTGGTGCAGTCATCTGTGCCTGAGAATACAGCTTTTCATTGCCTCTAGCTTTGATGTGCTTGTTAGAAAAGTGAGTTAAATTAAGCTTCTGCCTTCAACAAAATTGATAATTCATTTTGGTAAGAAAGTAAAACACTTAGCTCAATCTAAGGCTCAATTTGACATCTGTTGGCTTGACCGATGTTGGTTCTTACTAGACGGCCAGTACAATTGTACTTATCCACTGTCCCAGAGTTGTCTTGCTGGGAGAAAGCCTGTCTGCAGTCTACAACACTCTTGTTGCTATGAAATCACTTTTTTTAAGGCAGCATAGAAACCAGCTGATATTGATTGATTCAGTGGCTTCTGGAGCTATGAAATAGTACCTGCTTCTCCCTGGCTCGTGGAGGGGTTGGTGAAGCTGAAATCCTTTGCACCTGCAGCCTGTCTGCATCCAAGGTCCCTGCTTGCTGCAGGGGGGTTTGCCTGTGCAGAAGTGCAGGCTGAGTGCTGTCCTCAAATGGAAGTTGTGCAGTGCAAAATCGTTAGAGATGAGGGCTCCTAATGGAAACACTTAACACACAACGTGACTGGAGTTATATAAGGACTATGGCTTATTAAACAGCCTCACTAGAGGCATGAAAGATGGGAGGATGACAAGATTTTGGTATGCTACACTGGATTTTTTCCTGTCTATTGAGCCAGCAATAACTAGGTCTTATTTATTTACTTTTGGTGGGTGGTCACATAAAACCACAAACTGCTGTCACACAAGGAAGATCTCTGCCATTCAGCTAGTGTGTCTGTTCACATGTAGCCAGCTAGCTTGCTTTCCAGAAGCAATGCCTGTGACAAATTGTAAGACTTGCATGATTAAAATTGAATTTATTTTTGACCACTTAATTTGTGTTTGATCAGTTGGACGGCAAGGAGACAGGCAGTAATGTTGCAGACCTCTGTCATGTGAAGTTCAAATTGCTTCTGCTTTTTTGTTTTCTTTTTCCTCTTCGGCACAGGTATAAAATGTTGCAGAGGCAATAAGGAAGCCCCTAGCCAGTCAGTGGCTGGCTCATGATGTACAGGGGCTGGGAAAGGACCCTGCTAGAGGCAAAGAGTGATTCTCATCTACCAGAGTGTGGCACATGTTTTGGGAGGGAGGAACACGCGGGATTTTGAAACAGAGGCGTTTTAAGGTGCCCATAAGTGCTTCAGAGGTCATTTTTGGAGGTGTCTTGCATCTGTTCCTTTCAGGATTTTGCTCCCTGATTCCCACACAGTTGGACTCATGCAGCCTGATTCAGCACTCAGTTACTTTGGTTTTACACCACTATAATACCAGTGATTTAAATAGATTTTCATTGGCATAAAACTGGAACTGCATGATAGGGAATCAACCATACAGAAAACAAGGTAGTTGGCTTCACAGGCTGAATAAGAAACAATAAGCAAATTCTTTCCAACACTGCTAGCAAATATTCTTCTGAACGAGCGGCATATCCAGAATACATAAGCTGTCTAAAGACTTTCATTTGGTAGCTAACTTTCAGTGAAGTGATGTTCCATAAATCTGTTACTTTCTGCTGCATCAACTATGCATTGCATTTTTACCTGCTCATCTGATCTCAATTTTATTTGCCTGTACATCTATGTATATATGAATATTTTACAACCATGCTTGAAAGGAATCACAGAAAGCTGTCTTATCTGCCAAGCACTTCTATGTTTACTCAGGGCTTAATGGGGGCCAAGCAAATTGGGTCTCTTGCTACTTGGTATATCTAATAATAATAATTTTTTTTGCAGAACCCCAGCTGAAGGGAATTGTGACAAGGTTATTCAGCCAGCAGGAATACTTCCTGCAGATGCACCCAGATGGTACAATTGATGGGACCAAGGACGAAAACAGCGACTACAGTAAGAAAAATTAGCCTGTTTTGCAACCCAATTACAATCAAATGCATCACCTAGTGGGTCTCACTTGTGTAGCTTTATTTTTGAAAAGATCAAATTAGGAAGAAGCCAGCTGTTTTCTGCACATTTTTTCTATCTATCCTTCCCCTTTAAATCTTGCCTGTATAATTTCATATGTTTCCTCTCCGATCTTCTTCCCTCCTGCCCCGATTCTGTAACTGCCATCTGGGTGGGGTGGAGAATAAAACCCATGATTTGAATTGCTGCCAGAAGAGAAAGGAGATTATATTTATACACATGCCACGTGGGTAAAGGCTATGGGGAATTCTCTCTCCAAGAAGAGGAGAAAATTGTTTTCACTATTTTATCCTGAAAAATTCAGCAAGCATCAGGAATTTCCAGGCTGGAGAAAACCAGCTGTTCACTAAAGTCTAGTGCTTTGAGGCTGGTGTAAAGGTTGAGGGTATTGAATGACCTTTCCAAAGGCACTCATCTTCCAAAACCCTGTTCAAAGGGGTTGGGTTCATGCTGTCCAACAAAGGACAGCAAAGTGCAGCAGAGTGACGCAGGTTTAAAAATGATGCTTGTGTACAGGAGCCATATTGGCTTAAAAAAAATGCGAAGCAGTAGCCAGTCTTCCTTTTGCAAAAGAAGTAGTTTTGTCAATACCAAAGCTCCTTCAAAAGGTTAAAAAAGGTGCAGGATATTTTCTACAGCATCTCTTCATTTTGTAGGTGTCAGACTGATGCTTCTGAGTGGACAGTAATAAGCTCAGATCCTCGGTGCCATGAACTGCACTCAAATCTTCATTTGTGTCATCCTATGTTGGTTTGAAGCTCCCTGTACCACTGAAGGGACATTGTATCTAGCCTGTCCAGCACAGAAGGTGTCGTCTTAGTCATTCCTAGGGATGAACAGAAGTTCATCCGTGTGGTGGGATTGATGGAAGCAAACTTCATGTACTTTGTGAAAGGAGGAACCTACCTAATTTGGGGACAAATCTTGTTCTATCTCTAATAAGGTCCTAGCTGGATTGAAGGCATCATTCCTTCAGGAAGGCAGGGCCTGGGCTGCAGGTGAGGGCTGTCTGCAGTGCTGCAGCACGCGTAGCAGGGCATTGATGTTGTCCTGTGAAGATGCACTTGGACAAGGGTGCAAGGTGGCTGCAACCCTACATCCATGGTGCTTGCCCCATCCCCAAGAAGCTGGGAGAGTGCTGTGGCAGGAGTGTTGTGTGTGGTGGGGCTGCTCTGCTGCAGCCAGCTCAGGGCTGGTGTCCATGCATGAGAGGAGCTTTGGGAAGATGGTAACTGAAATTGTGGGAGGCTGGCAAAGCCCTTGTGAAATGACCCGAGAGGCTGCATTCACCAGAAACTCACCCTGAGCAGATGCGAGTGTTGGGTTTTAGTACCCTCTTTCATGTGCTGGTGTTGAACAAATGAAATACCACAAATTGCAATGACAGCAATTGATGTTGGAGAAGGAGAATCTGTGGACCTCTACACATGCACTTTTACTCCATGAGAGACTGAGCAGGTCTCTTCCTGCAAGAAGAGTCTGGCCTTGTGATTTTTCTCAGGCAGACACCAACACATGGGATGAGTTCAGTGGGCTTTAGTGGGTGAGTAATGACCCAGTGTTGGGTTGTATTAGCTGCTTTTTCATACAGAAAGAAGGTATAGAGTGTTCTCAATCTGCAGAAAATCCCATTGGAGGCCTATTTGTTAATGACATGGGAAGAGCTGCTAGAGATGACAGGGATTCATTACCCTCATCTATCAGTGAGGACTGAACAACACAGTAATGGGCTTAAGTGGAAGCAGGGATGAATTTAGGTAAACAGCGGAGGAGAATAAAGTGTAAGAGCAGTTCTGCAATATTTCAGTCTGGGAGGGAAGATGAGGGAAGCTGCTGCTGGCTGCACCTTGGTGGGTGCAGGGGAACCTCCTGAGTCCCCATGGTTAAGGTTGGGCCCCAACTGCCCAAACAGCTCTTATTTATAGATCCCATCAGAAATGTTAGAGATCAGTTTGGCAAGGTGCTGAGTACTTGTGAGTCACTTCCACCCAGTTGTCTTAGTTGGAAATAGATGGGCTGAAGGGCACTTCTAGAGTGTAAATTTATCTGGTGAGATGGCAGCCCTGCCTTGGCAGCTTGGTGGGACAGGAGGCATCTAGCTGAAGTGTGCCAAGCCACTTGCTCAAAGTCATGGGCTATGTTGGAAAGTTTAGTGAAGTTTTTGAGAGAAGACTGAAGCCAAAGAATTACCCATCCCCTGATCTCGGGGGATGTCAAAAGAGGAAAAAATTCCACCTGATAATATTTGGCTCCTGAAAATGAAATGGGGAATGTGCTTTATTCAGTTTTAACTTTTTACAACATGCTCTCTTATAAATCTTCAGTTTGAGTCAACATTTTATATTATATGAAGCTTCCAGTTATAGCTTCAAAACAAAATCACATTTTTCACTTTTGAAATGACAAAATAAAGCATACCGACTATTTTTTCCTTTTCTGTTCCTCCAAACATCTCAATTTTTGACCAGAAAAAAGTCAGAACTCGCTTGTCTAAGTGAGCAGCTTACAGATTTACTTCACTGATGTTTTCTGTTTTAAAATGCCTCTCCAGAAGATTCTTGACTAGCCAGTCAGAAGTCTGTGCATTATTTCTGTGCAAGGGCAAAACTCAAAGACTAGATAAATAATATTTTCCTATCCTTGGAGAGGGGTTGCTTAACTCGCATCCACTGGCAGAGAAGGGCAATCTTGATGGCTACAGCAGGATCTTTCCCATACTGGATGATCATCTATTCTCCATGCAGAAGCCATCTTAGCACAGTTAAATACACAGTGAACACCGTGTTCCATACATTGCTCTGTGTTCTGTAGCCCCACACTGATTATTCAAATTAGCATTATGAAAGGAAGCTTAATTTTCATGGAATACATTAGGTTGGTTTACTCTGGCAAAATAAATGTTTAAAATGAGACACGACATGTCCCTCAGATACGTCTGATGCAATTAAAAGTTCTAATAAAAATCCAGTTATTTATATAAGAGGAACTGCTAATATTTAAGCAATTTTTAAATTAATTATCTGGTGCCCATTTTATGTGTGTTCTTGAGAGGCTGATGGCATTTATTTTCCACCTCCTCTCACTTAAAGAAAAAGAAAAAAACCCAGAAGCCAAGTTCTAATGGCATTTGAATGGGCATCCAGCCAGTTTCCCGCGAAACAGCGCTTGGGACATCTGTTCCTTATACCATGCAGTTAAAGGCACGCCATCTTAATGTTAGCAAGAAGACAGATTCTCTGCCTACTTGGATTGGGATATATGAAGAATTTTCTTTTAATTGGAGTGTACTTTCATGGTCGGTGAGGCACTTGTTTGTGTTCTTAGTAGTGTTACATATGAACTTGAATTTGGGGCAGTATCTCTTTCTTCCAACTCCAGTGAACTCAAATAGTCTTTCAGGGCAGACTGTTGCTGTCAGTGCTTGCATCGTGATGGCTCTTTCTGGGCTGAGCAGGGTAAGGCCCCTTCTTCTTGAGAGCAACTGGACTTCTTTGTTTGCCAGCATAATCCTGCTGAATGTCTGAAAAGCCTCAGCAAATGGACAGTATGTAAAGGATAGGTCAACTGTACTGAGCAGGTGGAAACAGCCCAGCATTTCTAGGATATTGTTTGGGGCTTTCCAGCCAGAAACACAAAAAGATTAAGACTGGGGAAACCTCTGGGTGTCTCCAGTCCGACATCCTACTTGGAGCTGGGTTATCTTCAGTTGCACAGAGCCTTGTCCAGTTGTTTCAAATGTCTCCAGGAATGAGCTATTCCATAGCTTTGTAACATCTCTGGTTCCAGTGCTGCACTATTCTCATTGTAGAGAATTTTCTTTATATCTAGTCATAATTTCTTTCTGAGGCTTTTGTCTCATGTCTCTTGTCCTTTCATTGTGTTCCTCTGAGAAGAGTTTGTCTCTGGCTTTTCCCTTCTTTGAGCTAAGCAAACCCGGTTCCCTCAGTTTCTTCTCTGTTGTGGTTTAACCCCAGCCAGCAACTAAGCACCACGCAGCTGCTCACTCACTCCTCCCCCATCCAGTGGGATGGGGGAGAAAATCGGGAAAAAGAAGCAAAACCTGTGGGTTGAGATAAGAACAGTTTAATAGAACAGAAAAGAAGAAACTAATAATGACAACACTAATAAAATGACAACAGCAATAATGAAAGGATTGGAATGTACAAATGATGTGCAGTGCAATTGCTCACCATCTGCCGACCAACACCCAGCTAGTCCCCGAGTGGCGATTCCCTGCCACCCCTTCCCAGTTCCTAAACTAGATGGGACGTCCCATGGTATGGAATACACCGTTGGCCACTTTGGGTCAGCTGCCCTGGCTGTGTCCTGTGCCAACTTCTTGTGCCCCTCCAGCTTTCTCGCTGGCTGGGCATGAGAAGCTGAAAAATCCTTGATATTAGTCTAAACGCTACTGAGCAACAACTGAAAACATCAGTGTTATCAACATTCTTCACATACTGAACTCAAAACATAGCACTGTACCAGCTACTAGGAAGACAGTTAACTCTATCCCAGCTGAAACTAGGGTATTCTCTCATGCATGTTGCAACGCATCTTCTTGATCATAGCAGCCTTCCTCACTCTCCTCAGCATCTTAAACCTCCCTATCTCATGGTGTACTGAGGCTGCTGTTGCCTATTGCATCCTCCATTAGTTCTTTCTTATTCATGTGCAGCACAAATATCTTGCACCAGAACAAATCACCTGATATAATTAGTTTAGTGCCTCTGGCTTACTACTGCTTAAATCAGCTGAGCATATGGACCACATCTTATATATCACATGACTTGCCTTACTCTTCCATTTTTGTAAAAAAGTTAGCGCAGACCCATAGCTAAGTATGCTTTCAGATTTTAAAAACGTATTATGCAGCTGGTAAACTGCCATAACATTAACAGTGGACAACATACTTATGACCAAAGGGTTTAGGACTGGAGCATGCTAAAAGTAGGATCATCAATAAGCAGGGTCAGGTGTAAATCTACTGATGGTTGAAAATGGTAAGATTTAATGAAGGAAAATAGGCAGAAATATTCAATGTCTTAATTTTTTTTTTCTCTTCTGCCCATGAAGTAAAAGCATGTCCTTTCCATGCAGTTGCGGATGGCATAGAAAATGTACCATTTGCAGTAGAGAGAGTTTTAAAAGCATTTGTTAAATTTTCTCCTTCACATCAGCACACCCTGTGTCCAGTCCAATACCAGAGTTAGTCCTTGTCCCCTTTTCTAAATCTGCTGCTTCATTTTAACTGCAATTTTTTTTCCTGACAAAAAGAGACCTCTTGCTTTCGAGGTTGATTGAGGATTTTCCCCCCACAATAAAGCTTATAAGCTTTTAAATCTGTTCTAAAACAAGATGAAACATTCATTTGGAAGCATGATAACAAAAGGTTTCAACTTCTTTGAAGATATTTCTGGATTTGAGTGCAGAAACCGCTCTGAGAATTTACAAAGTCTTGATTGACCCAAACCGCTTTTTTTAATAGAGGAAGACATTTGCTTCCAAAAACTTCTTTGGCTGTTAGTTACCTATGTCAGATGCATGTCCTCCTGCTTGCCTGCCCACTTGCTCACCCACTCTGCAGTGTGTTGCAGGAGATGCTCTGCCGTGCCTAAAAGCCGTGATTGTGGATGTTGGTACCACGGTCTGCAGCAGGGTCCCAGGGAGCTTAGGAACTGGCAGCGGTCTTGGTACTGTAACACAGAGCACAACAGGATTGTTCCTGTGCTCCCTTAGCATGTGTAGGTGGAAAGAGAGAGATTTGGAGACATGTGGGTGTTTCCATGCAGAACTTCTCACACACTAATTCTGGGTATTATCATCTCGCTGCCTAATGAATGCTCTGAATGGTCTGTCACAAGTTTTCTATGCAAGACAAATTGGCTGTAGGGAATGAATGATGATGCCCATTTTGTTTCATTATTAGCAGTAATATGCTCCATTTTTCAGTGTGGGGGGGAAATTAGGGAAGGGGAATTGCTTATAAATAGACTTGTTAACTGCAGAGGGTTTTAGACCTTCATGGTAGTCAGAAAGTGATAGAAATAAAACTTTACTTTGGTTAGGTGAGCTTTTCAATGGTAGAACTACACGATAACGCAGCTCTCCAGTGCTGAGTAGCTAACGCTGGAGTGTGTTTGTCTCATCTGGGGACAGTACAGAGTAGCACTGTCCTTGACTCCAGTTATTCACAGGCCAATACCCAGGCTGGACTTCATTTGCTGTATATATCTGTTGACATCCTCCCACAAAATCACAAATACAAGCCCTGGCTTTGGTAAGACTTCAGCACGTGCTTTGATTTTTTACTTCACGTGATGCTTAAAAGCATGAAAAGGGGCTGAGAGTAGGGTTTCTTGTCACCAGACTCGAGGTGCCTCCCTTTTAGGCAGCTCAGTGAGGGAAGTCATCTAGGCTTCCTTGGGAATTGAGTGAGAAAAAAGGGCATTCATGTGAAACTGGGACTCATGAATCCCTTTTTGGAGACAACCCTGAAACCAGCTCAGCCAAGGCACCTGTTAGATATCTTGAGCAAAGTGGCTTTCTGTCTCCTGTGCTTTTTTCAGGTTTTACTTCTGAAAAGGTATCCACCTCTGACCTTTAAGCAAATCCACCAAGAGTTCAGGTTGAAGGTAAACAGTTTCCCATTACTTTTCACATACCTTTTGGGCTCTGCTTTTTCTCTTAAAAATTGTGCAAATCCTGGGACTTCAGTTCAGACTTAGTAGTCTGAACCACTGGCTCTAAGAATCAAGCCACAGAGCCACAGTTTCAGTCCTCCTCCTCCCCCCCCCCCCGCCATGTTGGCTATAAATGTTGTTCTTCCTTTGAAAGGAATCCAAACACACTTCTGTCTCCTCCACTCTGCAGTAATTCACAGGCTGTACATGAGGGAGGTTCTCGGGAAGCATCTTGAGGTTGAGTTAAATCCATGTGTTACCTGCCACACACATATTTAACCAGTTTCTTTGGGGCGGGGGGGCTGATATTGCACTGGACTTGACTCCCTCCTGTCATACCAGGATTAACACTAGCCTGGCCTGAGGAGCTATAGCATTTTGAATAGGCCATTTCAGCAAAAGCTGCTTTATCCTTCACAGCTGCTATTAAATCAGCAACGGTCCATCTCCCAGGGAAGGAGAGGCTGGGAGATGGCACAGTGAGAAGGAGAACCGTTTCTCCTAGAACCATTATGTGAAGACCCCTCTGTGCTGTGCTTGCTCCAATGTGATGTGTCAGGCATAAAACTTCATAAATGATCTATAAAATGAATCAGCTAGAGGATGATGTCCCTAATGGTCAGCTGGGAAATAGGAATGCTTCACTGCGTGCTCTGACACTGCACCCATTCACAGGTCTCCCCTGGGCTAATTTGAACACCCCAAAGCTCTTGAGATGTTTCAGGCAGGCTTTTGCGAATAAGTGAGCATTAACAAGCCATGAGAAATGCTTCATGGATGTGGAAGGGGCAGTCTGACCTCATGACTAGGGAACCAGAAAAAATACTCGTTTCAGGGCAGTTGTGCGGGAAAAGACCTTGAGTGAAGTATTTCCATTGTGTTTGTGCTCACGTTTCTGCCCGACCCTGTGCCCATCTTTCTATGTCCTGAGCTCCCTGGGGCAAGGTCCAGTTAGCTCTCTGTAAGCTGAAGCACAAGGGATCCTACAACATCTGGATACTCTTATCCTATAAATCTCAGTGGAAACAAAGCCATGCTAATGCTTCAGTGCTCAGTCTATCAGTGCGGACAGTCCTCTCCTCTTTGAGCCCATTCTGTTAGAAATGTAGCAAAAGCCTGACAGTATGTAAATGTATATGCTCATGTGAAAGGTCTTTCAATGAGATACAGGGTCTACTTGGAATCAAGCAATAAAGTAATTAATTGGGAGGAAGTGGTTGCAATGCTTTCATCAATAAGATTGCAGTAAAATTGAGTATTGAAAGGGCTTGTCCTCTTCTGTGTTATCTAGTGCTGCTTCTGAATGAAGAGCAGTGCTCAGGTCCTGGCGTGGAGCACTATATCTTCCTGAGTTTCTTCATTCCCTTGACAGCAGGGATCACAGGGGCAGGCACACAGTCAAGTTAATTTGCATCCTTCTAGCCAGGGTTGCTGTCAGTATACTCTCTTAGCATATGGCAAATGCAAAAAAAGTGTGACTAGGCTTAAATCTGTTTCAGGGTGAACTAAACTAAGTTGTGTTTGCCACGGGCAAAGATGTGTACGTGTGCAGTTACCACAGCTCAGCTGGCCCACGGAAAGCTGTTGAGATGCGCTAGCGTGAGTGCACGTATGAGCCCTTGGCATTGCAAAGGCAGTGATCAGACAGACTGATGGGTGTGTTAAGGCTTCTGGGAGGCAGCCACATTCAGTACTTTTAAAAATTTCATTTCAACATTGACCCTGTGGCTGCAGACCTTTCCTCTAGCTGGAAGCAGGACTTTTGATTCTAGTTCAGTATCTTTTGTTAAGAGTCAGGAGTGGGGTGGGCTGGCCCTGGGGAAAAAGCAGCAGTGACCACGCAGCGTCATGTCTCCATAACCTTTGCTTTTCTTTTCCTTCCGCAGCCCTTTTCAATCTAATTCCTGTGGGTCTTCGTGTGGTGGCAATCCAAGGGGTGAAGGCAGGTCTGTACGTTGCCATGAATGCTGAGGGATATCTCTACAGCTCAGTAAGTATTTTGCACTGTTGCGTTCCTGGAGTGGTTTGGTTTTGTAGGTGGGAGGGAAAAGACTGTATTAGGACTTGCAGCTTTTTCTGAAAATGGTCATGTTATCAGCAAACCTTTAAAAGCAGGAACAGGGGAGCTGCTGCAAGGCCATGCAATATTCACTTTAAAGTGTCTCCACGGGGATTTGTGGCAATATTTCCTGACCTGTGAAGATATACTTTGTGTTCCTTTGAGTAGTTAATGTAGGTCACGTTGTAGAGGAGGTTGTGTGGTTGGCTGGTTATATTCTGGTTTCCCATTTGTGAAATGGCATGGACTGAATGGAATTGCTTCTTCTGAATTGTGCCCGGATAACTGATCATAGGTGGTGCCCCAGTGGGTCATACTCTGCTTTTGACTGCAGTGTAAATCCACAGCAATACCCTGACTTCATTAAGATGGTTCAGGACTATTCTGTTGGCAGAGTGCTTCAGCAGAGCAGAATTTCCCTGTATTTGTGTGGTCTTTTTAATGCACATAAAAGATAAGTGAGGCATTTTTTACTGACTAATTCCCCTATAACTTTCTTAGATGGTATGAAAGGGCATGAGGTTATTCATAAGATTCTCATTTGAAGTAAGTAATTGATTTTCACAGTGAATAATTGATTCAGTGATTTATTAAATATGGCAGCCCTTTGCCAGAATTTTTTATGCATCAAATAACTTTGCTCTAGTTCTACATAGTAAAAAGTGATAGCTAATAATACACTTCTCATTTCTGTAGTTATGATATCTTTAAAGCGTATAGTCAAGATTCTAATCTTGTCTGCCTTTGTGTAAACTTACAGTGCAGCAATTCTGCTCATCTAGGCATTTACTTTGCTTTAAAAGCGTACGTGAGAATTGAGATAGGACCGCTGAAAGGACAACAGTTTGAGTTGCTCCTACGCAATTTTTCCTAACTCTTACCATCCATCTTCTTTTCTGGTCAGTTTTAAACTACTCACATGGTTGGGATTTCCCCCTTTCCCTCGGGAGGTAGCAAAGCTCTGTCTCCCCAGTGGCTCAGGGTAGAAAATGGCAAGTGAATGTGTTAGTATGCCTGGTGAGATAGGTCTCAAAACTGGCTGCTTGTCAAGAAAAGACAGAGAGATCAATCTGGATCTCTGTGGATGCCAGACGCTTCCTGTTCTTTCATAGCCCAGTAAACATAAATGACTGCTTCTAAATAAATTACATTGTTTACTAACAATGAAAACTTCCTCTTTTTGTAAAGCTATCAGAGTCCTAAAGGTAATACCAAGCATGGTGTGGTACTGCATTCTTGTGTGTGCTTGCCTCTAGGCACATAGTTGGGGGGTCAGGACTGACGTTTTAGCCTGTGCTGTGCAGTGCTGGCATAAAGGGTTTTGGCCCAGCACTGAAGCTCCTTGTACCACCAGTGCCCCGAAAATGAGGACTGCAGGAAAGCAGTGTATGTCACAGAGCCGCATCCAGCCTGGCGGGGGTCTTTTTGGAGCAATGCGGGGTCAGCATTTTCTGAACAAATTGTGCAAGGGAGGGAAGGGCGTGGGGCTCAGGCAGAAGGAGAAATGGAGAGTTGGAAATATGATGTTTGACAGCTGAGAGGTTAGAGGTGATGCAAAGTATCTCTTGCTAGCAGTAGTGAGATGATACTGAGGGTGGGAGGGATGTACCAAGAGATGGTGGGCAGCAGGAGGACTGTGTGTCCAGGAAACACATCTGCTAGTCATATGAAGTCTCCTAAAAGGCAGCAGATCATACCTGTGTTCAAATGAGGGTGCTTAATGGGGCCTGCTTATTCCCAGCAAGTGTGCCTGTCTTAAGTAGGACAGTTAATCGGCGAAGGCTAAGGATGTACCGTGATGGCCAGTGGTTAATGAAGTGGACCTCATTGCATGCCATGGCTTGATGGCATTCAACTCTGAACTAGTAAGAGTTAAAATGTTCATTTCATCAACATGATCCAGGGTTTCTGCTTGCAGTAAATGGATGCTACTGGCCTATCTCTACTCCAGGGAGGTGGAACTCACTGGACACTATTTTCTTCTTGTTTTGACTAGTGGCTCTGTCTCTGTCTTACAGCAGTAAATCAATGAATTCACTGTGCTTTGGAGCAGACCACAAGGCAAGAAAAAAGAAAATTTGTGGATAAAGCCAGTTAGGAGCAGGGAGTGTGGGTCAAGCCACTCATAATGTCAAAGACAAGGGATGAGACTAGGGTCCTATAAAAGAACTGGATATAGCTGAAAAGAGCTCAGCCTTTTCAAGCAGTCTCTTTTGGATGCTGCAGCTTTCTTTGTGGTGCTGGGATCCCACTCCAACATTTGGCATGGCTGTGTCAGTCTCTAAGACTGTGCTGGGGAATTGCTTTGGCAGGACTTGACAGTCTGTTCCTCTCCAGGGTGAGCAGGGCCCCCAGCCCTGCCGCCTGGACCTGATTGCTGCCCACACCAAAGGACACATTGTCCCTGTCCCTTTGCTTAGCAGGTCCTAAACTACAGCTTTGCTCTGGCTCAGCCCAGTTTCTGTTGGTGTTGTGCATGTACCTATTTTTTTCACGAGCCTTTTCTGAAGAATTTCTGAAAAAAATGGGTCAATATTCCCCGTAGATATTGTTCACTCACACAGATCCATTGACAAATGAACTTTTTCTGCTGCTTGGCTGCCTCCCCTGCTCTCTGGCCCAGACCTAGCCCTGTGAGGACTTCTTGTAACATCCTCAGGCCCAGGACTGCTTTCAGATAAAATATAACTGTCCAGGGAAGTGGGAGGTTTTTTGGGTCGTGGTTTTTTGTTTGTTTTTTTTTTTTTTTTCCCTCTTGAGCTCAGATTGTGGCTGTAACTGAATACATCAGTGTGTGTTTGTTTTGGTTTTGTTTGGTGGTGGGGGGTTTTTTTATGATATTTAATCTGTGTGCGTCAGCTGAGACTTTGGCTGACGTTCTCTGCCCTGGATCAAACCAGAGGCTATTATCAGCCTGGTCTCAGAGATGGTTTGTGCCAGCTCCTTCTGAGTTTGGGCCAATGGGCTCTTGAATGAATGGGTTTAGAATAACCAGCCCTTGGAAAAAGTCTTCCTGGTGCCAGTCAGCACAAAAGCAGGGCTGAGTGGGGTCCTGTAAAGCCAAACTTGGTGAGAAGGCTCTTTGCAGAAACATGCAAGACACTCCTATGTGCTTAGCCACATCGATACCTTTAACAATGAGTTTCCTCATCTCTTCAGTTAGGGATAGGTAGGGACAGTGTGGGGTTGGGTTGCTGGGTTGAAGCCAAGCATAGATCCCCAGCCAACATCAGAGTCCTAAATGCATTAGATAGCAAAGCCTCCTTGCTTGGGAAGCAGCTGCTTGTGACTTTTGTGCATTATTTACTTACACTACATACCTGATTTTTTGTTGTTGTTGTTTTTTTCCTCCCCCAGTCTAGCTTATTGCTACCTCTGAGGTCCACTGGGGAATTAGGTGCTTAGTAGGGAAGAAAATCAGATGTTGGTCTGAGGCACCTGACTTTGCAGACAGTAGGATGCAAAACACAGTCTTCACAGCAAGCTTGCAGAGTCATTGGTGTGTTCCCATTCGATTTCTTGTAATGTAGAGCAGCTGTAAATTCCCTGATGGTGCACAAATGTTTTTATCGGCACCTGTTCTGTGGTGTGACATGACTCTCCTGAGGATCCACTGCTAGCATTTTATGCCAAAGTAAAAATATACAGAATGAATGAAGAGCAGTGGGTATTATTTGTACTGTCTTAGGGCTTGGGAAGCTGAGACCAAAGGCTGGTTGTTGCAGAGGAGAGAGAAACAGGATAAAGAGGTACGTCCTGCTCCAGTGAGTTTACAGCCTAATCCTAACGGGAGAAGACACAGAACATGCTCTCCTGTCTCCGTCTGGAGTTAATAGTTCCACCACCAAATTAATTCCTACTCTGGTATAACCTTTCTCTGTGAAGTTTCTCTCCTTGGAGCAGTTTTCTCTCTGTTACCCCTGCTGCAACAACTCAAGGGGCATGGGGAAGGGAGTGCCTGCAAAGTGGTTTGCCTGAGAGGTAAACCTGGTTCTCCTGAAGCAGCCTCTACAGGCCCACCCAATCACTCCAAGTACACTGAAATTGCAGCTCTCAATATGATGATATGTATAATTCAGTGGTGGTACAGCTGGGATTGGTTTTGCCCCAAGTGCATAACACTTCTCTTCTAAAATGTACTGCTCTCAGATATTCCTTGTTGTTTAACTTGGAGTTCTAATTATTTCTGAAATGGCAAATCGTGATACATAATTTATTGGAAAGGCTGAGAAAACCCTAGCAGAGATACAGAATACAGAGGAAAAAAAATGGGTCGCTTATGAGAGCTCAGTATGGTTTTACAGTATAAACCTTTGAGTTTGAAATACTGAAATTAGAGCTTGAATCACTTCAAAGATTCCTGCTAATAAGGGAATGATTATGCACAATAAAAAAACCACAAAGCAGCATTGAAAAAACCCAAGTCACGTTAAGAGCTCAGTGTGTCTTTGCATTTTCTTTTTCTCTGCTTTTTTTTCCTGCTCTATCATTTTGCATAATAAACATGTCTTGCATAATAATAAACAAGCATCTGGGAAAGTATGTGTATTAACTGTATTTTTTTAATCTGCTTGCAATGCTATAACTATTTTGCTACAACTCCTCTAGGGTTGCTGCGCTCTTATTTACATCATTTCAAGGTCAGGGGCTGGAATCAATAGTGCTGCATTGTCTCCCCTAATAGGCTTGGGGTGTTAAACCTGCTCCTGCCAGTGCCATTTCTTTTAATTCCTATTTGACCACCAGTGGTGCTAGTTGATTCAGTCAGAAGTACTGACAGGCCAGGCAGGTGTCCTGGATGTGTCCCTTTTGCAAACTTTGCAAGCAAGCACACTTGCTGGGGGGATTCCCTAGTTTACATGCCTCATTAGGGAGCCAGGTCAGTGGAGAGAATGAAACGTCTCCAAGGGCAAAGCACAGCAGGAGCGCAATGTAATGTGCATTTAATTTCCCTCCAGAGTATCTCCTCTTCTTTGCTGGCTGTTTAAAGGGGCTCGCTGAATGAGGGCATTAACTGGGTGATGTAAAACTCTTGTCCCCTGGCTTATTCATAAATATGGAGGGAACAAAATGGATGCTCAGGGAAGCAGCTGTGCTGAGGACAGCCAGCCCCTGGGAGCAGATTCCTGCCTTGCATCGAATGTTCCTAAAATACAGCTCCTGGCAGGCACCCTGGCATGCCACGCTTGTAGCATGGAAACTTGTAAACACGACTATCAATAGCAAAGTGGTCCCTTTTCCCTTGGTGAGGTGCTGCTGCCCGCATTGCTCTGCTTGGCTCTCGGGAGCTCTTCAAGGGTCCAGTTTCCCTTTCACCCCAGCGGAGCGAGCTCCCCATCCCGCGTGTAACTGGTGAAAGTCGGGCAGGACCAGTGCTGGCCCACAGTAGCTCAGGGGTTATTCAGGATGTTGTGAGAGCTAGCAATGGGTACAACCTCACTTAGCTGGACTGCTTGTCAGATAAGCGGAGCTGGGACTGTGGTTTTTTGGGGGCAGCTTTCCTCTCTGGTATCCTGATGAGGGACCTGTATTCTCTGAACTTGCCTAGCACAGCACCACAGCAGGGCTCCCATGGGGAGGGTGCTGCTCTGCACCTTGTATCGACGTCTGGAATATTAGGTCAGACAGCTTTTGCCTATTTAAGCAAGAGACAGTTCAGAGGACAAAATCAGTAACAGCAGGGCCTAATCCTGTTTTCCTAGCCAGCTGTTCTTGTCTTATGTGATAGCAGTGTAAATTACAAGAATAAGTATGCTTCAATGAGAAGTGCCTTCTCTTTGCCTTGGTTGTGTGGGATATTTAGGAATGTGCTATGTTCCACCTAACACCAGCTGGAAGAGCAGGCATGGGACATTCCCGTTTGTCAGCAGTGGTCTGTCAGTGTTGGGATGCAGTATGATCTTTTGCTGAAATTTCATTTGGGAGGAAAATTGGGGAAAAATGCTCCAGTGATGCTGACTCATCTCATTTTGACACTTCCCCAAAGAAATGTTACAGATTCCCATTCTGAAAGAACTTTGGAGTGTTTTATATTGCTTTATTGTTCCTAATAAAATCAGAACAAAATGTTTAGATTTTGGCTGAGCATTTTGATCCCACATGATTTCCTTGAAGTATGGAAGGGGGAGGAGGGTAAAATGCTGGTGGGGAGGGGTAGCCCTAAATTGTAAGGAAGGCAAGAGTAGAAATCGCAGAGATGAATCAGTTGTAGCTGCCATCTTACACACAGTGTTCCTTCTGCTGATTTCCTTGAGGCCAAATGTACAGACCTGACCTTAGATAAGCAGGTAGGCAAAGTCTTTGGAGCAGGTACTAAGCAGCAGTAGCATTGCACGGAGCTTGCCCATTTTTCTCCTGTGCGTTGTGTGTGATCGATTAACTAGTGTAGGGGAAATGATGAGGTTAAAGCAGAATGCTTGATAGCAATACAATATTTGAGTTGGATTTTGGAGGAAACTCCAGGACATGTCTAGACTGAGGATGGGACAGTGTGCAGGAAAGCCCCTAGTTAGCAGAAATTATGTGTGAGCAGAGCACTTGTCCCAGCAAACAAGAACCAAAAGCTGACTGTCACGATGTCGCTCTGGAGAGGCAGTCACAGCAGAAGTCCCTTTCATTGCCTTCCCTTTGCATCTTGCTGACAGGGGGATGCAGGAGCAGCCAGTAACTGAGCTCTTCTCTCCCTGGGCTAATATTTTGCTTTTCCTCAAATTTGCCAGCCTGGTTTGCTTGTTTTTAATGCCATTTATCCAGTGTCTGTTTTGTCCATAAATAGTGCCATTGTCTGTTTGCCACAAGTGAAACCCAGACAAAACTCCAGGACATCAAGGGTGACAGCGGGACTATTATTAACAATTTATTTTGTGGTGGAGGGAGGACAAGGATTGTCCTTCCTGGGTCCAGAACTCTGATACAAAAAGAAACGAGAAAAGTTTTGAGTGAGGACGTGTTTGGCTGAGGTCAGGTGTGTGTTAATGAAGTGATTTGGATCTCCTTTCTGAGAACACCGAACTCAAATATAGAATAGATAAAACTAGTGAATGGTGTGCCTTTGCCAAACAGTGACTAATGGGTCTGGAGGCGAAAGCAGGGGATACGACAGCCATAGGCTAAGAAACCCAAGGGAAAAAAAAAAAACCTTACTGACTGTCTGCATGTAATTAGAACTGGGAGCCAAGTGATAGAAAACTTTAAAAATGGGGAACATTGTTGAAATGTAATGCAGTTTTCCAGGGGAAAGGAAGAGAGGTTCAAAGTACCTGGGCTATTTCAAGCCAGACTGGCTGAATCAGTGGGGAATGTAGTGTACTGTAGCGGAAAGGCCTGGATAGGAGCCTGAACAATCCCTGCTTTGCTATGAAAGGATACCATCCTGACTAAGCACTTGCAAAGCAAAAAAGAATTTTCTTGAAGTCTCTGAATCACAGGAACTGAGTTCAGGTCCCATAGGTTTTTGTTACCATGAGTCCCAAGATATAGGGCTGGGTTCTGGCACCTATAGTTACATGGCATGGTGCCTCCCAGGAGCCTCCTGAAATCGGTGGAGTAAACGTGCTCGGCGGGAGTTATGAACCTGGCCTGAGATGTGCTTATACAAGATCTAGTTCAGCAAAGTGCTGAAACTGCACCTCGGTGCTTTGCTGAATCTGTGCTCCCTGGTCTCCCCTGCCGCAGGAATGGGGGCCCTGGGGATTACCAGCCGCTTTCAGTTGCCTCTTCTGGCGTCTTTTCTGGAAGAGCCACTCCTTACTGCAAGGAAAACTCCAAATCTACCCAACTTCTCTTGCCGGGAACTCATCTGTGAAACAGAACGGGGTGGAAGGGATCTGTTCGTACTACTGGCAGCCAGTCACTGCTGTGATGTGTTGCATGCTGACAGCGTGCTCAGCTCCGCAGAGCGCGTGGGATGGCCGGCGTGCTTGTGCCAAGGAGCCTGCAATCTGTGCGCTGAGCGGGGAGGAGCGGAGGGGCACCTTGCCAGCAGCACTGCCCAAAGGCATCCTGGCAGCAGAGCAGGCGGGCAGGACACAGCGCTGGACCCGCTCCAGGGCCTCCTGAACTATGCCTGGTCCTTGCGTCTGGCCTTACGGTATACAGGGTGCACCAAAGAGGCCCTGCGAGGTCTGCCGTCCGTACGTGCTAGCGGAGGGGGAGCCCGGTTCTGGCCTTGCGACGGGGGGGTCAGAGGGGAGCCGCAAAGCGATGTGCATGAAAGGCAGAGCCCATCCTTCCCCACCCACTGCGTCCGCTGACACAGGGGCTGACTTTGTTTAAAAATATGCCTGGCCCTCCTCGAAGCCTGGAAGCGTCATCCCCGAAGGGAGATGGCTGAGTGCTTTAGATCTTCTGGTTGTTTATTACCAGGGTACTTAATTATATTCTCCAACTTGTAAATTTTGAATTGAGTATCTGCTGTAAGACCTTTTATTTTCTCATTAGTTTTTTCTCTGGAACGGTACAGGAAGCTCTAGGGTGGGGCCCACAGAGTTTTGAGATGCTGCCACCCGGCACCGTGGGGACAGGCAGGTTCTTCAGGGATCCTTGGCAGAACGATGACACAACGGCATCGTCACTACAATAAAAGCTTTACTTTAACCTGGGCCCTCTGCAGAGTGGGTTGGTTTAACAAACACCCGAAACCCTCTGCAGAGCGGGTCTGTTTAACCAATGTCCTAGACTCTCTGCAGGGCGGGTGGTTTTACACATGAACCATCACTTGAGCTCAAACGCACACACAAAGCCCGCTCGATCCTCGGGGGCCGCAGCGGGGGATCTCTGGCCCCGGGGCTCACGGCCAGGCCTCACAGCCGCCGCCACTGCCCCAGGCCGCGTTCTGCCCCAGCAGCCTCGTGGGCTTGTGCGTCCCTGTGTCAGTGATGTCGGTGATTCCCTGTGCTCGGGACGTCTTTAAAGGAGAGGCGGGTATGTCACCAACCCGCCCACGGCTAATGGCCGCCTGCCCCACAAGATGGTGCACGGGGGTGGGAGTAGAGGGCACAGTCACGGATGCGGGATTGTGAGAAGATAGGATGTTTTGAGAATTCGGTAGTGAAGTCGCGGCCTCTTCTGTGTCATGAATGGGAGGAGGAAATCCTTGCTTTGCTGGAGGCTGAGCCCAGACAGGGTGGTTCAGACCAGAGTTTGGACTCGCGGCCTGGCCCTTATTTTCTAAGCTTAAATAAAGTTCTCTCTGCTGCACCAACAGTGATCTGTTGACTTCTCGTAGGACTAGAAAACCAAGTAATCATGGTTGGAGTGGTACCTATTAGTCCCTTTATGGTGTATCGTCTCTTTCTGCATGCAATTAGGTTACACGCTTGATCTTTTGTGACTAATTTCACTTGCTTGCAGTTTTGCTGTTCTTTAGTTACACCTTCTAAGAGCTGCTGCTGCTTGTCTTGTTGCTGTCGTCCTTTTTTCTTTTCCTTAACCACTTTGTATTAATCTCACAGCATTGTGTTTCAGACAACATACCCAGACCAAAAGATTCATCTTGGTGGGTGAATGCTATGTAGACTTAGGCCTGTGGCCTCCCCTACAGCTTTTGCTTGATTAGAAAGGGAACCTTCTTCCCTGCTGATGAGCTACAGAGTGCTTTGTTGTGCGGAGGTGGCTACTCTTCTGTGGAAAAGCCTGACAAGCCTTGAAACTTTTAAACAACGTTAAATTAATTGTCCTTCTCTGAAATCAATAAATCCCTTGCATACACACGCGAGTCACAGGCTAATTTGGTGGTTCGACGTTTCAGGCATCGAGAAGGCAGTAAAGAGACTACCAGGGTGTCCTGCCACCTCTGACATACCAATGGCATCCAAGGTGCAGAGGAGCTGTGCTTTGGGAGCAATGGTAGCCTTTTACACAGCTCTTCTCTAAGCTGAATCCCAGAAAGTTGAAAGTATTTTAATATTCACAATGTGCTCTCTAATCCCCAAACACATACCTAGGCACCAGCTCCACGCTAAAAGCTTTCTGAAATGTGAACACCCTCTTGACATAAATAAGACATGGCATGACGATGGTAAGTCTTACTATCTCCTCACCACCTTCCTCCTGAGAAGACTGAAGGACTGACTTCTCATTCTCTTTATAAGAAGCTTCCTTGGTGAGCTCCTCTGAAGGCTGCGCATCAAATGCATTATTGATAACAGCACTTGGGGGTTGCATGCACACATGCACACATTACAGGCTCCCAGATGCTGTCTGGAGCACTGCAGAGGAATTACTGCAGCTGGACAAAGATTGTCTGCTTCTCTCTAAAGCCTCTGAGGCAGTAATCAGCATGAATCTCCTGCCTTTTCTCTTCCACCACTAAATCATTGTAAGCATGAAATAGAAGAGAGGAAAATAGAACCTCAGGGATTTTGAACAAGGCTGCTAGGTGAGGAGGCACTGAGAAAGATAATGTCCAACTTTCTAGGCACGTGCAAAGTGAGATGAGGACCAAGATTTAGCCTAATTTTGACATTCCCACAAGCGCAGTGGCCATGCTCGGCTATTGCTTCCCCCAGCAGGAACGTCTCCAAAGCAAGCAGGGGTCGAGAAGGGCAGTTCTTGGTATTCCTGCTGCAGTGCTCAGAGCCCATGCACTTGTGCCACATATCGTGTGCCTTTTAAAGTGACTTGTTTCCCGCTCTTGGTGGGTTGAAGAGTCACCACATTGTCCCATCGTGCTCTAAGTTGATTCATGTGCACCACAAAGAGGTTCCCCCCATCCTCCTGACACTGGGTAACTACTGTTGGCGGAGCTGGGGCAGCTAATGGGTTTTAAGTTTTGGTCTGTACTCAGTGCCAAGGAGAACGGTCACCATCTGCAGTTAGGGGTTACCATCTGTTTCCATCTCTTCTGTACTGTGCCTGTTCACATGTCAGCTAGATGGCTGCAAAGAGGCCCTTGCTTTCCAATAGGGCAGAGCAGACTTTGGCTGGAGGAAGGACCTTTGACAGGATCCAGCCAGCTAAGGAGAAGAGTGCTGTGCAGGTATGCAACCAGCCAACTCCAGTTGGGATCCATAATGTTGGTTGTTGCCTTCCTAGTTCTTAGAGAAAAAAGGCTCACAGCTGTTATATTGGCTTGTCCAAAGCAACTTCCATCTTCTTGCACCTCTTACAGCTGCTGTGGGCATTTTGGCTGGGCAAACCCCTTCCTTTTTCTCCTTGCCTCTCCTGGCGTGCTCTGAGAGCTGTAACTGAACAGCACTGGCCATGGCATCTTGAGCGATGCTCTGTGTCTTTCTTGGCTCTTGCCTGCCTATCTGCATCTGCACAGAGGCTTAGCAGGATCTTGTCCACAAGGGATGTCTATGGATGTCCTTTAGACACCTGGTGTGATAGGAGGGCATCTAAAATGCCACTGCCATCCAGTGCTTCCAACTTGTAGACCTGTCTGGGAACTGACATGCCCTTTTTCTGGCTTAGCATGGAAAAAGCTTGGAGACCTTGTGTAAGGACTTCCCTTCCTCCTCCTTTTCCCATTCCTCAAGTGCAATGCAGTGCTCTGCCCTAGCAAGCAATCTGGAGACATTGAACCCAAAGGCAGACATGGTCTCCAGCTGGAGAAAGTGGAGGATCACTGCAGAAGTCACATCTACGAGCTTTTCTTTGGGGGGAAAAAATATAAAGGACCTCTAAGAGCAGACCACAGCTTGGCCAACCCTGTCATGATGCTTATGGTCCTGTTGCACTCGAGATTGTTTCCGGTTTAAACCCTCTCACCTGGTTTATGATTTATGTTTACTGCCTGTAGCAGAATTTCCCTGGGGATGCCGGGGAATCCTACCATACACCGTGGTGAGCAGGAAGGGAACAGAGCAAAGGGAAGGACTCTAGAAGTACTTGAGGTGAAATCAGAAGCAGGGTAGTCTGGTGATAATGGCCAGTGTTGGACTAGGAGGAGGAGCGAGAGTTTATGCCGAACACCAGCTTTTGATGGGAGGCCAGATCAGAGAGGTGCTGTGTCTCTTTAATCTCTGATGGGAGCACCACAGAAATACTGTCAACATAATGCAGGACCCACCCTGTGGCTCTCGCATGTCTGGTAGATAGAGAGCTGTTAAAATGCAGTTCTTTTGTATAAAGGTACGTCCCATGATTGGGCTTCAGGGATGTGCTGGTCTGAGGGTGTCTGGGTCATCTGGATCATTGGCAGTAGGAGGAATTATCTCAGCTGGGGCTGCAGAGGCCAGTGGTGTGGGCCCCGAAAAGAATCTGTTATCGTTTACCTGTGAGTTGCTCCTGGGTTCTCCCACGCTCTCAGATAATTTTCCACTCATGCTGGGAAGCTTCATCATATAGTTAAGGAAACTGAGCAGAGAGGAGTGATGTGACATGCCCAAGGTCATGCGTGGAGACTGGATTAGGCTTTCTGTTCTTCCTGATCCTAATTCTTTGCCTTAATCACAAGCTTTCTTTTGTATCACTGTGATTATTCAGGGAACTGGTGCAGCAGCAGCAGCACAACTTGTTTGTGTAGTATCTTGTGTCTGAGCAAATCAGTTTGCTCTGAAAGCTGTGTGCTGTGTAGGCTGGGCTTGCTTCTCCCTCTCTGTCTTCCCATTTCACTTCTTTTCTGGCTCCTCAGCATTTATGTCCCTAGCAATCTTCATTGAGGATAATGGGAGCAGGCAAAAGAACCACAGGAGAGTCGTACTCTGCCAGCCATCTTCCCTTGCACATCTTAATACCATATGTCAAGTGCAGTTGCTCAGGCTCCACAGATATCTCTTTTTCAGCCACCCAAGGAGCTGGGGCTGTTTACGGTGTTGGCTTCACAAGATGGCAGGTGGAGAATTGGAAACAGCTCCTGAGAAGCTCAGGATTGCAGCAGTGCTCTGGAAAGAAGCACTTCTAATGTGCTGATGCCCCCAGGAGCTGAACAGCCAAGTCTTGCAAGAAAACCATTTGCAGTAACAAAATCAGGCATCAATTTTCAGACAATTTAAAGCCCTGCTTTCAGAGGCACACAGTACACCCCCTTGCTCTCGCTGAGGTGAACGTAAGGGTGGCCCTTGTGGGTCTATTTTAACTCGGTGTCCAGCTCCAGTAGATGCTACTCATAGTGACAACTAGGAGAAACCAGTAACAGAGACAGTAGCTTAGCGAACTATCTGACTGCTGAGAAAACATCTTAGGCTGTGCAGAAATACCTGTTTTTTCAGAGCTAGGTTGGGTACCAGAAGCTGTCTGGGTGGATTGCTGGGCAGTCTGTCCAGCATTCACGGTGCTTCAGTAGTGCTTTACAGCCCTGGTATGGTGCCATGCACTGTGTCTTCCTCTCTCCAGGGCGTCTTGTGCCATCCAGGCATGACCAAGAACTTAATGAGTGGTGGGCCAAACTTTGCGCTGGCAGTTTTGCTTGGAGGTGGACTGGGTGTGACTTAACAGAAAATGTTGTTCCATAGGTTTTTTTAGTGGTGGAAGCGTGGCTGTAAATTATCACATAGCAAGGCAACAGTGGAAGGACCGGTACAATTTCTGTGGTATTGAGAGATATTTCAGTTTCTGATGTCTCTGCCACTGGGTTATATCTAGAGCAAACCAACTGATGTTCATGTAGTCAGAAAACTGAGACGCTTATATTTACCCCAGCGTCCCTGAGACCATGGTCTGCTCAGTCATTTGGGTCATGTTGTGAATGTGTACGTGCTCATACTACTACATATGTAGGAAACCAATTCCTTTCTGAGGCATTGGAATATGAATTTTCAATTAATTTTCTTTGTTAATAGTGTTTTAGGATTTTAGTGAATAAATGGTAATCTATTAGAAATAGTGCCTGTTTTGGAAACTAGAAATCATCGTATCTTTCTGCGAAGTCATAGGAAGACCTGCTTTTGTGCGAGAAAGCTCAAAGTGGGTTCCAGAAGAAGGAGAGAATTACCCACTTTTTTATACAAGAAAACAGAGGTGTAGAAAAGGGAAAGATGCCTGTTGGTCACACTTTGGTTTGTAACTCCTTAGTTGCAAAAGCAGGCAAAGCACCCAGATTCCTATAGCCTCAGTTTCTTGCATGACACTGGCTAATCTCAAGTGTTTTTTCAAATTTTTCTGCACCCCCATGAAAGTGTTGGCCACTGGATTCCAAGTGTGAATGTCTCAAACTTTTTACTCTGCAACAACCTCTATTTTTGTAAGGAGCTCTGAGAGATGACTTATTAAAGTATTTTAATTACAGTTTCTTGCATCTCCAGGAGTTTCTTGCAAAGAAGTTCTTTGTGAAAGTTTATTATTCAAATTTGGAGGGATGGAAGGAAATCAATTTCCTCTTTCAAAACTACGTTTTTTCACCTACTCTATTTGCTTATCACTCTCTGCCTTGCCAGGATTATTCTAATCAGATTTCACATATAAAAGAATAACAACATAAAAATAATTCTCCTCTTTCAAGTATTTGGGAGGCTTAAGTAAATTAAGACATTGATCAGATTCTGCTCACTGTTGTAGCTGTGAATACAATGGAGGTTACTTGGTGTGGCTGGGGAAGGAATTGTGTCTGATGTGTGTCTTTTATCTTCGGAGAGAGGCCAGAAAGGAAGATTGAAACCAGCCTTGTCCCTGGGGATTGTTTGGTTAAATCTGTGTTTCTAGGTAGCAGCTGGGTTGAAGACCTGCAAGGCGTGTGGACACAGCCCAAACCAATGGGGGCAAATGGCAGAGAAGAGATGCTTGCGTGGCTGCAGGTTGCACTGCAGTAAGCTGCTCTAGCAGCCAGAGCTGCCAGGCTGGTGCTTCGCCACCAGCTCTTTCACTGAGCTGTTTCAAAGTGGAACCAAATGTCTGAATTGCTCAAGTGGTTTTGCAAATCTGTCCTCAGCCTAATGCACCAAAATAACAGCCTGCAGCAAGGCCAGCACAGCTTCTCTGCATACAGCTTATTTCTGATTTGGCAGCTGTTTGAGAACCTTATTTGCTGTACATGTCAAGACTGATAGCGCTCCTGTGGGGGCTATGACCTTGACCATCCTTTCATTCTTCCTCAGTAAGCTCATTACAAGCTTGTAAATCATCATCAGGGTTTTGCCACGAGCTAAAATGAAAGTGTCTTTCTGTAAATACTGCCACAAGGAGGTAGACTCACCTTTCAGCATGAGGTCTGGGCTTGTGTATATGGTGGAGGAAGGCCACTCTGGTACTGATTCTGGCTCCTTGTATTACAAGCTAAGTGTTTCTGTTGAGTTTGACAACAAATAGCTCTGTATTCCATAGGTGGGATCTTCTTGATAGTAGCTGAAAGGTGATACGGATGTGCATTCATACTTAGCTGGGAAAAAGTCAATGCACAGGCTCCTGACAGCAGTAGTTATTTTGGAGGTCCCGGGCACATGAAGCTTGGCTTTAGTAATACAACAGGCCTGCAGTCAAAATGTGAAAAAAATGTGTCCCTCTTTGTAGATGGAAAGCAATTATTATATTTCGGGTGCTAGCAGGGCAGTTCATAGGGTTCAGCTCCCTGCTCTGCCACAAATGCCTTGCCTTGACCGCAAGATTCAGTTCAGTTGCCTTAAACCTGGACATTCGTCTCCCTCTGCAATGTGCCAGCGTATCCTGCTGGGCCTCCAGAAGACTGTGGATGTCCCTTAGGTCCTGTGTCCCACCTGCCAGCCCTGTGCATGTCTTGCATGCCCCAGGACATCTTAGATGGCACTAGGAACTTATGTTTAGGTAACTAGATCAAGCCCTTAATTTCTCTGCCTCAGCTGCTCATCTATATGGTGGAGATAAGACTTCTTTCCTACTCCCACCGAGACAGTGTGGAGATAAGTGCATTGGTGATTGACAGGCACTCGGGTGCTATGTTGAGGTCACTGTGTAAGAGCCTGAATAGATAAGAGAGTGACTACATGACAGCATGAGGGTTTTTTGCTTTGTTTTTTACCTCAAAAGATTTTCTCCTTCACATGTCCTTTTCCTATCAGGTTGTTAGTGCTGTGAAAGAGAGATGAGCTCGCATGAGGCTCTCACACCTGAAGCCTTCCTGGGTTGATATTGCTCCAGACCTAGCTGTGTTTCTCTCTGAGTCCAGTCCATGGCCCTGTTTGACCTATTTGCCCCACATTACTGAATGAAAGAAGTGTGTGTATATCTCAACAGCATTTGGAGGCAGCTTCCATTTGGGCTATCTCTATTATTCATTAAAAAAGAGAAAAAGGCAAGAGGAGGCTCTTGGTTTTCAGGTCTGCCAAGTTGGAATGGTGCAAGGAAGTAGGGAAATCACTGTTTGACTTCAAAAGGGAATAAATTGACCTGGCACCACCTGAGAGAATAAATCCAGAACCTAGCTATCTTATTTTTCAGCTAAATCACTGTTCTGGCACCTAGTTACTTCATTGCCAGTGGTGCTGTAAATACTTGCAGCTCCCTGTGGTTTCAGCGGGATTTCAAAGTAATCACCATCCCTGCAGTTCTTTTGCCTTTTATTTACAGACTTCAAAAGCTCAGTTTTATGCTCATCATTTAGGACTCTGTTTCCTGACATCCATTTGGAGACTTTCCGAAAGAAATCTTCTATTGCCAAGAGATCTTTTCGAAGTTTCCCCTAAGGGAACCGAATACTGGAAGTCTCTGGGACATAAGAGACCAAACTAGCATAGGCGCTTTAGATAGTCACAGCCATAGATCCCACTGAAATCTAGGGCAGGGTGTTAGGCGATTTCCTTCCTCAGGTCTCCTCTGAAAAAAATCAAACCATTATTCTCTGCAGCAGAGGACTCCCATGCACACTGGGAGAGGTCAGTGCATTGAGGGCAGCAAGAGGAAGCTGTGAAGACCTCCATGCTCTGCAGCACAAGCTTTAGCCACACGACTCTCAGAGGAGAAACTGAGTAACCACATGCATTTTTCCAAAGACCCTGTGAGAGACTCTGCAGCATGCACTTTTTAGTTCGTTATGTCCTTTTATTTATCTTCACTTTCTCAGTGTCCCCTTTCTTTGTGCCTGTAGTCGTCAATCATATGTTCAAATACTTGGGTATGATCTGCTCTCAGTAGTGTCACTTCAAATTGTAAAATTCTTTATGGTTAACAGTTTCTCAATTTCTGTGAACTGAGATTGATGTAATTATCAACAATGTACTTCCCCTCCCGCAACTCCTGGATCTTGAGTCATTGCAACCTCCAGAAAGTGAGCAAAAGCCAACAGAGGCCTTCTGATTGTATTTGTAAGTCACTGGCATTGCATAGATTCTCCATTCACTTTTATCCTTTGGGTATTTACTGAAAACACACTTAAGAGAAGGCCATGATGGCCATTGCTGCAGCCCTTCATGTCCACCCAATTCTTGCTGGATACTTCTCTGGCCGGTTCTGTGGCCTTATACAGTAAATAAGTCATCAAGGACATAATCACATCCTTAATTCAACAGGAAAACTGTTGAGTCTACAGTTACTCCTCTGGTCAAGTACTTGGCTGAACTGGGGAACTATTTTCCTCCAGAAGATCCTGGGGGACTAGCTTTTGATCTAGACCTGAGGGCAGCTCTTGTGCCCTGCAAAACTTGGCAGCATCCATCTGGTGAAAATATCGCTCCCTGCATCATTCTAACTCATCTCTCTGTAGGAGCCATCTGTCTGTCTAATCTTCCCAAGCACTAACGGATGACTGTACTTAAGAGTTTGACCATCCAAATAGAGTCCTCTAATGATGAAGCCAATGATGCAATGATTGCTAGTGCATGGTGAGCTCTGTGGAGCCTTCCTATAGCTGCTTCCTTGCTACTCAAATCTGCAGCGTAATTTTTAAAATTAACATCCCAGTTGCCCCTAATCTTGTGATTATAATGCAAATATTGACCACTTTTCCTTTGAAAGATTTGTGGAGGAAGGAAGAAGGGATGCCTCAGCGGAACTAACATTGTCAGCTATACAAAGCTAAATCCACATTCACTAGGACAAAGATTAATTTACATACTCAGAATGGGTAATTGCATAGTGAAGAACACAGTGTGCATGCTAGGTAGGTAAATTATAATACTCTGAGGCTGTCGTAACGATAATGGTGAGGGGACAAACCAGATTTACATATTTGATTCTCGTTCATTTAGATAAATCAGCTAATGTATTAGCTTAATACATGGTGGAGACAATAGTCTGACTCCTCAAATATATATATTCAGAGAAAAATAAAGGTTTAAAAACAATTCTTTTAGTAAATAGGGGGGTTATCCACAAATCCAATAAAAATCTGCAGTTTTTATTTCCCCTGTTACAGTATTTTCTGGCTTGCATGCATTTGAAATGATGCTATTTCCTGATTAGATACCTTTTTAGAATTCCCTATCAGCCATTTTCCTATTTTTTTTTTTCTTTGAGCCTTTTCTGGTTTCTAGGTAATAAAAGCCATTGAATAGTTCTTTATTGTGCAGCTGTGGAGTCAGCAGAAAATAACTGTCCAGACTGCAAAGGAGAACTTATTTAACCTGGTCTTTAGATTATGGTGAATCAATGGAGATAAATGTGTTCTTGGATGTTTTCAGCCTTCAACAATTCAATAACCATTCCCTTTTCAACCTCAACTGACTGAGATAAACACTCCTAAGGAAGTTCTGCCATTCAGTTGTTTTCATGTTTGGGGTTTTTCTTAGAAGATCTTCATTGCCCAGAACAACAGCATCTCAGTAACTTTGTCAGTCTGTCCCTTTTCTGCTTAGGACATCCCATCACCTTTGGTGTTAGAAGACCTGCAGATTTCCTTGAGAAAGCAGCTGCAAGACAGAAAATGTGATTGAACTGGCCAGTTTGGCTTTCTGTGGAAAGGAAGCTGTGAGGCCTCTGTCAAACTTGGTTGTATCATTTTTACCTGGAGCAATATTTTAATGAAGTGACTGGGCCAGGACTGGAGGGTTTTCATCCATCCTTTAGGGAGGATCGTGTATGCTGAGTGACTGCTTGTACTCTCGCAGCATTTTGGAAGGTACCTGGAAAGTTTCATGTGATGTGACAGAGCAGAGCAATAGGAGACTAATTAGATGTAGGCACAGAGTGGAGCAAAGCAGGTCCTAGAGTTGGTGAAAGTGTCATACATGTTTGTGTGCAGAAAAGAGAAAGAGAAGGAGAAAGGTTCAAGCCTAGACATGAGTCCTCGGAAACACAGTCCCGCTGAGAGTTTCAGAGGAGGGTGAGCCTCATTCTCTGAGCATCCCTGCCAACATCTTCCAGGAGAACATTAGCACGTTTAAAACAGAGAAAAACATATTCTTCACATAATATGTGATGGCTATTAAAGACATAGATACCACAGATTGCTGGAAATTCAGGGCTGTAGGCCATGCTCTTACACTCTTCACCACTACATCCAGTACTGATCCCTCCCAGCAACAAAATACTCATCTAGATGGACCTCTGGCAGAAGGGAACCTGTGTTGAAGAGGGTCTAGGAGCAAAGGGATAGAAAAGCATGCCCTGAATGAATCTTTACTTTTCTATAACCTCCAGGTACCCACTCTGAAACAGTGATGATGTATAAGCAAAGCTGGCTGTGCCAAAAAAGCTGACGACTAGTCCCATTTGAAAGCAGGAAGCAGAGTTAGAGGAAGTTAATGCAATGCTACCATTGCACATGGGATGTCTGTAGAAGACTTGAGCATTTACGTAGAATCATGATGAAAATTCGTCAGTCTCCTGCCGTAACTATTGGACTCTCCTTCCTCTCTAGCTCATCATGTTTCATACAGTTTTTTCTCTTAGCGTCATGTATGCTGGGGGCATTAGCCTGCAGGCCTGGGAAACGGTGGGGTAAACTTTTTTGGCAGGGCTGGATTTTTCAGCTGGCTCCAGGGCTGGAGGCAATGGGCACAAACTGAAACACAGGAGGTTCTGTCTGAACATCGGGAAACATGTTTTTACTGTTGAGGGTGACTGAGCAGGGGAACAGGCTGCCCAGGGAGGTTGTGGAATTTCCTTCCTTGGAGGAATTACCTCCCTCTTTGATTTCTCCCTTCCCCGGTAAGCTTTAGTGGTCTTTGCAGATGGCTCTGGAGATGGTTTGTAAAATTCAGCTGACGTGGCTTCCTGGCTATGGAAGCTAACGAAGGACCACAGAGTAGAATAAAACTATGGAATGTCTTTAGATGACTTTAAAGTGTAAATGCAAATATGTTGCCAAGATTAGACCCAGTGAAACAAGTGCAGCAGCACAGCAACCTGCAACAATAAGCTAGTGCTTAAATATCCCAGCAGAAAGGTTCTGAGCCATCTGCAAAGACCACTAAAACTTACCGGGGAAGCCAGAAATCAAAGAGAGAGGTAATAATCAGTCTTCAGTGTCTCAGAAGCATACGGGCCTCTTTCCGCATTATGCTACATGAATGTCTTTTGTATTGCAGTATCAGCCTTTAGGTGATAAAAAAAAAGAGGGAGGCACAGCAGTTTTAATAGAGAGCTCAGATATAGACTGAAGCTATTAACTTGCTGAAAGACCTGGTTGTTTTGAAGGAGCAATCTGGTTACCATTAAAAAAGTAACAATAAAAAAATCTCCCTCCCCCCAAAACTTTGCATGTTTGCATTTGTGTTAATAGTTTCCTTTTTCTGCTCCATAGCATGCCTTTTTCCAAGGAATAAGAAAAAAAGTGACAGGAAGGACACTTTGACAGGAATGGTAGAGAAGACTTGGTAAGGGAGGGTGGGTGGTAGAGAAGATTCGTTATGTGATGCAAAACCTATCACTTCTGTATCCAGATTGCTCTCTGTCCAACTCAATACCACCCTAATAAATCTCCACCTCTTGGCTAGTGTCCGCAATCCAGGCCAGATCATTAGTCACTGGTGACAATTACTGTTAGTCATTATTGCCGGTATAGAAATTCAGTCTGAACAGACTGGCTAGGACAGGAGAGAAACCAGTCTCTCTGTCTGTGGTAAGAGATGTTTGCTGCCAGTGATGTGTGGTCTAGGAGCTGGTACAGCTGACTGTTGCCCAACGCTATCCCTGCAGCATTTCCATTTCTTGGACAATACTTGCTGTTCTTGTGTTACCAAGTTTTAATGAATAATGTGTTTGTATCTGTTTCGCTTCCGTTGGTGTGTACCAGCCGTCCTCCCAGACACTCCAGAAGTTCTGAGATGATCCTGCAATCATCTGTAATAAAAATGTTGCCGCTTAATTTGCACTCTCATTTCAGAACAAGGAGATAAGGTTCCCAGTGATCTGCCTTTAAAGGGAGCTCATTTGTTGCTGTTACTCCACGAGAATCCAGGGAGATTATCTTGTTCGGTTTGGAAACTGCAGTGTTAATTAAAAGGTCTCCAGAAACCATCTGTGAGTTTTTATTACAATTTGAGATTTGCTCCCACTGATTGCTGTAGTGGGGGGAGAGCAGGGGTTACACGCTGATGGCTTGTAATTGCTTCCACATTTGTGTATTGATCACTGTGGGCACGTTCACAGTGCAAGGTATTAAGGTCAGTAGTGCCATCTCACTGTTTTCCCTCTAGGCGTTTTCCCCCAGTCACCCAAGTTCTCCCTGTAAGGATGTTTCCTGCTATTATGTATCTGACATTTCTGCAACTGTGAGTTTATTCAGCAGAATTTCTCCAGACATGCTGTCGTGGATTGTTCCAAGCCACAATCCAACAGGACAGAAGGTGCCTGAGTTAACTTCAGCGGTGAAATTATACAGCAGAAGGCATTATTAAAAGTGGATCTTTAGTCCAATAAATCCTCCTTTATGAGTCAGAGATTGGAAGGAATTCAGAGAAGGGCAACAGAAACAGTTAGAGGGCTGAGGGTTGGGTTAGAGGGGATGTGTTAAGAGAGGGAAAGTTATCAGCATTTGATAAGGGAGAAAATTGAGCATATAATGTGCTGTACTGACTAAGAATGGGGATGTTTCCAGGAAAGCAGCAATGAACATAAAACATTGCAAGAGTTACATAGGAAGTTCCAATCTGGTGATGGCAGTGCACTAGTTCAGTGATTTTAGCTCTGCAAAATGGATGTTTGCAAGTGTGTAGTGAATATAGATACAGGTATGTTATTTAAATAGCTGTCTTTGCACTCCTAGGGTTGTGTCCTTTGACTTGGCCCATAACCAAGGGTGGGAAGGGCAGGGGTTACAAGTATCCTCCCTTTTGATACCTATGTGCAAGGGACATTTTTGTTCCAACCAAAGAAAAATCCCACTCATTTGCAAAGGATAACAAGTAATTTGGGAAATGAAGAAAGCTTTTCTTTTCCAATGAGTGTGTGTTAATTAACTGTCTGTCTCACAAATGAACTATTAGTAGAAGGTGCTTAAGTAAAATGCCCTGAAGCTGCCACTTTGCTTCTTAACCATCTTCTCTGGAAAAAGATGTTGGGATCTACTGTGAAGCCCAGTCACAGAACTGAGGAGAGCCTGCAGCAATCCTCCTGCAAGAAGGATGCTGGCAGCATTTCCATCCTAGCTCTGTTAGGTCTCTTGTCAGCTTTCCATTTCAGTGATGACAGTATTCTTTTAACTCACCTTCCATACCTGTTGGGTTTTCCTAGAAGCACCTTCTGCGGTTTGCGCTGCATATATTCTAGGCTGCTGGATTTTGGATTCATTGTGCATGTCTAATATAGGTGCATCTGATCTTAAAAACTACTAGTTAAAGGAATTTCTAGACTTCTCCCTCAGAGGTGATGCTGATGTTTTCCCAGCTCATTAGGGGAACAGCATGTGCCATCATCCTGACTTTTGACTATTGGTCTCCAGCGTGGCAGGGAGGGGAACGTGGCTGTTTTCCTTTTGCTCTATTTGTGGCTGAAGGTCGCAAGCATTTCCTTGTGCCTGCTTTGAGTGTTGGCTCTGCATTTATGACTTTGCATGAGGATTTTTTACTCTTCTCCTCAGTTACTGCCTGCTACTTACCTCCTGTGCCACTTCTTTTCTTGTGACAGCATCATAGTGACTGTGGCAGTGGGGACTGCTCTGCGAACACCCCCAGCTTCCCTTTGGGGGACAGGGCTTCTCCGTGTAGGGCACGTGAAAAAGGCAGCAGGGATGCGGGCAAGGATTTGTCCCAGCTTGTCAGCTACCCATCAGAACAGATGCGAGCAGTGTGTTTCAGTCTGATGCCTCGGCACCTCCTTTCTTCATCTCCCCGGGAAGGCAGAAAGGACAACCCCAGCTCTATTTTCACCAGGGGAAAGTGAGAATTACTCACCGCAGCACTGCACGTGTCAGTCTGGATTTATATCGGTGTGATTGAACTGGGCTCATAATAACATTGGGGGAGAAGGAGAGTCTGAATTGCTTTGCTTCCAGCATAGGGTGGCCATGCTGCGAGGTGGGTGTCCTTGCCCTGAGCCTTCGAGCGGATTTCCATCAGCAGCAGGATCAGACAGGGATTTCTGGCACGGGGTGGGTACATCTCCCTCTGCTCCTAGCGGGGACTGTTTGGTTCCCAGTGTTAGCAGCTGAAGGCACCAATAATGCTACGGCATACAGAACTTTGCTAGGGCACAATGGCTTGCACAATTTAATTATTTTAATTGGAATTACCTGGGAAAATAATTCCCTCTTTCAGCAGGAATAAGCAGGATGTAGAATGTCAGAATTGTTTCAGATGAGCTCTGCTGAAGGCAGAGGTGCAGAGATACGTAGTCAGCCTGCTTTAATGAGATTTGGCTGTGATTTTGTGATGAAATTATTCTAGGTTAAACTCAATCACGAAAAAAATGTGTTTCATTGTATTAAGGCGTATTTGAGACTTAAAAATCTCATATTATTGGTGAGATAAAAACTATCAAATTATGTCATTTTGAGAGATTTTCATTCTCCAAATAGATGTTGGAGAACAAATACTGCTCCTAATGCTGGGCCCAGATATACCAGGATGTGATAATTCATGGATTTCTTTTCCAAATAGTTATTAAACTAAGAAAAAGCAATGCAGATTTGCAAAATATTGAGATTATTATAGAAGACTCAGACATAGAAAGCGACCTTCAGCTGAGAGATCATGAGTTGTTTCAATTTAAATTAAATGGCAGGCTAAACATTCAACTGTAATTTAAGATTTATTATTTCATAAAAGTGAAGGAAACTAGTTATAGAGGCAAACTAGGCTGTAGAGCTCTGGACTTGAATGCAAGAGTGGCTTGGATATATTTTTTTTTCTCTGTGAGAGAGGAAAAAACCTGTAGAATTAATATACCAGACAAAAGAAAAATCTGGTAGGAAAAGACACTTAGTCTAACAAATTAAAAAAAAAAAAAACAACAACAAAACCACCAAGAAAGCTAAGAAAGAGGATATTTGATGCAGGCAAGAAGTCCACAAAAATGCAAAATGCGATTCAGTGAAGAAAGCTATTGCTTTCTGGTCAGAAAGCGTAGGGAAGAAATGAAAAAAAGAAACAGTAAAATGCTGTTTAGCCATTAAAACCAAAGCAGAAAGAAGGAGACCTGATTTGCAGTGAGGAGCCAGCAGAGATTGAAGGTGATTTAAAGGGAACCCCAAATATGGAAACAGAAGGAATAGTGCTTTTCATTGCTTAGCAGTAAGGGTGTTGCCAGAGAGGGTGGAGAAAGTGAGTATCCAGGATGAAGAATGAAGCAACTGCATCTAAGGAGGAAACGGTGCCCCAGACTGCTGAATGGTCTGACATACCAAATTGCGAGTCTGTTGACATACAGTTTTATGAAGGCTATTAAAACAATGGAGATAATGAGATAAAATGTAGCCTGAGTTTAATAAAGGTAGATTGTGCAGATTACTCTGTTACTGGTCTTTGTAAAATAACTGACCTTCTAGATACGGGGAATGTGGTAAATCTCATTTATCTGGATTTCAGTAGAGTGTTTGCTATCGTGTTGCTAGTCCAGTTGGGAAGTGCAAGATGACCAGAAGAGAGGATTGCAAAGGGAGTGAGGATCCCTGCAGTGGAGATGACAACAGGTTGTGCTGCAAGGGTAAGTCTGGCCTGGCTGCAAAGCTGCTGAAGTTTGGGTGAGGGAAGCGCATGGTGAAGCTGGATCTAGGAGATGCTGTCACTGCAATAGGCAGCTGGAATGTCACATAGGAAGAACAGTAATTCTGGAGGACTGGAGTTACAGAAACAGCAGTTACACAAAAAGTTGTCTTATTAACTGGATATTAGAGAATTTGGCCTAATAATAAGAATTTGTGCTTTCAGTTATTTAGTTTGCTGGAAACAACAGCTTAAACCTTGGCTGTATTATTTACATCAGACAACTGTGAACCATTCGTGAAATGCAACTTGGAAAATGTCAAATGACCATGCAAGCTGTAATAGGCACAGATTACCTGTAGAGAGCTAAGGGCATACTGGAATGCTAAAGACATCATCACGGAGACCCAGTCTAACTTGTGTACGCACTTCTGATTAATTATATTAAAAAAAGATTAAGCAGAGCAAGTTCAGAGAAGGTCTTTTCATATGATCTGTATTCAACTGATTTGTTTAGTCCCCAGCAAAAAGGAAGATGAAAATCATTATAATTATGTATAAATTAACACCAGGGGGTAAATACCAGCAATGTTTATGCTGAAGGCCAAAGTTGGCACAAGAGCAAATGGTTACTGCCTGGCAATGAATCCAACCCAATAACTCATTTAGAAGTGAAACTTGATGGTCTTGTGGAAGGGATGGTGAGATACTGCCAGGAACTGGATGGTGTGAACTAGGAGGGTGCTTTCTCTCTAGTAATTTTCCTCTGTCTTGGAACAGCCATTTTTTACAGCTGAAAGTCCAATTATGGTGAATTTTTTTTTTTTAATGGAAGTAATTTATAAATGACATTGAGGAGCAAATTATAAATGGCAAAAGCCCTGTAAGTATTCCCTTGGAAATTGCAAAAGTGCTTATAAATGCACCTTTGTAGGATAATGCCTGGGAATTGGAACATGCAAAAGGAAAGAAATTATAAAACATGGGTCACAGTGCTACCAAAGGACATTGCAATATAAGCCTCTGTAAATGGCTGAAGTTGTTTTCCTGTTGTTAAACATATGTATCACTGAGGGACTTCTCCCAGCCGTGCCGCGACTGTCTCTGGTGTGCAGGACACTCCTGGGTGCCCAGAACGTGCCAGTTGTGCCCATGGCACAGCCTTTGCCAGGAGCGGTGGCCAGCAGTCGTGGTCCATCAGCCATGTCCACGGTTATGGGAAGGGGCTTGTAAATCCTTCCTCAGTCTGCCATGTGGGAGAGCTTTCTTGTTAGGTGAAGGCAGAGTGGAGTCCCGTGGCCTGCCGGGCTGCTCTCTGGTACCTGAACCCAACCCATTTGTTAGAGCTCCTCAGCAAGAAACCTGTGGGACCTCATGTGTGTGCCAGACCTTTTATTTGTATAGCATCAGGGACTTAAAAGGGGAGATGTTGTCGGCTGGGAGCTGTGCTGGCAATACCACCTGAATACTATTTCAGAAAACTCTTAATTTTTCCCATAGCTAAATGAAGTTAATCACCTGTTCATCTCTTTGCATCTTCCCTGGTTCCCTTGCACTTTGCTGAGAGATACAGATGTTTATGATGTTTTCATCTCACTTGTGGCTCTGTGATTAATATTCTGCAAGTTACTGAGCTTATGGATACCAGCTATTTCCTGCTCTACTTAATATACTTAAGTCAGCCTGGTTTGTTTTTCTTCCTCTGCTAATATCCACCTGGTGAGTTAATTGTGTAGGAAAGCAGCCAGTGAAGACTGAAAATGCAAAAAACATGACATCAAGCTCAGCTGGGAGTATTCTCCAGTTCAGACCTACGTGCGTTAGAGAAGAGAGTGTGTAAGAGGCTGGATGGCAAAGTTTGCTGTGCCAGAGGAAGCTGGTTTTGGTGGTGTTCCCTTGTTATGGTCCTGAATTGTGAGCAGGAGTGATGGGCTCTGTCCTGACCTGTCCTGGTTTGACTGCGGCGAAGGGCAAGCCATGCGTGGATTGTGGTCTTCTTCCCCAGAAGCTTGTATAAGGGCTGGGTGTCATTCTTGAAGGTGAATAGATAGTAATTTAAAAAATTTGTGCCTTTCTTCCTCAATATCTCTTGCTGTTCTGTGAATTGATGGGAATTCTGGCTGTGTTCCTTGTTTTACCTGACATGGAAAAAGATTTTACAAGACTAGATTAAAACCAAAATGCTGGAGGAGAAGCATGTGACAGTGTTCACTTCTTGTTGGGTAACTCATTATCAGGGTAAGGTAGACCCTTGTCTTCTGAGAGAATTGAGACTTGCATCTCCAAGCAGATCATGTGAAGCAGCAGCAGTTGGGAGTGCTGGACCCAGTACTTTGGTTGCATACTTCCACTTGGTGTAAATAAATATCCAGTGGATCAGAGTTTTGAGCAAAGGCCTCAGGACTTGGGGTGGAGTGGTGTAACCACCAGGCGGTATGGTGTATTGAGGCTGGACTGTTTTGGTGTCTCCTGGGGGAAGTGTTCCAGTTCATAGAAAGCATTAGTGGCTGGACTAAGAAAGGCAATGGTCTTCCCTTCCAACCCAGCCCTGCTTTCTTCCTGGTCTGGTTTCTTTCCTCCTAGCAGTCCCTGTACTAATTCTTCCTTTGTCGTACCCTCTGAATTTGGATAGTCTCAGTAGCTCCCTTTATTGATGCCTGCCCAGTCAGTCCCAGTTTACCTCTTGCCTTCCTCCTTTTCCCACATTTCCCTTTGTCTTTCTTTCTGGTTGCTGGTCCAACTTTCTCTCATTTGTATTCAAATTGGCCAACTCCTCCATTTTGTCAGGATCCAGCAGAGAAGATAGATGAAAAGAAATCTCTCTGCTGTCAATTCAGAGCAGTCCTGGCACAGCCTGTAACCATCCAGAGTTGAAATTGCCAGGAATTTGTTCACTGGAATGCATTCAGTTTGGACAGAATCAGTAGGAAATAACAGCTCTTGCACTATAGCACATCTCCCCTGTACTCATGTGTGAACTGCTCATTTTCACAGATCATCAGCTTAGCTAAAGCTTGGGTGAATATTCTTTACTCTGAAGGATGAGGATGAGGGATGTTTCTGCAAGAAAACTTCACCAGAATGAACATATTTTTTCTTACTTTTTTTTCCTGGAAATGTATGAGCTGTGATGGCTGAAAGTTTCCAGGTGAATTCATCTTGAAATAGTTGAAATTATCAGTCAAATGGCTAAAACTTAGCAAAGTTATAAGCATCTGAAAACAGGGGGTTATCATGGGATTTGTCAGACAACCTTAATAATAGTTTCACCTACAACAGCAAAATTCAGTAATGCAATGTAATTCTGAGGCATCAGCACTGCACGGATGAACACCATTAGATAAATGGGACCTAAGAGAGTGCAAAACCACTAGCATCCTGGCACTTAAGGCTGTGGTTCTACTTTTATATTTGTAAGGGTTGTATGAGCATAATAACAAAGTGGAAAACAGCTTGTTACTGCTAAGATGCAAGTGTAGCAAAACCCATGCTGTGGGTAGTCCCCGGCACCGCATCGCACCTTAGCCTCGTCACCTGTCCCACATTCCACTTCATGGCTCAGATTTGAGCGAGATTTGTGGCAGTGCCAAACTGATGGATCGCCATCCCATTTTCTAAAGTGCCCTCCCTGCCAGCACGAGCTGTGCCAAGAAATTTAACCGAGAAAGTCCAGGATAGCAACTCCAGGCCATTTATCAATTCAGTTTGAGGCTTGCAAGGTAGAATTTCTAACTTCTCCCAGTGTCAGTACCAGGACTACAAGATATCCATCCCTGGCAGGTTTCCTCCTTGTGTACCTCTCTCCTCTGCTCAAGCATAATGAACAGATTAATCCTGGAGCCTGTGTGTCAGTTTAGCCTATCTTTGCTGAATAGATGGAAGAGAAAAAGTGTGGGACAAATGGAGTGTACACTTCTTAGTCGTGCTCACCCTCTCTTGCTTGGTTTCTTGACAGTTTATTTTGTTGCCCTTGCTCTGCCCTGTTACAGATAACATTGACTTAATATGAGTTTGGTTTCTGTGTTCCAACAGGATGTGTCTAAAAACGTGAAAGTAGAAAAGTGAGGGTGACTCCAGCAAAGAAAAGGGACTTTGTGAGTTTCCACCAGCGGGGGAGCTGCCTGGGGCTGTAGGGAGAATGTTTGGGACTCTACTGCAGATTTGTCAAGTCCAGTTTCTGCTTATGAGCTGAACTAAGAAAGACCTGTGGACTATTCAGTAACATGTAGCAAGATACTATGAAAGTGCATTGAGCTTTAAGGTGTTCTCTAACTGCTAGAGATCAGGATGAGACCAAATATAGGGTACTTCCCTTTCCGATCACTGTCAGAGACCTTGGACTTGGCCAACTCCCATATTTTCCAAAATGTTCTGCAAGGAGGAGATTCCATGAGTCATCCTGGTTACGGTGATGAGCCGAGCCGAGCCCGCACAAAAGTGTTGGAAGCGCTTTGCTGTGACATTAGTTTATGACTTTTTTCTTGCCGCAGGGAACCAGCGTTGCAGTGGGATAACATTTGTGGGAAATACAGAGTTGTTTCCGCTCACTCTCCTCATTAAATGGGCTGAATTGTGCAGCGCGGTTTGGGGAGTTCAGCCCAGGCTCTCCTTCAGCTGGTCTCCTCTTTAGAAACATTGCTGCCTAGACAACCAGACAGCTTCTGCATATGTCCGATAGTTTGAGCAGGCAGGCAGTTGTCATGGTTATGGATGCTGCATAAGAACCAAAATAGATGTATAGAAAGACGGTGATAGAAGTTGGCACAGATCCTGTCTTTTCTGTACATGAGCTGACAGGATGTAGCACGGAGGAACCACCTGTGTCCTGGCTCCCTCCTGCTCCCTCAAAGACAGGACTAGCCATGTGTTTGGCCTTGACTGCTGCAGACGGCAAAAGAAGCCGAGCTGTCTGAAAAAAGGAGAAGTCATCTCCGTGAAAATGTTTGGGGAGAAAATAGACAAGTGAAGATGTTAATTTGTTAGAAAAAAACCACATTTCTTGAGTTCTAGATTGGAGGAAATGAAAAATATCAGTGTCTGAGAGTGACAAACTTTCTCTTGCCTTCAGTTATTTCTCTTCTCCCTCTTGGAGGGAAATATCAAGACATAACACTGCCTTTCCTCCTCTCAAACTGGCTGCCAAATGCTATTTGTTTTTAGCAATATCTTCTTTACTGGTTCTCCTAATCACAAAAGACTTCCTTGGGCTTTTCTATACAAATGCATCAAAACTCAAAGGCGTGGAGAGTTCCACTGAAGACACAGTGGATGCTCCTCAGTGGATGGCTGCTTCAGGTGGCCGGCTGAGTGCAGAGGGGAAGCAGAGCACCTCCTTGGCTTCTGCTGCAAAGGTCCGTCAAGCCCCTGGAAAAACCAGCCCAGCCTGTGCAGCTGCACCGTGTTGTGAATCATGCATAAACCATTGCAGGCGGTGAATCTCAGTCATAAGCCCCTGAGAAATACTGGGCAGAGTGGTTCGTCTTTGCAGCAGGCAGGTAGGGAAGCAGCCAAGAGGTTGCATAAGTCCATCTTCTCTGGGTTTGCAATTGCACCAGGGGGGCAAGGGAGGTCAGAAGACCAAAAGCACTGGGAGGAGGTGGTGGAGAGCCTTAGTCAAAAGTGGTACAGGGTTTTGGACAGAGCCTTGGTTGAACTCCGCACCTAGCTCCTCACAGGATCCCAAACAACAAGAAGTTGGGTTGAATTCAGGCTGCTGGCATCAGGTCCTGCACGATCATGCCTTACTCTAGTGCTTTTCCCCTGTCCTCTTTCTGCTACAAAGCCTAAAACTACCTGGACATTTGCTTGTAGCGCCACAGGATAAAGGGTAAAAGCAGAGGGGTTATTCTGAGTGCTTTTTAACCCAGTTCTCCCTTTTGAAAGCCTCTTATAGTAGGGTTTTAAATTGGTTTAGGGACAGAGCCTGAATGTGATAAGATGTTAGTTAACACGATGGCATAATCAAGTCACTTTGATTTCTCCCCAGGCAAACCTCTCTGCAGTCTATTAAAATGAAATATGATGCCACTGCCATTTCCCTCAGCTGTAGTCAAGGAGATATTTGTTTTAATTCAGCACAAGATTGCCCCACAGGCTCCGATTTCTACTATCTGTATTGACGTTTGTAATTTATTGCCCTTTTACAATACACACTAAAAGGATGTTGTATTTGCCAGGCTGGCTTTTGAGAACTTCATCTCCAAATCAGTCTGTATAGGATACACTGAAATTGTTCTCTGTCTGTTGTTAATGTACTGTGTCATACAATATTAACACAGGCTCCATTCATTTCTCAGGCAGCCTTGGGTTTAGTAAGGGACACAAATAGAATTGAGCATATTCACACAGTATAGTCATACTATCCTGGCTATGATTAAAACAGAGGGGCCCTCTTGTCCCAGCTTGTATAAATGTTCAACATGTTTCTGATTAGCTGGCACTTTACCTTCAAATATAAATGACCTGAGAAGGTACGAAGAACCAAACCATAGATGATAGTACGTGTTACTGTCATGTTTTATCCAGCAGGGATGCATTTCATTAAAAGGTGTATAATTTATGAGACATGTTGGGATGAAAGATGCTGCAAAAGTGCAAAACCCTGTTTTAAACTCCCAGTTTAAGCAAGCCCATGAGAACTGGAACTATCTGAAGGTTACAGGTACTGATGCCATGTGAAGCGGTGCTCAGCGTAATCCACAGGTCAGAGTAGGTGATGCAGGCAGTTACTTCCACTCTTTCATCTAATACATTTTCTAGTTGGTAAATCTGAGTTTTGTAGAACTAGACTTTTTCAAAGGGAGAATGACAAATTGATGAGATGTTACAATTTTTCAATTAGATGAATTGAAACAAAAAATTCATTTTGGCATTGATACATCATAACATTATGATTTGATTGGAAGTGTCCTTTCTGCGGTGACTGATTCTACTTTCGTTTCTCCCTTTCCTGATTTTTTTTTTTGACTGGTTAATACATCAGTATCTTGTCCTGCTTTGAACCCAGAACATTCCAGACATTCCCAGAAAAACAAACTTTTCCTAGCAAAGCTGGTGGTTCACTCCCACTGTCATGTATGTAGTTGTTCAGCCTGAGATGTGAGGCCCTGCAAGCCGGTGCTGTGTTATATTCTGGTGGTTACATATCTCACCGTTTCTTTTGGAGAGCAAACCAGCGGCAAAACTGGCCCCACCACATCCTTGGAACCAAAGTATTATTGCGACTAAGTCTTGTGCAGTATTTTATATTTCTTAAGGCTAAAGAGTAAAGTGGAAGAAAGGTAAAACCAGAATTGCTGGATGGAAAAAGAGCTGTTAAACTAATTCAGATCAGATTCCTTTGAGACATGGCTGAGGATTTATAGTTGGATCTCATTGTATGTCAGTTTGTTTGAGATACTTTATTGAAGCATTGAGGAGATGCATAAAACCCCTTCATCTTTCCTATCCATCTCCTCTTACTCTTGCCCATCTCAAAGGCTTGGCTTATTAGAAAAATACAATAAAAGTCTAATTGCAAAGAATGGGCGATTTTAATGGCTTCATTTACATATAGAGAATTAGTCTAAAATCAATATTAGGCTGTCAGAAAGGAGAATTAGCTGAATGTTTTTTATGGGTTTTGATGTCAAGGAAATGTAAGTTTAAGCAATGCTCTTTGGGATTACTTTCCTCTTCCTTCCCTAGCAGCTCATCCGCATTCATTTCAAGACTCCTTCTTTTTCCCATGAAAATTCAGGTATAAAGGGAACTTTTAATGTTTTCTTTGTATTTGTGGCAAAAAACTGACCAGTTTTATCTGCAGATCCGATTGTCAGATGGTGTCAGGAAGGGATAGTGCTTGTGTACTGAGAGCCTAAAGTCAAGGCTGAGAAGGAAACACTGAAAAGTATGTTGACTGTTTTGGAGGAACAAGGTTGTCTTCCTTAGATGTGGCAGTTGCTGGTACCTAGAGAGGCAGATAGACACATCCTGAAGACTGGCCTCGATAAACCTGTTGCAGTTAACCTTTCATCACCCTGTGAGCAGTACCTGGCTTAAGTTTCCAGCCAGAGCACCAGTGAAGTGACCCACCGGTTTGCAAAAGTTGCACATTTTAAATTATCTTTCTTTACTGCAAAAGCTGTTGCAATAGCCTTTTCTCTCATCAGCATGGGGTTCTGTCCCCCTCCAGGGTAAAACCAAGTGGCAAAGTGAAGTGCTGTCCCAGCTGCAGGACACTTGCCGTGTCCTGATGTGGTGGGCTGGCCATGCCTTTTGCATGCAGCAAGAATCGGCGAGGGCCTACACCATCCCATCAGTCCATCGTGCTGAGCCTGGAGGGCATCCAGCTCCCCTCCCTGCCTCGGTCCAGGATAAACTGTAGTTCGGGTCCTCTGTCTCTTTGTGCCATGTGTAAAATGCCATACATGCTAATGCCATTGCCTAAATAACAGTGAATTCCTGTAATTTCCGTAGAAGTCTCCGGAGGCTTTTTACTGCTCCTGGAAGGGGCCGCTGGAGTCTCCATACTAAGTGCCAGTGATCAAACCTCTGGGATGGGACGTGTGTTTGCTCCCTGCTTTGCCACCTTACCAGTCCCTATGATTGCTCCATTCCTCATCCACTGCTAGCTGAGCACCCCAATTCTCCATTAAAACTACTTTCCTATTTAAAATACAAGATTAAAAAGAAGTCATAAAGAGCCTAGAACTCCCACTTGGTCAGATGCAGTGAAAAAGGGAGTTATTTTATGTAAAACATTGAAGTGAATGGACAAAATGGACAGGAAAAAGGCCTCCATGACCTCGAGTGGATAAAAGATGATCAGTGATTTGATTTTCTTCCTGAGGCTTAACACAGCCACTGGATTTAGAGTCGTCTTGTTTGAGGAGATGTTCAGAGCACAGGGAGTGGATCAAACTGTTACTGACTTTTGGATGAAGAGGTGCAAAGAGCTTGTTTCAGTTTAGGTGATATATGGAAAAAATCTTACCAAGTACCCCAAACAGACTTACTAAGGACCCACAATATATGTCTTCCTGCTGTCTCTGTTCCATGCTGGAACTGACTCCACTTGCCCTTCATACTGTCTCTGTCCCACAGCGTGGTGGTGCGGGGGCCTCCTGTGGGACTACGGTGTCTTTGGCACAGTGCTCCAGATGGGAAAAGCCCTCCCACTTCTCCCTACAATTTGAGCTTCACCTGCACTTCTGAGAGATGGGAATTCACGTTTCACTGGGCCACCCTTCAACACCTTCCAGAACTCAAGCAGCTGGCTTGCATGCAGCCATTTGTACTCAGTTCATGCTCCTGGATTTGAAATATAGAGGTCAGGGGGGAAGGGAAACCTGAGATTTTGGAGAATGCAAAGGCCATTTAAAGAGTTGCCATTACATTATAGTGATACTGATCTAGTCTAAGCTGAGAGAGAGGTTGTGGTTCTGCAGAGCTGCTGCTATACAGAGCTTGTATAGCCCTCATTTGTAGAACATGAACATTGACCCAGATGCTGAACCCCCAGATTTCTGCAGCACTTTGGCCCAGCTGTGCAGTAGCTGTTTTTGCAGGTTCCTCTTAAGCCACCATTGAAGTTCTGTTGATCTCAGATGGACAATGTTGCTTTAGATTCATCATACAATTCAAGAATATTTTCCAATCATGATACACTCTGGATTAGTTTTAAATTCTCCAAGCTTAAAGACATAAAGAAAAAGTGTCTTAAACCCAAAGATATTTATTTAGTTGTACATCAAGAAGAATAGTTTTTCATCCTGTGTTAAGATTTCTCCCCATACATACATAATAAAGCTCAGCAAACCAAAACAGTATCTCTTCATGTGCGCTAAGGCTGATTCATCACTGACATGAACATTGTTCCCCTTCCTGCCAAGGGAGGAGATAGCTCAGTCTTTGATCTTCAGAGTGACTGGGGATGGAAAAGCCCTCAGAAGTCCATAGTCTTTTTTTTTTTTTAGCCTTATCTGCATTGAGAGAAGGGTCCTGCAGGTTTTTCTATATCAAACTGCCTGTTAAGCTTGATTTAAGGTTTTGATTTCTGTCCCCCTTCTTCTAGAGGTCTTCCTACACTGTGGTGGATCTACATGTATCTGCACACAGGTGTTCCATGTCAGGATGAAAATTGGCATATGTAAAGCCTTCAAGAATGATAATCACAAATCCAAGAAGAGTCAGCTGGTTTCCCTTGTGTTGTCCTGACCTGGCCTACAACTCCTATGGTTGATGGAGGCTATGGATTACCCACTAACCACCATAGTGGTTTAATGGGGCAGAAATGAGTAAGACATCTAGAAACCAGAGTGTGGCTTATCTCCAAGTTGGGAATACAGACATAAGGTGCTTCAGTATCACCTCTGATGAGGCATCAGTGTCCTAGGAACAATAGTGGGGAAGGATATACACCATGTTCCTCATGTCTGCTCTTCTACAATTACAAATAACTATGTCATTGACTTTTATTAGATACAGAATCACAGAATATCCACCCTGAGTCCCACAAAATGCTTCTCGAAAAAGATCAAACTTAAAGGACGTAATAGGAAGTGCCAAAGGCCACAATAACAGTGTTAATTTTATGACTACAAGGGATAGAAATGAGACATCACGTTCAAACTTTGCATAAAGAAATGGTATTTTTATATAAATGCAAACCAAAGCTCAGAACATTTTGACCGAATATTATTTAGTGGCTCTTGTTCTCTCCCAAACAGGATGTTCCAAACACAGACAGATCCTTTATCTAGAAGAATATATCCATCAGAGAATCCACTTGCCCACCTCTTCTGTTCATAAAATATGTAATTTCTCAGTCACATTCACACTCATATTATTGCATTGATTTCCTTGTGTGTAGCTGATGAAAATGGTTCCATTCAGGCTAAATTTGAGAGGAGAAGCAAGGACAGGCGTGTGCGAGGGGAACTGAGCTCATATAGTGAGCCATAAACCATGCTAATGCCCAGAATTTTCTAGCCATACAGCTAAACTATGTATATGTGGACCAAAATGATGCTAATAGTTAATTAAACCATTGCTAGCCTCCTGTTGTTACAATACATATTAATCCCCAATACTAAAATAGCTGAATGCACCTAGGCACTGCAAACAACTTTACAAATTGTGAATTAACTCTCAACCCACTCTGTATAGCTAGAGGGAAATTATCACTTCATCTGTTCTATATCACGCATGTTCTGAGTCCTGGTCCTCTGCACTATCAGTGGGCAGGAGACCATTCATTACTTGTTGCTGACAGGTTTATGGATAGAACATGAAAGCATAAGTAAAACCGGTATGTTTTGTACTGGGAAAGCCTCTTAATAGGTATTCCCAGCAGCTGTTTGCTAAGTGGAAAAAAGAATAAGGAAAAGTAACCAAAATGATCTTCTTAATTAACAGTCTCTGTTGAAGAGGAGCAGTGTGATACATGGGGACAGTACTTTGGGACTAACTGATGTCCAGTGGTTACTCCCGTGGTCAGGACTGTTTTCATCTCCATTTTTCTTGCCTCATCTTCCAGGCAGTGGGTCAGATTAGGTCTTTGCCTAGAGCATCTCTGCTATCCAAAATCTCCTCCCTGTGTGGGCTCCTCCTGCCTGTCATTGAGCTGCTTTCCAGACTTCAGTGAGCAAAGCGATAAGGGGTGGCTGGGAAATTGTTTGGGGACAGCAGATGAGATCGGGGTGCCCGCTCTCCGCTGGAGCACCCACACCCGGGAAGGGTGTGGAGGTGCAGACCCACACCTCAGACCTCCCACTGGAACTCTGTGCAAGGCACAGATATTTTGATTTTGATTAAGCACTTTTCAATGGAAGAAGTTTCTTTTAAGCTTTGGGGTTTTTCAGACAATGCTATGCTTTGCTTATTTGCCATTCATTAGCTCCACCGAACAAGAGCCTGAGAAAATGAGATGTGTATGTACTCTGGAGATCCTAAAGTCAGTCATACGACCCACTTTCTCAGGCAGGCAGGGCTGGCTGTAGCCGTGGTGTGGATGGGAATGGGAAGGTGGGTGCGTGGGTGTGGAGTGTGTACTGCAGAGGCTTGCCAGATGTGACCTCCCTCCCTGCCAAGTTAATCCAGCCCTGCTGTCTCCAAACTGGTGAGCACATCTGGGGAGCTGCCCCTTGGCCTGTCCTCACTAGCAGATGGAAAGACTAAACAGGGAGGGAGGATCCTCCTTGCAAAGCCCCAGTGCAACTCTGGGGCAGGGGCAGAGGAGAGGGTTTAAGGCGCTGGGAAGGAGGAAGGTGCCCTGCCAGCACGTGTGGGTGTTCTCCTGGGAGGGTTTGGGAAGATTTTCCATAGGTGACAACCAGCTACCTGTGCAGGCTGTGATTCTCAGACCCTTCCTATCAACCCTCAGATGGGAGAGATCACAGCCAGTTCATTTGATGTTTGAATCAAATGAGGCTACATTCAATAAAACAAATCCAGGGAGCGTCGCAGGCCCCCTTCTGCTGCTGCCGCCTGTGGGTTTGTTGTCAAGGTTGTTAAACAACCTTGACAAATGTTCTTAATAAGTGACAGGCTGCCTTGGCAGGGTTTCCATGCACATCAAACGTGCTGCTTGAGGTTAATCCAGCCATCCCGCTCGGGAGGGATGGGAGAAAGTCCTCAGGCAGAGCCTCATGTTTCACGGGATTGGGGCCACCCTGCAGTGGGGATGTCCACATGGAGCCACAGAAGCCACGGTCCTTTGGACACAAATGGCAGGTCTGATGGGGTGGTAACATTTCTTTGCTTATTTATTTTTTTTAATCCTTGGAGCTGCAATGTGTCAGGGCAGACCTGCCAGTGTCATTTTCTGTCCTTGGTCAGTATGTGACATTTTTTATGATGGCCCTTTATAGGCCACATTATCTTCCCTTCTGTTACTTAAAAATCTATTACCATTTTATGCATCAGTTCAATCTCCTTTTCTGCAGTGAACTGCTTTGTGGTAGGACATGGAGGTTCAAAAATGCTGTGGCTGTGGATTTGGCTTCCCCAGGAGCTGAATTGATGCGATGACTTTTTATTTAAGCCAACCTTTAAATTTTGAGGCTACAGAGGAAATTTTCATTGAGGCAAGTTATGCCATGGTGGGAGCACTTGCATGCTCTCTGAAGCAACTTGTGCTGCTCAGAGAGGGGATGTTTTATTGGACACCCCCTGGTCTTATCTGATGTGGCAACTCCTATGTGTAGTAAGAGAACTTGCATGCAAAAAATAAAATCTGTGGCTGGAGTTGTCTGCGTCCAATACAGATATTAACTGGGACTCGCTGATGGCAAATAAAAAAGGGGAAATTCAGTCTGAAGAAGTCCTTGATGGTTTTGACAGTTTGTGCCCTTTTAGACATGAAAAAGATTTTCTAGTCTGTCAGGATCAACATTGAGCTGAGCTCTGCACAACTGGTCATGCTGTCGTTCATTAGCACAGCACCCAGAGGCAGTGATTTGAAATTACCACGCCACTAGATTTTTGCAAGTATTTTTGCTTTCCTCCCCTGCCCTTGGTTCAGTAACCAACATACTCTCAGTCTCAGCAGAGCCCAAATATTAGTTGCAGATAATGGTAAAAATTATCAAAAGCTCAAAGGGCATGCTTTTCCCTTTGTTCTGCCCTGACAGTCGGTGTCTGGTATTAGGCACTGTTGTCGCAGCTGAAGGTTGAGACTGCTGGAGGATGAGAAACAGGATCCCCGGTGTCCTCTCTGATTGCAGAGCCCTCAGATTGCAGCTCTGCAGTCTTATGTTTAATAGTATAATTTATCTACTATTTAAGTCTGCAAGACTTACACTGAACAGAGGCATTGTAGTATGTATTTGTCTGTGCAAATACACATTTTCATGCACTTACAGGTTAAATTTTTAGTGGTTGAAGTTGGTGTAATCATTTCATTGGACTTATCATGACTAGTAGGTAACTGTCACTGTGGGAGTGCCTGTGTAGCACATGGGTGTATCCATATATGCTTCCCTGGCTTGCACAGAGCCTGTCCACTCATATGCCAGTGCTAGTTCCTATTTCAATCTCAAACAAGGATTTAGCAGCCGTGGCAGAGCAGCAGTGAGGATTCCTGTTACTGAGAATTAAATTACTTTTCAGAATAAGCTGCGGTGGAACGATCCCCAGCACCCTGTGAAGCAGTGGCATGCATAATTAAAAACCAAACTACTTGTGTCAAGTAAATGAACAGAGCATGTCTTGTCAGCTTCCTCCTTTGACTTTTTATTTTTTGTTATTATATGTCAACCCTTGCTTTGGAGTCTGTAAAACTCAGTCATTTGTGGTGCCTCTCGCATCATTAGTATGGCAAACACAGCAAGAATCAGCTTTCTTGTGATAATAAAAAAACAAAGCACAGCAACTGCCAGACTGGGTCAATCCTGTATTCCCATCTCATCCTGTATCTTGCCCATTCAGAGTAGGCAAAAAAATATTCTCCAGCAGATAGGATTGAGATAATCTGCCAACCCTCCCCCATTTGTGTACTGTCAGATAATTTAGCTCTCTGTTCTGCTCCCTGGCCCAGCTTCCCCAGTTACTCGTACTGAATGGATGACAGCTTGCTCCCATGCTCTATTTTGGAGTGAACAACCTGGTTCCCCTGGGGCTGTCAGGGTAGAAACCGTTCCCCAGGAGGCAGTATGGAGGAGAGAGCTGGACAGGTGTGGTTTCTTCCAATCCTTCTGCAGTCCTCCAAAATTATCCTGGCAGGTCTTGTATCCTCTTACACTCCCCCAAGCTATAAGCCAGGGTAGGCAATGCTTGGTCCCATGCTCTAAAAACATCACCACTGGACTTCACCGTGACCCTCTCGTTATTTCAAGGACTTTGACCTGAAGAAACATGCAGCAAATAATGATGGTGTGACAGAGCCACAGGAGCACCTCGTACAGCCTGGACTTGTGGGCCAGGGACCGTGCAGACACAGCAGTGTGCCTGTGCCTTTGCCTTTGCAGGGGGTTGCCACAGCAATTTGGACACAAGCCCATCTCTACGGGTCTGGGTGGACTGGGTACATTTAGCATCCTGCCTCTTGCCTGGGCTTGAACGCTCACCCAGATTTCTCTTACACAGCTCTCAAGAACATGTCATCTCTCTCCTGTCTCCAGTCCTTCTGCTTGCCACATGTGCCACATGTTACATGTGTGTCAAAGTGAAGCTTTAGCCCAGGAGAGAGAAAAATGCAAAGAGAGAATCTTAGGTGCTGGGTGGGGGAGAATCCAAACTGATCAGCAGTCCAGCATGTCCCCTAAAATTGCTCAGAATCTCACAGAAATTTCTCTTATCCTGAAAATCAATAAAAGCCAATTAGCTAGAGGTTAGAAAGGGTCCTTGCTGATAAACCAAATAGACACTTGGCTTCCTCCATTCACCTGTCAGGCTCATTAACAAAATCTGAACCAGTTCCAGGGACCTGCTTGCTGCTTTCCGCTTTGGGCTTGCCCTTCCTCCCAGCTCTCATAGCCCACCTCTATCAAACGGAGCACTTTGGGCGAATCACTTAGCTAGGCAGCTTTCAAACCTACTCTCAAAGGAGAGCCAGGTTGGGAAGATTTAACTGAAGATGGGTTAGGAAAAAAAAAAAAAGAGAAAGCAAGGACACAGAGGGGCTGTTCCAAGGGGAAATAGTTATTAAGCTGCTGGAGAATACAGCAAAGAAAGCTCTGTATAAAGAATTAGCTGCATGAAAGTCCATCCACTTTTTATAGACTTACCTTGATTTTTTCACACTCCAGTACCATTATTAACTGCCTGAATCCATATTTCTGAACAGAAAAGATTTATGTATCTAAAAAGCATACAAGTTTGAAAAACTCAGGCCTTATTCTGCTCTCAGTCTCATTGCGTCTACGCAGTGACTGCAGTCAGGATGCAGGGTGACAAGCTCTGCTTGCTTCTTCCAGGACTGAGGGCTTGCATTAGTATAAAGCACATGAGATGCTACAGCAGATCATTTCAAACCAATGCAACTGCCGCCTGCAGAGCAGCTAACTGACCTGACAGACAAAAGGGAAGGAATGAGGATAAGATGCACTATAATAGTAGTAAACCTTTTGAGAACTCTCCACAAGGAACTCCCATCTGGGCAAAAGGGGGCTGGATTAAATTAATATAAGGTGGGAGGACACATACTTAAAAAAATCATCCTCTGCATAGCAGTGTGTTGCACTTAAATGGGGAACAGACTCTGAGGAATCTTGAGCAGTTTGCCTTGAGTCTGGTTCAAGCCAATGTTTTCATTAATGGTGCATGTGATAGGAGACTGTACTCCCAGAAAAATGTGTGGATTGTGCCAAATTCAGATTTATTTTGAAGAATATAGTCAGAATTCAAGTATCACCTTGATACATTGGAGAAGTAGTCCAAAATCAATAGAGTAGAATTCAGTAAAGATGAGTTTCTCATGAGTTACGCTCTAGAATGAAAACTTAAGTGCACAGATACAGATAGAGAATGAAAAACATTGAAGGCAGCAACGCTGCAGGAAAGAAACAGGAACTTACAGCGGACCACAAATTGAACATGAGTCAAGATTGCATGGGAAGCTTATAAAAAAGGCATCTTTCATTCAGGCTCTGAATGGATGCTATTGTGGAGGAGGGGTTGTAATTCTGCTCCTCAGGCGGAGGACTAGAGCCAGTTCTGGGCATTGTGCTTAAGAAAACTACAGGAAAACTGGAACAAAAGCAAGCAAGGAGGAAAAAAGAGGTCCAGAGGAAAACCATAAGGTTTAGAGGGAAAAATATGAAACATTGAGAGGATGGAGGGTATTTATTTTGTTTTTTCTTAGAAGAGAAAAGGTCAAGCATGGCACAGAGGCATGAAGGTTGACAGGCAGGAGAACAGCATTCACAGACACAGAAATTGTTCTTAGCATGGTTGTGACCAATTGTTCTGTTTGACCATTGTGGGAATGGCAAAAACCAACAGGTTTAACTCTCAGCAGCAAAGGAAGGAAGAACTTCACTAGCTAGGGGACCACTGGACCAAGTAGTTAGGGATATTGTGTACGTTTAAGACCATTTTAAACAAATATCTGTAAGGATTGGTTTTGGTATATTTGCTCCTGCCTCAGAGCGGATAGACAGATTTGAGGTCTCTAGAGATACTTTCTGGCCCTGAAGTCAGTGATTTATATGACAGCAGTATTTTCACATTAAAATGATGCTTGACTGCTCGAGTGTCTTCTAAGCAAAGACATTTGGAATCATATTCTATCCTCATCTGTACATCTGCAGTCACTGACTTAATTTCTGTATATGCATAGCAGGCTGTAGGCACAGGCACGTTGCTGACCTGGGATGGCGGGCTGTAGACAGTCTGTGTATTTTAATTTATTCAATTCCTCTTCTTCCACTTTTTGAGACCTGTTTGATTACCAATGGCATTACAAGTCATTGAGCACTGTTAATAACCCCAGTTAATCACAGAAGCGCATTTCCCCTTGAAAGAGTTCAAATGGTGAGAGCGAGCACAGCCAAGTTTAATGCCTCCACTGCAGAGATGATGTGCTCCCGGCCCTGGCTGCTGGGATTCGCTGCGGGGCTGTCGGGACCAGGCGAACAAGAGCTGCAAATGCTTAGCACCTCTGCAAGTTGGCTCTCCTGTAGTTCAGTTGCTCAGATGAGGCTGAAGATTTCACATGGTTTAGCACCAGGATAATAATTATCATCCGGTTTTGCATGCAGAAATTTGTTTTCTCTATGTTTTTTGTTGCATTAGAATTCAAGCCTCATCCCACATCCTGTTATTATTAATGAGCCCTATGTATGTAACGTATCGTATCATAGCCACTTAAAAGCCTTTCAGAGCACTAGCAGTTAGATTACTTATAGCTCTTTATGCGTCTTCTGCTTCATCTACATTGCAACACAGATTTCCAATAGTATTTGGATGTGGAAAGATGCTTACGGAAGCTTTGTGGGATTTACAGATGTGCCTAAATGACTTAGGTGCCTAATTCCCTTTGACGCTCAGTGGGAGGTAGGTGCCAAAGCTGTTTCATAGCCTTAGTAAGTAAACTAACTACATGTCAAAACTGCTAAATACCTGCCTTGGGAGATAGGCATCCAAGCATGTACTGTACTCTGGTATAGTCTGTCTATGACAGTAATTAAAGTAGGAAAGGCTGATGCTTTTAGGTCCAAAAATCCAGGGCTGGATTTCCACTTGTGGGCATCCACTGTGATATTATATATACAGATCTGAAGCCATTAAACCTGGGGCTTATTACTGAACTGATGACAAAATTTAAGGAACCACTCAAAATCAATTAATTTTAATGCCAAGGGCCTCTGACCCTCAAACCTGAAACCACATCTGGCACAGAAAATGGCATGGATTCATTCCAGGCCAAACTTAGAAAGATACGAGCTGTGAAGCAAAGTAGCTGCAAAGCAAAGGAAAGGAAAATGTTACGTAAAAAATGAGATTATTAATATTCATGCAGGTGCTAAGGAGTGACATTTTGATTCCCTAACACCAGTATTAGCATTTTGCTTTTTGTCAGCAAACTTGAATTGATTTTTGGCTCAGTTTTGCCCTTTGAGGTAAATCCATGGTAATAAAGTTGTACTTTCACAGCTTACTGAGTGTGCATGCATGCGTTAGAAAAAGGTGGCTGTTTCAATGTAAAATGAGAGTCCGTATAAAAAGTAATGTAGCAAGAAGCCTTTTAGTAATAGCCATTTCTGTTAGCTGCTGGTTTGTATTTTTATGGTAGCTGGATAGCCTGGGGCCAGGAACATGCAGGATAAAGAAAAGTTAATCTTCCCAAATTTGGGTGGAAACTCAAACAGGTAGAGGGACCCTGGAAGGCGGCTGAAAGGATCAGCAGGATGCTTGGACAGGCAGCGCCGGGTGCCGTTACAGCTCCGTCCCGCAGGAAAAGCCATCTGCAGGGGCTGTGCCTGGAGTGGGGCTGTCACAGCACAGAGGTCCCCAGAGTAATTACTTGGGAGCCACAGCTGTGAGAGGTTATTTGTCTCGGTTTAAAGAGCTGCACAGTGAAAATACCGTTATTGGCAAAAGATCTCAGAAGAATGAGTACCTTGCAGCGCAGTTGAGCATTCACTGCCTGCTGATCAGTTGCAGGACCTTTACGCTCTGATTAGAAGCTGAGTGTGACACTTTTTGTTTTCAGAAACTCCCAATTTAAATTAATCAAGCACAGGAGCACACTCTGGCTGGCAGGACACTCAGGAAATCAGCTGGGAGCCGGGTGATATCTCCAGCTCTCATCTTGTTTCACTGTTATTGCCATTGCTTGGTGACTCTTGATTTGAAAAATATTGGCTTAGCAGAAATGGGCTTGTCACCAGTCCAAATAGCCAATCTCCGATATTCTGAACGTCTAAAGGATTTTCACTAGGCGTGACTGAAGGGTTCATCAATAATATAGAAACAGCATTTAAAATACAGAGGAAAGTTTTGTCAAGGGATCTTCAAGGTCAGGGGAGATCAGAAAAGTTTTACCCATCTGTGGGTAGTGTATTTGTCTTCTTTGAAGGCATAGAAAATTGCAATTAATGTTATACCTGTATTGACAGAACAGCAGGGAAATCCTGCTGTCAGCCACAGCCAGCCACAACCTAACCCCTCCCTGACAGAAGTGGAAACCTTCCAAGAACTACCTCTGGTGTCTTCACCTAACACCGAAGTGGTTGCAACTTTGCAGAGGCACCATCCGACCAAGGTGAACGATGAGAATCTGGTGAGGTCCTTGATGCTTCCTTCCAGGATGGAGACAATGCATATCGGTGTTTTTTCCAGTATCCACAACTTGATTAAAATATTCAGACTTTGGGAATCATTGCCCTAAACACTCCCTCACTTACAGGAGACATGACTGACATCATAAATTCCCTGGAGAGTCTGGTCCCTGGTTTCTGTGCCCCGAAGTGATGAGGAGACATACACACTGCAATGAAATCCTCGCAGACAGACCAAGCTGCAACACCACTTCCACTCTCTCAATGAGTGTATGAATTTGGACAAAATCAAACCTAGAAAGCACAAACCGTGTAACCCACTGGCACCAAACTTGCTGTCTGTGCAGAGAGCCTCTGTTAAAAATGTGCCTTTCTCCTGGAGCTGTCAGGACCCCTGCTTTGTCACAGAGCCACCCTGGTGTGACGGGACAGGGAGGCTGCGGCTCTGCCAGCCACACTCCTTTCTCTTTTCCATCCATACCAGGCCCTGTCCAGATTATTTGTTAAGATTTTTTTTTTTTTGTGGCGCATGGCTTTATCAGTTTTAGTAAAGAGAGGACAGATGGGAAGCAAGGACCTGAATGCATCTGCTGGACCCTGAGCTGGCTTAGGAGTTTGCTGCCTCTTGCTTTCTCACAGCAGTGGTGATGTTGACTTTGCCAAAGTCTAGTCTCTGTGTGGTTGCCCTGGGAAGACTGTTGTTTGGATAAGGTGGGAATCGATGTGCAAGAGTTACTGAAATTCTCTCTGGTCACCTGCTTTTAAATACAGGGATAAACAGAAGAGAGGAGATGCCTCTGTCTGCTTGCAGTGGTCCAGGCACATTTTGCATATCTGTGTATTTTTAGGCTAAAGATGTGATGAACCCAGTAGCTGAGGGGGATGATTATATGACAGCAATTTCCTACTAAGAGAAAAAAAATGCTTTTGCTACTCCATGTCTGCAGGTGCTGTGGGGTAGTGGATGTAAGTCCACATTGCCTAACCAGTGGGATTGTCTTTTGGGGGAAGGGAGGGTTGAGGTTGCTTTGTGTTTCGATTTCTGATTGTCTTTTCCAGGTGAGCATGGGGCTGCCCATAGTGCTCTCCCAGCTCTGGGACTGCCATCAGTGCGTGCTGCAGAGGAGAACAGCCAGTCCATAGCGTGCGAGCTCTGCTCTCCTGCTCTTTCCTTTTCTCCCAAGAGCGGTGACAGCCTCCTTGCACCGGGGCCATTACGTGCAAACCCCATTCAGTCCTGGCAATACACTCAGGGTCCGAATTTCTGAGTGCAGTTGCTCCTGACCATCAATCTCTGCACGCTGCCTCTAACTCTGTCCTTCCTTGAAAACAGCTTTTTCATGGAAATTAACCTGTTTGGCCAAAGATTCTCACTGTTGCTGTTTGGATTATTTTCAACTGAGTGAGTTGACAGCAACAGCAATACGCTGTCATGTGTTTGGGTAGGAGCCACGTCTCTGCACCACTTACCAGCTGTTGCAAGGGTTGCGTGTGGTGTGGAGGAGTTGGGGGGTAGACCCGGGGGTTCCTGGCTACAGAAGTGTGGCAGCAGGACAGGACACTCCTTTTTCACACCAAAATTTCCCCCAGGCAGAGGCAGAGAGGTTTGGCCGTTGCTGAGGTTTCATCCAGGGTAGCAGAAATCCCACGCGAGCAGCCGCTGCACATGTGTAGGCAGCACAATATATACTTGTCACCTGGTTGTATCTAAAATGCAGCATGTGTTGAACTCATCCAGCCTTTTTATGCAGCACCTGTACAGTACTGATGCACTAGGACACGCTGAATATACGTCTGCTGCGTGTGTTTCTGTTTCCCGCAGGGGAGTGACGGGAATGGATAAGCCTTAGCACAGTGCGGCAAGCGCTCCCACGTCCCACGAGGCAGTAGGGATGGCAGGAGGGATGGCGGAGCTGCGGGGCCACCCTGCTTGCCAGCAGGTGGGTCAGGGCTGTGGAAGATCCCCTCAGGGGGATCCCTGCCGGCTCTCAGGGTCGTTTGAGAAGTGCAGAGCCTGAATATCTGCTTCTGCAGAGGATCTCCCCCAAATTCATACCACTAGCACTAAGGGGAGGTGGTGAGGGCTGTTTATGTACCATGGTCTGCATGTATGAGAGCAAGGGGGGGATGGGAAACCCCTGTGCCATCCCATGGTGGGCACAAGGTGCCGCCTTATCCCAGGCTGGACCAGTTCACAGTTCTAGCTCCAGTGTTGTCCCTTGTGATTAGGCTGCCAGCCAAGGGGCCTCTCGCTGTCACTGCTCTGTGCCGTGATGCAGGATTGCAGCAGAGAGAGGGTAGTAGATGTGCTGAAATCAGTTGCATGAAACTTAGTTCACATGTGCAGCACTTGGAGATTTCTTGCTGACTGCCAGGGCTGAGGCTCTCTGTGTTGGGACGAGAGGTTGGCAGTGACCTTGGTCCTGTTACTTTCTTGCTCCATCATGCCAGCGAAGTTTCCCATGGGAGAACAGTAGGTCCCTTTCTCATTACTCTTAAAAAGCCCTTTTCCTGTCTCACATTTCTGTATGGTGAAAGTTACCAAAGAGAAGTTGCTTCTTACAGTCAGTTGAAGTTGAAATGGAGGGGAGTTGTGTCTAAATGTATAGAGTACGGATGGCGTAGTGTGTGTGACCTGTGCCTGAAGGACCTGTCAGAGCAGCTGAATTTCTGGGTGATCTCATTTGTCTAAAACTGTGGCTCAGGAACAGAAGCTTGCTGTGGTGAAATAAAGTGCCAGGGAATAAAGAAGGAGGAATCAGAAGTGGGGAAAGATAATGTAAGTTATGAATTGAAGGATGGGGAAGAAGTTGGTATGATGTGGCATTGCCCATATTGTCAGACTGAAGAGACAAGTTGTTTGGGGATTTTGGAGCAAACTGGTATCCTGAAAAGCATGGGAGACAGCACATCCCTTTCCCAGTCCAAACAGCCCTAAGAAGAAACACCCTGCAGGGTCATCCCTGAAAGGGCTAATGTCAGATATAATGAAGATGAAATCACTGTGCTTCCCTGCTGTCCCCAGCACATTTCTGCTGAAAGTGCAGTCGGTGCAGTTGTTCTGCATGACCTGTGAATGCCGACACATCTCCCCGGTGCCCTGTCCCTGAGTGCACACCTTTAGCTTTCAAAAGCCTTCTTGGAGCTGCAGATTGCCTGCCACGCCTCAGGTGTCCACGGCTGCTCTGTGGTCATCAGATTTTCATAAACTGTCTAGTTTCAATTCCCCTTATAAACACTCCTGAGTATCTGGCCACAAATTTTCCTAACCCCGCAATATTCTAGTCACTGTCTGCACAGATTCATCCTGTGTCCCAGCATTGCATAGGGGTGTGGAGCAGCGAATACAGGGGGAATTTGCTTTATGAATGAGTCATGCTGGGATGACCCTCATCCTGTTCAGTTCAAAATGAACAGCAAGAAATGGCACAGTTAGAACTGGGACAAGAAGAGGCCCTCGAAGCACTGTGGTCATCCCACATTGCCTGTCATCGCTTTCTCTGGTTTGTGTCATCACATGGAGCTGAGGGATGTCACAGCATCTCATCTCGGGGCCTTTCGAGGAGCCACAGATAGAGGGATTGTGCTGGTGAAGCTGCATCCAGCTCTGTTTTGGCTTTTGATCACCAGGAGATGCATGTGTCGAAGTGCAGCAGCAAAAATGACAGTGTGCTTCATTCTTTTGCCTACAGGGACAACAGCCCACTGCTTGAAGCACATGGTGTTCAGGAGCTTGCCACATTGATTAAGGGAAGGCATATCAGGCTTTGACAAGTTACACTGGAGGCGGAACATTGTCAGCTGTAGAGTACATGCTAGCACATATACTGCATACATAAAATGCTATTTATCTTTGCAAAGGGAGAAGCTGCTGATGATGATAGGGAATTCATTTCCATGGACCTTTCGGGGCTTTTTGATGTGCGTGTGCTCGGCATCACTGCTGAATGACTTTATGTTTCCCAAACATTGATGCTACTACTGCTAGAGTTAGAAAAAAGAGACAGGCTATAGCAATGTTGTACCTCAGTGCTGGGGCTCTTGGGCTCAGAAGGGGATGTAGAATGGAGCTTTCTTGCAGACTGGACGTAAAGGGCAGCATTTTGTGGCTGCAGTGGATCCTGCTCTGTCTGGCATGCCAGTGCCTTCCTATACTGGCCTGAATCTGGCCAAGAAAAACTTTTACACTGAAAGCATTGGGCTGGGATTCAGAAAATCCAGATTCTGACTCTGACACAACCTTTTCAAGGATCTTATGCAACTGGCCTTGTTTCTCTGTGTCCTTTACCTCCTCACCGTGGTGGGACTTTCTCCATCCTTTGGAGGACCCTTGTGTAAGTGAGGTGAATGAAAATACTCGATTGCTCTGCTGGTAGGCACTATTTGTTTCCCTAAAGGGACAAACCTCCACTCTTACTTGTGGCATTATGGGGTTGATCCTGCCTCTGTCCCACCAAGCTGCCTGTGTGTGAGTCTAGCAAGACACAGACAGATATCATGATGGTCAAAATTGCATTTGGCAGTTTCTTTTCTCCCTAAAATATCACATTTTCTTTTGCTATTTCCTCCCACCCACCTCGAAATCTCGACACAGGTGAATTCTCCATGGGCTGAGACCTGACAGGGCTGTACCCTTCCCCAAGCCGGGCAGCAAAGTGCAGTCCTGGAGCAGCTCTTCCAAGCTGAGCCCCATTGGAAACCTCCCGCTTGTAAATGTTTCCCTGAAACAAGCGTCTCCTGGCTCAGACCCTTCTTGCCTCTCCTTGGGGAGCTATGTCAGCTCCCACACCCTGCTCTGAACACTCAAAGCCTGCCAAGCTTTCGCCCTCCCATGGGAAGCTGGATGCTTTCCCTAAGCACCAGGACACCATCGCTGGACCCAGCAGGTACAAACTCCCCGCTTCTGGGAGCGCGGAGGAGCTTTCACTAGAAGTTTGCCCCGGTTTTACACCTTTCCCTCAGCACTGCTGCAGGCCACTGCCAGACTGCTGGTCTGGCTCAGTACAGCTGTTCTTAAGTCAGTTTTAATAAGTGTGTTGGAAACGGAGATGGCTGGAGAAGTCGGTATCCTCAGGAACGCCACCTCGTCGCACAGCATGCCTGTCGTGAGCGTATGTCTGGCGTCGAGATGAAACCCACAGTGCTGGCTGCGAGGCTGCAGCACGGAGAAGGCTGCCAGCTGCCCGCAAAAAGCAGCTGATGGATCAGCGTTGCCAGCGGACATTGTCCCCTGCATCATAGCCAGTAATTGGAACATGGGGCTGCGCTGTCCTTTTATAATAATAACTTCTTTTATCACCCTCTTCAAAGGTGGCTTTGCATACAAGACCAAGAGCAAAACCATAGCTCATTACTTGATTGCATAATTACATTTTGCTACAGTGTAATTTGGTTATGGAAGTAATTAAATGGATCAAGGTCAGCAGTAGGGCTCGGGACACAAGAAGGGAGAAAAAAAGGCTGGGAACTTTTTAGAGCAGAATACCACCTTGTTGGTCTCTTTTGCAGCTCAGGTTTTTGTGGCCCTGCTGCTTGTCCCTCTGGCCTCGCAGACATGATGTGATGCTTTTCACATGGCTTTTCACATGGTTGTGAGGTGGCCAGCAGCAGCAGCACCATGGCTGGCTGGCTGGTGGGGTGCAGGCAGTCGATTCGTTTGAAGAGTTCACTTGCCTTCCTTGCAGAGCTTTTCCACAAGAGTCCCTTGAGACCCCTACACCTGACACCTGTGTCACTGGGGGCTTTGGGCTAGATTTTGGCTGGAGCGCAGAAGGTTTGTAGCTCTTGGAGCAGTTGGCTTCCAAAAGAGCTTTGTAGAATTCATTGTAGGTGAAAGAAATCAGAGGGTTATAAATGGAGCTTTGTTGAGAACTGGTGGTGTGCTGTAGCAAGGACTGGGTCAAATAATTCAGGGAACCTCTTCCACACTGCACGCTCTCTGTCCTGCTGCATTGGAGCGTGGGCTGTGCTGCACCACGGCAGCTGCTTTCTGGATATGGGCATTACTGGATGCACAGACTTTTTTTACCCATTCACAAAATCGGGGAAAGAAAGAACAAAAGGCTTTAGTGTACGTCAAGACTTGTAAAAATGAATGTACATCCCTCAGAATGGTAACTGAAAGTAAGTCATGCAACAAAGTTTATGAGAGTTGAGCCCTTCAGAACAACCTAGTCTTTCTACAGGCTTCCAGAGCCTGATACGAATAAATAATTTAATGGCTATTCATGTGAATGCTGCTGATTTTGAATCTCGGTTCCTACCGTATTAAACCCTAGAGCCAGCTCTCCCCTTAAGGAACATTCTTTCTGCAAGGGCTTTGTTTCCATGCAAATGTTATCTGCACCCTCTGAAGAGGCTAGAGCTAAAAAATGGCTTTTGAAAATGTGTAGCGCCAGGATTATCACGCCTCGTTTTTTATCACATTTACACTAATGAAAAAAAACAAAAGAACAAAACCCAAGACTTTTCAATATCAAAGTTAAATTTAGAAAGTGGACTTTTTAAAGCATCCTTGTCAGTTGAAAGCTTATTTTTTTTATGACCAGCTTAAAAAGCAAAATCTCACAGCTCTCATTATTTTTCTTGTGCGCCTCATATGCCTCATATTTTTTTTACTGCTCTCTTCTACGTAAAATTATCCCCATGGTGCTCTTACTTTCTGCACTTTCCTCTAAGTGCATGGGCTTGTTGCATGTATTTCTGTGTGTATTAGCAGTTTGCTAATATGCTTTGGTTAGGTCAGTAGAGATGCAGTAGTGTAAAACTAGTAAATAAAGTCCAATGATGTTATAAGCGTTCTGCCACTTGTCTGATTGAATTTCTGCTTCACAGGTTTTCACCTTCGAAATGCTTTTGTGTTGTGAAGTACACTGATAGTCATTCATGGCTACACTGTTCATTGCCCTGTGTGACAGATTTGGACAGGGTGGGACACTGTGTGCCTGTGGCTGACCCCAACACTATAGGGGCAGAAGTGACTGTTCAGGTCCATTAGTATGAATACATGGTCACATAACAGACTTTTGCTAAATCATTCTGCTTGCCTGAAGCCCCTGCCTTTGGTTGAGTTAAATCAGACACTTTGGGACAGGTTATCTTTGTGTCTTTTCCTCCTAGCACCAGAAGTTACGTTCCCACAGGACTCCTAATCTTCTCCTTCATTTCCCTTGTTATGAAAGTGATCATATCCATTTTAATTGAGACATTCATGAATCAGTGTTTATTCCTTGAACAGAATGTGTAGTCCAGCTTTAGTGATTCTTAGAGGATCCAATTCTGCTCTTGTTGCTGCACTAATGATTCAGGACTTAGCATTGATGAAAACATAAGAAAACTATGAAACATTGTGGATAATAAGAAAGGACTGTTATGTCATGAGCAAATGGTTTCTCTTTTGTGGTTTTTTTTTGGTTTGTTTTTTATTTTTCTCCCCCTGTTCTGGAGTAGCACAGAAGAAAGCAGTAATGACACGTTCCTTCAGTGATATAGTCAGGACAGCCCCGAGGTTTTCTTCCCCCTCTCAGTGTGTTTGCTAGAACAGATGAACAAGATTTCTTTAAAATTTATCATGCTAAGAAAAATATTTTCAGACCTCTGAAGGATACAGCTGTGACTTGTAGTCAACTCCAGGCTTTCTGCAAGCAAGGTACTGAGATTCAAATAGGCAGGCTTAACAACTGACCTTTTTTGTTATTATTGCTAATGTAGCTCATCTCTTTGTGGATGTTGGTGATAAGTGCTTTTTGGAAGGCTTCTTGTTCCTATATCCAGTGTGGCTGTGAGGCATTTCAGATCATAAAGGAACAATCTGAAGTGCAAACTCCGCATGGCAGGAGAAGAGGACCTTGTGTACAGCCACCACCCAGGTTACAGCATGCTGCTCACATCCCTGTTTTCCAGCGTGTGTTTAAATCAGAGTGCACACAGGGCCCTCGGCTCCTTTTAAGGATCCCCAATGCGCAGTAGGTCGCTGACATTTCACAGCCATCACATGCCTACTTCATTATACCCCGTTACAGTAAGCCAACTATCCCAGCCATCTCTGGGATTAATGTTTTAGTTCAGACCAGGACTGCATGCACTTCTGGAGCAATCCCTCCCATCACCCTCACATACAACTCTTCGATTTGCACCACAGAGTGGTCTTAGGCTGTGGAAACTAGATTCCTTTTGGATGAAGCTAAACTGAAGGTTGCCTTCTGGAAGCGCCCCTGAAGTGCCAGACATTCAGACCATGGGACCAGGTGGCAGTTAGACCAGACTGAACCCATCCTGAAATGTGTGCAGTGCGAGTGTCCAGCCCTTGCCACCAACAGTTTCACTCTACGCGTTTGGTCCTGCATTGTAGACCCAGACTCTGTAAAACAAAATCAGGTATCTACAGATACGATTGTAAACCCCGGATCTCACTGAGACTGCATGCTGCAATAAGTAGCTACAAATAGGAAATCACAATTTTTAACTCTGGATTGCTTTGTTGATGTATTTTGGGTCATATAATTTAAAGACCGTTGCACAGTCTTCTGTATACTAGTAACACAATAAAATGGTCTCCTGCTTTACTGTGCATTGTGCCAAATAGAGTTAGTGTATTATATTACTCTCTCTAGAGTGACTATATTATCTTAGATTGGAAGTTGCAGTCATTAGTTGGCTTCTGAACAAGATCAGATGCCAAAGCTAATCTGAGTTCTCTAGCAAAGTGTGCAACAGAGTGAAAAATTTCACTATAGCCACTACTGCAAAATCCCTGATGATATACTTCCATCTGTCCGATTCCCGGGAAGCAAAGCGTCAGCTACGATGGGTCACTTGGCTGTATACACTGGAACAGTCAGATCTAAGCTGTGGCATAGTTTGGGTCCATTCAAAATGTTTGCACATTGTCCACGGGTTATTTCACATCAAAAGGAAATTAACAGAAAAAGAACAAGTCAGGTTGTCAGCACATACATATCGTGGAAATCCATTCAAGGTATAAATAAGCCCAGTCCTGCCTGTGAAGTTGTTTTGGGCTGTGAGATTTGTCAGGTGTTTCAGGCTATGCAGAGACACTGTGGTTAATACGTGGATCGGAATTCTATCACAGCAGAGCTGGCTGATTTTCTGAATTCCCAGAAAATAAATGAAAAAAGGGCTGTCTGCACTTCATGCCAAATACTTTCTTTCTCCTCTCTTTCTTTCCCCAAAATGTTCTGAGGACCTGGAGGCTCATTCATTCCTCAGGCTGAATATCCCTCTATTGTATACAACCAAAGACAGGCTCTTCATACACAATGAGCAATTTGAAGAATATTAGATGGGACGCTAGCCCAAAGTGTCTGGCTCAAGGACACGGAGCCTGGAGGAGTCGGGACCAGCAGAGGAGCCTGCTCTCAGGAATTAACATCCAATGCCTCAGTTACATGACAGGTGTTCACCGACAGACTCTCTCCACTGGCATTAAATGATGCTCAGGACCAACAGAAATGTGCCTGCAACCGCTCTTCACAGTCTTCCTTTATAGTCAGTACCCACCTTCACTGGTGGTTGGGATGATGAGCAGAGGGGTTTGAAGTGTTGGGCATGTGGTTTGCTTGGCTTCAGTAAAGCAGCCCCCAGCAGAGATGGGGCAGACACCTCAGGGTCACCCTGGCAGGTTTTAAGGAAGCACCATTGACCTTTTTGCTGGCTTTGTCAGCAGTAATGTTGCTGGGACCCAGGCTTTGAGGCACAGATCCTGGTGGGTTCCCTTTGGCTCTCCCAGTGGGCAGCAGAGCTGGCCTCCACCCAAGAATATGCCATGAACCTTTTCTTTTCTCTGTGTAGGCGCCACAGCAGCTGGTACAAGGAGGAGGGAAAAGCCACATAAATTGTCACACTTCATAACATTTCGCCTTGGTTGTAAGATCCAACACCAGCTCACCCCAGCCTCAGTTGATGCTTGAGACCACAGGGCTTGCCGTTAATTGGCCAGTTGTAGCCAACCTGTCAGTAAGCTGTCAAAATATTAATAATCTAGCACCACTCATTTTCAGGATGAAAGTTTTAGCAGCAAAGAAATTGAATTTCCAGCCCTGGTCATGACAGTTCTGAAATTGGTTTAGTGCAGGGGAGATCTTTCCAGCATTAGGAAAGATAGGGAGAGTGTCGGAGATGGTGTGTTTCCACCGAGTCCCGTGGTTTGAATTTAAGAGTCAAAGCAAAGAGGCTGTCTCAGTACGTCAGCAGCTTATGGTTGTAATAGGCCTGGTGAGCTCCTTGGCAAGTCCTCTTATCTTCTGCCCACGTGACGTGTTACTTCAAAAAACGAACTACACAGAAAATTGGGCTAAGGCCATTTTCTTTCTTTGGACCTGCTCTCTGTGCAGGGCTGTACCGTCGGGTAAGAACAAGCGCAGTTTTGTCTGTGTGCTAAAACACGGTCCACCAGAGACTCTGCCTTACAAGGACTGGGACTCACTCGCAGTCCCCTTCTCCCTGACATTGTTATAACTGCATTATTTCATTTATGTCAGAAAGAGAGGGTGTTTGCCTAAGAAACTGAACTGGAACCCAGGGGAAATAACTTTCTCTGCTAGCTCTGACACCTCTTGTTTTACAGAACGCCCAGCAAGCTGGTTGGTCTTTCAGTGTGCAGGATCTCAGCACAAAAATGTAGAAAATAAGAGGTCTTCCTTGTGCTTCTGTCATGGTGAGGGCATTTTTATTAAATGCCCAAAGCATTCACGCTCTGGTTTGAGCTTTTGAGGATAATTTGAATGTAAATAATAGCATGATAAATCTGATCTTGACTGCTAATTTTCCACTAAGAGGTTTCTTTTGGTTATCAGAAGAAAATAGTGTGACGTTTATAAATGCGTAATCATTATTTTAGTTTATACATTGTTATTATTATCAACCATAATAAAAATAGCAGTATCACAAAAGTAAACAAAGGCCACAAATCAGTTTATTGTGCCCTGTGCTCAGGCTCAAATTGATGCCAAAAAACCCTCTCTGGCCCCATAGAGAGATCACAGGTTCAAAGCATCTCATCTGGCTGTGTTTCTAGGGTTCTTACATTATTATTTTTCTTCATAGTTATTTCAGGCTTTAGCAGATGAGGCAGTACGATGCTAATTTAGGAAATCTGTTTTTCTTATATGCAACTAACATATCTTCATCTTGTCCCATCTCGTCTCATGATCATTATCTCTGAATGCAAAGATGTATTTCTGGATACTGTTTTGGAGTAAGCAGAGTTGATAACATTGTTACCAATTTCAGACACTTTGTCAGAAAAAACAGAATGCAGAGAAGACAATGGATGAGTTGGGATTCCCAGGTTAGAAATTATCCTGGGGTTTCGCCAGATCCCCAGGCTGCCAGGAATACAATACCAGAGACAATGCTGTCAGAACCCCCCCCCTTCGTAGGAAGCAGTTGCTTTCCTAGAAAAGTGATGCTGAACTGGATGGGCCAAGTGCCATGTGAATGAAGTACGCTGCTGTCACTACTCCAGTTCATAATAGTTCCAAATTTTAAAAGGCTTTAAAATTCCAGCATGAAATAAGATGCAAAATTAAAAAACAAATCAATCCATTAAAATGCAAATATACCTTATATTTTAAAAAGAAGGGATGAAAATTTATTCCATCCAGTCATGAATTTGAATTTGGGGTCCATCATTAAGAAAAAGTGAAGCAAAGGACGAAATACGTCACTTGCTCTGTGTGCCCCATCAGTGAGTTGCTTGGTGTGCAGGCTTTCCCAGATAACACTGTACGCAGAGCTGTGCAGTCATTGGTACCCAAATCTTCCTCCCGGAGCCTGTTCTCTCACCCAGGCTCTCCAGGGAGGTGTGGAAGTGAGCAGCCTGGCTTGAAGAGCTGTCCCAAGTTACGTTCTTGTCAGCACTCATTAAGTTGAAAGCTGTGTTGCTATCAGGATTGCCTGAGCAGCTCACCAAAGGCCAATGCAGTGAATTTGGGCATTTTTATCTTTATGAAGTACTTGGTAAAAATGTGCCTGCATGGTGGACAGGCCAAGAGCTGAAAGCAGGACACCACAACACTGAGGTATGGTGGGATGGACAAGTCTGAATTTGGATCCCAAAACTCATTAGGTTCATCTGCTTTGTAGCCAAATGTGAGACCATAGCTTGTGTGGATCTACATGGGCTTGTTTTGATCTAGGTAACCAGTTAGCCAGGGCAGAATGGAGCTCAGCGTGTCTTGCAGAACCTGCCACGGGTTTTGGTCGATACTCTGCTCTGTCCCCGGGTAGATGTCCTTGCTGCTGCAGGGTTACCTTGGGCATGTCCACGCTGCAATCACACCTTTGTCTCCAGCATTCACACGCTTCCTCTGCGGTGATAGTGGATAATTTAATCAGTCCTTGAACACGAAAAGGTGCTTTAGGACAGCTTGTGTCCACATGTAAAGATCTGCAGCTTAATTACAGAGGCTTATCCAGCACTTGAATTTTTTTGCCTGTTTAGGAATATCAGGTCAGCTCGCAAGACTTAGCAGACCTGCACTCCACCTCATGCTAGGGTGTTTTAAGGTGAAGCCAACTGAACAAGCATGTATCTTGAGCACAGAGAGCTCCCACAAAAGTGAGGACAGATAGCCCTCTAGTTATATTTTTCAGAGGCAGTAAGTTACATTGCTTGCTAATGCTGCTTCTCAGCTCCCAGAGCTGGGGACCAGACCTGCATGGATGGTAATTTATTTGAAAATGTGCTCCCTCCAGCCCACAGATGGTCCAGGCGGAGTCAGAATACTTGCAGATACCATATTGTCTCATCAAGTGAATCTCTGCTTTGCAGCAGGGCTGTACACTCCCATGTAGCAGCTTGTTATTTTAAAACGTAGCTACTCTCTCCTACTTCTAAAAGGCCACCAAGAAGACTTGTCACCAATCTCTTATGGAGCTAGAAGGGGGAGGAAAAGTGGAGTGTGAACAGTAGAATATCACCTGCCATCTGGACAAAGATGTGATGAGATGTAAAGTTTGGATGCACATTTGAGGTTCTTGATCACATGCCAAGAGAGAGCTCAGCTATAATTATTTTAAAGCATTTCCAGCCAGATGCAACCCTAGGTCGTGGAAGAAGCTACACTGAGGCAGCAGGACACTGAACATCATCAGGCTGTATGCAAGGCAGCATTGCCGGTGGGAGCGCTGCTGTGGTCTGCATAGGGCTTATCCTGTGAACAGGACCTACGTGGTTAAAGACCTGTCCTAGCAATAAAAGTATGCCAGGATCAAGCGCTATGGTATGAGGTGTGTGGTCACAAATTCTCAGATGCTCAAAGACATGTTTAGTCTCTGAACTTTCACAGGTTAAATAAGAGCTGGGCATTTGCATTTCATCTGGGAGCCCAAATGTCTTCGAGAATCCAGTGTCTTTGTTTATCCACACAGGTCTACGCACATTGATACCAGTGCTGAACTTCTTGGTGCTGTTGGCATCAGAGGGGAGTTGATTAAACCCTGTGCTGGCTGAAGGTGGGCTGGAATGTAGAAAGGGCTTTACTGGGTAAAAAGCACCATAAAGCAGATGCTCTTCTGCAATGCCATACTTTCCCCTGTGATGGAGCAGCACTTACACAGACATAGTGAACACGATCCAGTTGTTCCATGGTCTGTCTCTGTAACCACAATGAAATGCCACTGCTGATAGCTGTGTTGATATTTATGATTCCTACTTAATATGTTTTAAATGACTTGATGAGCTCTAAGTATTAACGCTAACATCGGTAAGTATCCTGAGCCAGATTCTCTGAGAGGGAAGCCTTGCCGTGCCATAGACTTTGGTGCAGTTTAGTGCTTTTATCCCATCTGAAGATCTGGCTCAGTAATTGTGCAGAACATAAAAGAGAAACCCGTAAGTGCTGTAAACAAAGGAAAACTGTTACTCTGGGAGTGTGTTAGTTAGATATTTCAACACTCATAATTAACATCCCTTTCCTAAAGTGTGGCACAAACTACTTGTAGAATGGGCTTTTTCTTTTATTGCTGCTAGTTTCAGTGACTAAATTTATTAAGTCATTAGGTTTGCATGTGGATGTGTATATTTGCTGTTCTCCTTTGGGCTATAATAAAAGGAGATCTTGAGAGAAAAAAAAAAAAAGAGAGATCTTTATTTATCTGGCAATTTTGAGAATGTTTGTAGGGAAATGGCAAGCAATACAAACAAGTGGCCCAGTCTGGGGGGATGCTGAGTGAGCAGCTGGGTTTGAATACAACAGCTAGTGACAATCTTCTGCTGGCTTCCTGGCTGTCCCTCAGCATTGCACATGGAAACCTGTCGCTATTTCTGCCATGTTCTGGGGACATCAGGGGCTTCTGTGCCGGTCAGAGCTTGGACTAAACAAACAAGGGAGCAAATTGCTCACTTTCATCATCAGAACCCAGGAGCACCATGCTGTTTCTTATGGGGGACCTTTTCTTTGCACCTCCCGGCTGAGGATGCTTAGGGTGCCAGTGGCAGTGATGCTTCCAGCCTGATACAGGCAGGGGCTGGCACTGCTCTCTCTTGCTCAGAGCAGAATCAGGACTGTCCCCTGCCCTGGCAGCACTATGACTGTGACACCATTGGATCGGCATTTTTTGAAGGAGCTGAGACGTCCAAGGGTGGCAGCGCATTCCCTGAATACCCTGCAGCCTCACATCCACAGGTTTGACAGCCGTGCTGCTCCACTGATGTCTGTGCAGCTTCTCCAGCTTTACAGAAGGGCAAAGGAGAGTCCAGTCAAACTTAGTATGTTCAAGGCCAAGAGGCTGGGTTAGGTTTACCTGACCAAGGCAGGTGAAAGCTGAGGTAGATTGGAAAAAAAAAAATCTGTCCTCTCACAAATCACCCCCAGCTTGTGCTGGGGTGGGGCAGATGGGGCCAGACGTTGCCAACACCTCTCTGAAGGATCAGACTGGCCCAAGTGGTACAGAGGTTGGCTTGTGCCTGGAAGTCCCATCCACATTTCCATCTAGAGAGGGCAGAAGATGCTACTAGGATCAAGGATAAATGAAACATCTTGTTTTCCTAGACCAGAAATAGCTTTTGGGGCAATCCGTGGTACCTTATATACCTCTCTGAGCAGGTCTGACAGACTGAATCCCCCCAGATGGCAGTTGCATCCATTCAGCTCCCTTTGATTCCAAGTGTCATTGAACGCGGTCTTCCTAATTTTCTGTGTGATAGCTAGCTATCATTTTATTTTTTTCTAGACTGTGCAATTTCCAATAAAACTAGAGTTAGCACAAACCAGACCTATGTTTGTTTTTCAAAGCAAATCTAATTACTCTTCTTACTGGAATTGCCTTTTGTTCAAGGGATTGGATTGAGAAGCAGAAAACAAGTTGCAGGCAGATGCTAATCATTTTGCATGCAAATTACTAACATTTCTTTTGCAAATATTTCATGCAGGTTTTTAGTTCAACAATTAAAAAAAGATCTGTTTTTTCAAACTGCTTTCAGTAATGTCTATAGACATTTAACAAAATACTGCAGGCTCTAAATCTCCAAATAGTAAACAAATAAATGTATTTATTTACTTTGTATGCAAAAATAATTTAGTCAAAGACACATATTTCACATGAAGATAAAACCAGTCAAATTTCCTTTTTTTTCTCCAAATCACAAGCATACTCTTTAATGAGGAGAACTGAGTGGGTTTTCTGAGTGAGCTGAGTTCATGACAGCGCTGACAGGGGACCAAGAGCTCTATGGAGTTTGTGCAGAGAATAGAGTCATGATTTATTTCTTTGTTTAAAGACTGAAAAAAGGCTGGTGATTAAAAGATGAAGCCATCTGTCCTCTCACTGTCTTGTACCTGGTCATGCTATTTCTGTCAAGGAGAGAGTTGGGAAAATAATTGAGTGGGGTTCGTTATAAGCCTGTTTCAAAAGGTCCCTGCACCAAGTGAGAGTGGGAATTGGTGCTCCTGACCCCAGGGCTTACCATACCGTTACCTCTGGAGGAGGATGTCCTTATGTCCTGTCAGAAGCATGGGGGGGGACAGCCTGAGGATCCCTTCACTGGTTTTACCCATTTTGTATCTGTGGGATGAAGAGAAAGTATTGGACTCCAGGTCTGCCCATCTAGCACATTTCATCAACACTGAATTCATCTTTAAAAACAAAACAAACAAACAAACAAACAAAAAAAGCTTGCATGTCCCAGAAGTCTGGCCAATAGATCAGTGATTTTCCAAAAATACCTTCAGTTATCTCAGTGGCTGCTACTAACTGCTTTATTAATGTGAAGCCTGTTATGCTCACCTGCACTTTCCTCTTTCTTCCCAGCTCTTCTCAGCCCAAGACAACTGAAACGGCAGTTCCCATCTGATTCAACATAATTGCCACAATTAATTTTGACAGTAAAGCTTGTAGAGAGGTTCTGCCATTAATATCCCAATAGCCTTTTGTTATTGGTATCCCCAAAGCCATCAGGAAAAGGCACATGCAGAAACTAAGTGACACAAAGTAGCTGAAGGCTTGATGTTGGCCACTAATAAGATATCAGTGAAGAAAACCTAAGGGTTTGCATGTTAAATAGATTTAGAGGACACTCCAGATATCCCCAGGTGGTGCTTGGGAGAGAGGCCTGTGTCCTGCTCATCTGCCCCATCTCCTTTCTGGTCAACTGGTTTTTCCCCGCACCAAAGATTTCTGGTGCTCAAACCTGCGAAGACCCTGCGGCTTGTCAGTTTGGTGGTAGGATGAATTGTGTCCCAGTCTGTTTGTCCCTACATGGCACAGTGCAACACTAGCTGCTGCTGCTGAGGTGATATGCATAAGAAGGATGATAATAATGAATAAAAATGGCATTATTTAACTAGAACTTAACTGTCAAATCTGTGGGTTTTCTAAACCGTCGAATGGACAGAGCTGGGATGTTTCTTCGTGGTGTTGCCATGGTTAGTGTCCTGAAGTGCTATTTCGACTGAATTGTGGGGGATGAGGAATCAACCAGCCAACTCACGAAAACAATGGGACGGTTTTGTTTGCTTGTGAGGGAGCTTAAACATTTAAAGGACATCACTATTTTGTCTTTATTTTCATTAGGTTGATGTCTTTAAATACATTTGCTTTAAAAGAATATAATAATTTTGCTACTTTATTGGTACAAGTGGATATACAATATGGCATCTGTTTTTATGAACTACGGCTGCATGTTGCAAAATAGTATACTGCGTTAATTTTAAAATAGATATTTATCTGAAAACTTTATTTTCAATAACTTTTAAATAAAATCTAGAATTTTTTTTCTGAAACAACATTTTCAAAACGCGTTAGCTTTTGTATTTCTTCTTCACTAAAAATAAAAAATACTCTTTGTTCCACGCTGATATTAAAACAGGCGTTGAAAATCCAGATATCTCATACACAGTAAACTCCAGGTTTTGGTCAAGATGGTAGCTATCCTTCACAGCCTATCAACTTTTCAGTCCCCCTAAAGGGAATTTTCTTGATAAGTTTTTACTGGGGTAACGAAGGCATAGGAAGGCGGATTGAGCTGTCCAGTTTGGTTTTAGAGATGCTCTCCATTGCGGGGCTTGCTGCCTGGCTGGGGCTGATGCCAGGGAAAGCCCCCAAGCCAGCTGGTCGCAGGCAGCTGCTGCAAACTGCCCGGCTCCTGGGTGAGCTGCATCTTCCAAGGCAAGACAAAGCCTGGAGATAAAGAGCAGATTTAAGGAGCACTTAAACACTGATCTTTTGGGAAGCTACTTCAAACACTGTTTTATAGTGCTCTAAGTCATCTAGATCTCTCTTTAACTTGTTTCACTCTCTTCTTAAAATATTTATTTCTCCAGCAAGGAAGACTCCCTCAGATAGGGCAAAATGACCTGTTGGGCTGACGGTGGTTTTATCTGCGTGGTGCTATTGATTGATGCAAAATTCACGTGTGCAGTACAGCTCCGTGCTTTCTGCTGTGCTTTATCTTCTGCGGCTTCAAGCCTGCCTGGCTCCGTAGGTCTGTTGCACGCTGGATTTATTGTCAGACCAGCAACACTTTATATAATCCCCAGAGCGCTTGGGAACATATACCTGAGTGTTGCTGAATGTTCAAAATGTTCACTCTTAAATGAGGTCTGCAGCAAATATGTGGCATTACTCCAGATGCTTTGCTCAGATGTTGGTCATGCGTTTTCCATTAGCGAGGTTGAAGAAGCTCCTAAAGACTTCTGAGTGGCGAGGGCTTGGGCGAGAGCATTGCTTGCCTGTAGCAGCACCTGCCTTCACTCACGGGGCTCTGAGATACCTTGTCTGGGTCCTACAAGAAGGGATTTTGTTAAAACAGTTCTTCAGAAAATGCATATTCATTGTGGCTTGAGCTTTTTTAGCAAGAATGTCATAGTTTTAAGGAACCCAGTGGGAAAATTTCTTTGGCCAGGATGAATTTTCTGCTCAAAACCAAAGTCTGGGAAGAAAAATAACCCACCAACAGCCACATCTGACTCAGTGAGGGTTTGGGAGCCCACTGCCACAGAGTCCCCTGGCTAGCCAGCTCTTTTAAAAGAGGTTTAATATTTCCCTGTTGCTAAAATCTTGAAAAGTTACTGAGACATGACAAGTTTTGGTCCATAGCTGAGTGTAGTTTCTTCTTTGAGACTTGATGCAAAGCCAGTGCAGGCGGCAAAGGCACAGCCACCCCCACAGCCGGCACAGGCTCAGGGGATGTCTTGGACAGACCCATGTGTCCTCTGTTCCTGGGTAGATGTGGGACCAGTTCTCAGTATCTGAAGAAATACTTGTATCAGAAATACTTAAAATTCTTTCTCTTTATTGAAAGAGATTTCCAGGCTTTGGGCCAGCATTTCCTCCCATCGCTTTTGGAAACAAATAAATTGTTTGCTTGCTTTTGTACTCCCATTTCTCTGAATCTACTTAAATGCCCCTGATAAACTGCCTTTTGCCCATAAGAATTTGAAGAAGCCTCAATATTTTAGACAACAACCATTGCACATTGCTTGCCCATCACAGGGAAGGTAAGAGCAAAGCCAGGGGAAGGCATTGGGAGCAGCAGATGAGCAGCAAGGCTGTCTTTGCTTCTCAGCTCTCTTTTTTTATTTTGCTTCGTATTTCACTCTAAATCCTGGCAAATTCCTGACTTTTCCTGCACATTTTCTATGTCTGTTCACTGTAGGCTGTTTTGCAAACCACAGCTCTGCCAGGGAAGGAAAGCCTTCCCTTTCAGTGGGGAGTTTTCTAGATGTGTGTTATTGCTGGGAGCTGGTATTGCTGAAGCCTGTTGTTTTCTATTGTTAAACTAACTGCAATGCGTGACCATCGTGTATCACTCAGTGATGCCTAATTTAGGAGATCAGTGATTAATTCCTTCCATTGCTTTTTCTTCTCTCTCTCTCTCTCACTGCAGGATGTTTTCACACCAGAGTGCAAATTTAAGGAATCCGTCTTTGAAAACTACTACGTTATTTATTCTTCCACGCTGTATCGGCAGCAAGAATCCGGACGAGCGTGGTTCCTGGGACTCAATAAAGAAGGTCAAATTATGAAGGGAAACCGAGTGAAAAAAACCAAACCCTCATCACATTTTGTACCCAAACCCATTGAAGGTATGGAATCTGCCCACTCCCTCCATCGGTGGGGTATGGGGAGGGGGACTTTGCAATTTCAGATCTGGGGCTTCCCGGATGGGGGTGTTGGGCTGCAAGACCAGAAAGCCAGGACAATATTTGTGGCATCTCAGAAAGGTGCTGGGCTGCACTGTTAGCATTTCATCTGCTTTCCTTCCCATATAATAAACTTTGCACATCGTCCCAAAGGGGTTTCTCAGTTTTGGGGTGCTAGAGGATGAATTTAAAAGCCCAGCAACGTGAGAAGTTACTGGGAAAGGAAAGCAGCCCTTGAGCAGCCAGCAGTTCAAAAGGAATCTGATCCAGCAGTGACCGTAACATTGGGTTCTCTGTGAGAATTTTCCCGACATCATTCAGTGGGTTTCCAGTCCCATGTAGAGTCAGTAGAGATAGGATTTATCTCACCTGAATTTAGACTTTGACACTCTGTTTATAGTAACAGAAGATAAATGGGTCCTACCAGCACAGCTGTGGATGTACTTTATATGTCTACCCTAAGATGACTTAAATCTGTTTTTTCTCATATGTAAAGACATCTTAGTTAGTCACTGGGGGGTAGAGAAACCTTATCATAGATGTCCAAAGTTAGATGAGATGCTGTCACGCCATATGTTTTCATCACAGCATGAAGCTTCAGTGAAAGTCATGGAATTGAAGTTTCGCCCTTCTGCTGCTGACTGTACACTACCGAAGTGTGCCACAGGCTCGTGCCCAGGGCATTTTGCTTTTTGTGCGCTGGCCTCTGATAAATGGAGAGATGTAGTGTGATGAGCAGTACTTAACAGGTGCTAACTTGGTTCTGGAAACAAGGAGACCTCTTTTTTTCTGTTGCTTGGAAAAAGCACTACTATTTGATCCCCAAACTAGGTATGCCTTTCTGACCAATCTCAGACCTGCCAGTGGCCACCTCAGGGACACAGCAGCCTGGGGCTGGCCTTGGCTGCCTGGCTCTGTGCCCCCTCTCTACCCCCATGTTGGCTGTGGGGTCAGGGCTGGACACGTGGAGAGAGGGAATGAACTGATGCTTTCCTGACGGGTACCACTCACAGGTGGTGGAGGACGCAGCTAAATCCATGCACTAGTAGCTGTTTTAACAGCTTCCCAGCTAAGGCACAGAGGCAGACGAGCATGCGTGTGTGAGGGAAAGGCCAGTTCAGGAAGGCAGACTGAAATCGTCTATTGAACCACTGAAGTGAAGGACGAGGAGAGACATTCAACTCGGCATTCCCAGAGTATCTGTGGCCTTTGCACAGGAGATGGAGGTGTTGGAAGAGCAGAGAACAGCCTGGAGCCTCTTCTCCTGTGCTTGTTTTCAACAGCTTTTCTGCAGTTGGGAGCCTTTTCTTGTTTATCTGAGGCATTAGTGGGATTGGTGCCCTACGCCCTCATTGAGTTTTGCTAAGGAACAGGGCCTGCCTCAGGCATGGGGTCTGTCACCAGCTTCTCTTCTGTCTCTTCCTCTCCTGCCTTGGCTGGGAGGAGAATCTTTCGCAAGCGCTAGCTTTCACAGCTGGGTTTCCAGCTCCTTCTGGTATTTCTTTGCTGCCTGGCTGGGTGTTGGCACTGATCAGTGCGTTGCTTTGAATCCAGGCTTCTTTTTTGATGTACCGTGCGTGGCGTCATCTGAATGGCTCAATAGTTGTCTTCTGCATACATTAAACTAGGCCATTCCTGTGGCTCTCCTCGTGGAAAGCCTTGCCTTAATAGAGGTGCCTGACCCACAGCAGAGTTCTCAGTGCAGCAAATGCAGCTCTGGCTTTCATTTTGAAAAACCCAGCCCAGCCCGAGAGCTTCCCTTTCCTGCAGTTGCATCCTCCCACACTTGCTTCAATCACAGCTGTCACATAACCTCCCGAGCGAGTGAGCGCTTTGGAAGCTGGCAGCCAAATTAAGGGCTCCTCCACCCCTTCCCTCCTCCACATGCTTTGCAGTCAGCCTCTGTGAGCGCTGCTGCATCAAAGAGCTGGCAGTCTCCCAGGCTGAGGCACGTGTCAGCTTCCCAAAGCATTCAGCTGTCTGGGACTGTGACTCCAGACGGAGGACTCTGTTCCCAAGCCTAAGATTCATTGTAGGTAGCAGAGGCTCGTGGGGAGGGCTGGAGTAAAACACGCTCAGCTCCACGTGACTTCTCTGTGCTGCATCCGTCCAAGTCTCTGCGAGCAGAGCTTGCAAGCGGAGATGTTTCAGAAAAGGGGCAATTCCTACCCTGTTTTAACAGCTTCTTTCTCTTTGTCATCACTCTTAAGAAGTAGTCAAAGCACTCCCCTGCTATATTTGCATGTCCCTTCTGCTAAATGCTGTGGCACGCCCCAGCGTGTGGGCTTTGCCGCTTATTCGGGCCAGTTCTTTGCAGCTTCTGTCTGCAGTAATGCACCCAGGTTTCCTTTTGCTCCAGTACCACCACCAGCGTTAGCCCTGCCACATGATGGCTGACGCAGTAATGTATGCAAGGAGAAATCTGGTCCCTCGGGAAGCAGAGGTGTTACATACATTGCTAGGAATCACTTCACCCACCACTTCAATGGCAATTACTTCTGAGATGAAACTTCCCAGTTGTTTGCCATGTGCAGAAAAATTATGCAGCAGCTTAGTGAAGAGAGCGGTCACGGGGAAAGGAAACAGAAAAAAGCTCAGATTGTTCCCGGAGCTCATTTAACTCTCGTTGCTTCATACTGCTTTCTGAATTCAGAAGTCCTCGAAGTTGCAAATGGGCAGTAAACTAATAAATAAATAAATATTAAACATCCTCCCAGATAATTTCTAAGGACTACATATGCATACATGTGCATATATATACAGTGGTATCTGTGTATGTACGTATGTGTGTTACCTATGGCTTTTAGCAGCTACAGCTTTATGCTGTGCTAATCCCACAGAATGTTTTGATTCCTGTAGATTGTCAGGATGCTGGAGGTGTTCTGTGCGAAAATCACTAGATACCAACTGGGAAAGTTTTGGGTTTTGGTTGGTAGGAGGAGTTTTTTGGTTTAGTGTAGGTAGGATTTGTTTGGTTTTGGAAATAGCATTAAGCTTGATCAATATGAAAGCACAAAAAACTTACTAAGTAATAACAGGGGAAACATTAAGTTTCTCTCCCATCTGTGCACAGGCAAAGCCAAGGCAAACAGCCTGGCAGGCAGCCGTTAATGTACTGTGTGGTGCCAGTTTTGGTTAAAAACACACATACGCAACACATTTCTTTTGATATTTTTATTTCTGATCTCTGATCATTCGCGCTAAATGAGCCCTTAAAGTGCAGACATATAGATTGAACCGGACTGCACAAGAAATTAGCTTGAGTATAATTGTCACTTAGACACCAAGCAGTCTTTTAAAGGAATTTCAGTCTCTTTAAGTGTCTGTAGTGATTAGTGCTGGACAAACACTGCCGTCCACAGTGCCTCTTGTTCTTTTAAATATCCCGACCCATCTCAAACAATGGGAGACTTTTCCAGTCACTTAAGTGAAAATTTTATCAGATGCTCATTGTGGATGTGCTCTGTTACTTGTTTTTCCTTCTCCTTGAAGACATCAGTTCCAGATTGCTCTCCCAAAGAGCTACATTTCATCTCTCACCTGGCCCAGGCCAGAATGCATGTGGGGTGGCAAATCTGGCCACAGAAAGCAGAAGACAACTATCCCTGCAACTGAGTCAGCAGAGGTGCCCCTAACTCCAAACACATGGTGCCTCAGTCCTCGTGATGTGAACAAGTCTCAGATATGAAGGTGACCTGTTAATGACTGGTCTGATCCATTTATTACTGCTGATGAATATCCGTGTGCAAGGAACAGCAGCTAGATCTTTCCCAGTGTATATTCCCAGGGATGCGACATCCCAGTTGTGTTAAAAGCAGAGTCCTCAGATGTTGCGAAGAAGTACAAGACACTGTTGAGTAGGAAGATGTGGTAGGCCTAGTGAAAATGCTTCAAAGGTGTCACCTTAATCCACAAAAGATCCTAAAAAGTGTTCTTTAAGAAAAAACAACAAAACCCCATACTCTTTATCAGTCTTTATTAAGACAGCTCCTCTTTTGGGTCTGTCTTTCAAGTGGGCACGCTATGGTATGTTTTCTGTCCCACACTAACTCACTTGTTCATCTGTCACACTCCTAATCATCTTATTAGTTGGCAAATGCAACGTATTTTAACCATGCTTTTTCTCGGCTTTTTGTCATCCTGTGCTGCGTTTCTTACCTGAAAAAAATTGTGATTCCATCTGGCAGCATCCTGCCCATTTAGCCGCCAGATAGACGGCGAGATCAAATGCCTCTGAAATGCATCAGCTGGGACTGGGTTTAGAACACAGTAATTAGAGGCAGAAAACAAGGGTGCATAATCACTTGCTCCCTCCTGCCCCTAGCTGCTGCTCAGACAATTAATTCTCTCCATCGAAGCATTAGCTAATGCAGCCGCTACTGCAGATACCGACACCCAGAGCTGTGGCATCCGTCAAGGGAAAGAGCCCATCTCCGGGCTGCCTGCCAGAGGCTGCGTGCCCAGCCCTGCCCAGACACCGGTCCAGGCTGCCATGGGGGCACGCGGCCATCCCGCAGGGCTAGCGACCTGCCTACCTGCTAAACGGCAACTTGGGAAAAATTGGGTTCCTCTGAACTCGCTAGGGTCTGGAGCAGGGAAAGCCAGGAGTGAAGCTGGGTGGAGGGATATATCTAAGGTCCTTTAATAAGCTTTTCCCCGTATTCTAGAGGAAGGAAAATGGAGTTTGTTGCATCCCCTGAAGCTCCTCAACTTGCAGCCACGCCGAGTGAAAAATACGAGGGTCAGGTCACAAAATGGTGTGTGTTTCCCAAACTCAGGCGGTCCCTGAGGCCCAGGGAAGCGGCCCGGGGTGATTTTGGTTTCACCGTTTGGGTGGTGTGCCAGTGCCACGCCTGGGAAGCAGAAATGAGGCTGGGATCCTGTGCCGGCGCATAGGCGAGAGATTGAGCTGTTCCTGGGCGACAGGCAGCCCCCTCCGTGCCGTCGCCTTCGGGAACGATGCTCCCCGCCCCCCCCTTCCCCCTTGCTTGTACCCCCGGTCTTTTCCCTGCCTAATTTGCGAGTTGGTTCTTCGTGCAGAATTGTTTCCTTGTGCGTGGGAATGGCAGGCACTGCTGCGTAGCTGGGAAGCAGGGAATCGAAAGCCACAAGAACCAGACATGGGCACAGCTCCACTGCCGCTCACCCCCTTCTATTTACGCCTGTGGCTCTTCAGCAGATCAGGCTAACGGCGCTTTCCAATTAAAGCATGAATATGGATGTGTTGATTAGAATCTGGGACATAGGAGCTGATTATCTGATTGAAGCTCCAAAGCATTAGCTTGGTTTCCAGACATTAAGGGCTGTATTTGGCTTGGTGTGTGGGTGTGGGTGGGTGGGAGAAGCAAGGCAAAGCAGGGAGGGGACTCTTGTTCTAGGCAAGTTGCTCATCCTTCCAAAGCTGCCTTGTGCTGCGTGCACCAGCAGACCTCCCGAGCGCCTGGGCGTGCCGACTGTCACGCTGCTGCTAGTTTACCTTAATGCAGGTGACAGGGGCGGTGTGTTTTCACACACACACACAGGGACCCCAAACAGCCCTGTCAGGGAGTGCTGCTAGTCGTGACCCACAAAGATGTACTTTAAAGCTGGGAAGATCTGGGAACTCGCGACAGTCCATTTGCAAACATCCCCCCCTCTCCCCGGTCCATGACTAACATCTCCGCGTGTGAGTCACACTCAAGCTTCCTCAGTACAAGGAGTAACAAACTGCAGTCCAAGAGCCTGTGTTGCACAACATGTCACACTGTCCTGAAAAGCCCGCGCGCGTGCGGCTGTGTGCATACGCAGCCGTGTGTGCGCACACACCTGCGTGTCGCAGTGCACACGGGTTTGCAGCTGCCGCTGAGCGATGGCCATCGCTTAGCACACGTGCGCAAGCCTCTTGTGTAGGAGAATACCCAGGCACTATCTTGTGCCTGATGCCATATAAATGCTGCGTACACTGATACTGTAGGTGTATCTAAATACTGAAAATACACTTGTCCTATGCTGCTGCAGATTTTCTGGCGTGGTCTGTTGGCACAGCCCGTCTGGTACAGAGGCTTTGACAGCTCTGTCTGAAAAGCACAATGTGAGCAGACTCCAGCCATGCCCCATGTCAGTACTTGTATCATGCACTAGACTGGAAGATAAACTTATAATTCCTGCCCTGTTTGCCAGCTAGGTACAGGGTTTCCTTAATTTTTAGCTGCAAATGTTGTTTACTTCTGTAGCCTAATTTATATTCATTACTCTGTGGGCCTTCTTAGCAGCTCAGTGGTTTTGCCCAAAGGCCAAGGTGAGAGGCAGGGAGCTGAGGAAAGGCAACCTGCCATGGTGCTGCTGCTGCGGGCTTTGCTCAGGCTCAGCCCTTGTGGTGAAGCATCTGGCCCAGCCTGAAGGGGTGTTGGGGATGGATGTGAGTGAGATGACCTTAGTACATGCAGCTGCCTGCGGGAAGAGCTCATGGAGGTCCTGCCAGCTTGGGAACCAGAGAGGTCAGGGTGAAGACAACACTGCACTTGAGACAGAGCTTTGTATATGGAACATCAGGGGCACTGGGGCAACGCTGGCACAAACACCCAACTCTGCTGGGCAAACATCTCATCAGAGAATAAGGTCGGTCACAGAAGTGATGTGCATCCTCAGTGTCATCAAAAGGCTCTGCAGCTCAGGCTAAGAAATCACAAGGGTACAGGTTTTCCTCATTTGTTAACCTTTGCATACTGTTCTTTAAGATTTTATTAGGTGCTTTGCCACAACAGGCAAATTTGCCATCACCAGGCTGTTGAGTGACACCAAGGTATGAGGGGCAGCTCAGCAGCAGAAAGGGGATGCGAGAGCCCTTTTCCTTCTGTTGCCACTGTGCTACACGCTTTCCTTGCAGCATGCAGACAGCATCGGTAGTCTGGGCAGCTGACGGGCAGTCCTGGCATTGCTCATCCTGGCCCAGACCCATGGGACAAAAGTCATTCATTTTCTCTTTTTTCTCATTTTCATCAAAAAACAGCTCCAGTAGCAGTAACAGTTTGTAGAGTGGTACCTGCCTTGCAGCCACACTGGGAAACCCAGCTAGTGTGTGTGTTTAAACTGCTTTGAAAGCCTTGCATGAAAAATGCTCTGTGGGAAAAGTAGTATTTTTTCACTGCACATATATTCAATGCAATATCCCTCCTATTAATACACAGTTGACCGCACTTTATCTCTGTCCTGTATTGTTACACACTGCTATAACTGTTTATCTAGCTAGGAGTAAAATGCAGAGTAATAATGTCATTTGCAGTCTGCCTCTAATTGCCAGGATTTATTTGCAAATAAGGGGAGGTTATAAATACAAGCGCTTACATTGCCTTTTTACACATGGAGTATTTTTTTCACTTCTTCAGGTAATTTTTGAAATTTTGTTCTTGTTGATTGCTCGGAACCAAAACCTAATGGGCTCTATCCCCTGCATTTGAGCTCTGTGCCACTGTGTGTGACATGACAGCTGTACAAAATGAAGCAGTGCACAATCATTTTTTTCTGTCCTAATTTTTGCAAAGATCCGGGCATGACATTTGCAGTCTGGACCTACCTCAGGTTCTCAACTCCAAGGTGCCTGCCCTTGAGATGCCTCACTATTTCAATTACATCTACACCCCACCACATTTGCGATGAGCTCATCGGAGATGCTCCCTTTGGCGTGAGACACTGAGCTGCTCAGCGTGTGCCGCTGCTCTGGCACACCTCACATGGGACGAGAACAGCCATGAGGACTTAGTCCACATGGTGAGTTGGATAAATGCTTTATGCTGCACAGGACATGGGGATGTGCCATGCCTCGGGCAGACGTTGCCTTCTCAGCCTGTCTAGGCTCCAGCAAGTACATTTTTGTAGGACGTACATTGCTTAGCCAGGGTGTGGAGAGAAGGTGCTCTCCATCCACCCTGCTCTCAGGTGCTGCCAGGTGACGGCACAGAGCTGGGATGGCTCCTGGCTCGCTGTCACTGAACTCATCCCCATGTGTCTGCTCACGGCCTTGGCCTTGGCCGGCTGTCCTGATTTACAGGGGAAAAAATAAGAAGTGCTGAGAGCAGACTGCGGCTTTTGGTCGAAGGAGCCAAACGGGCTTGAGTCACCACTTCCAGATCCAGAGCTTAACACCCAGAAGGCTTGGATGGCTCAGATGCAAGTGTAGTTTTGATTCAAGAATCTCTAAGGGTTTCTTCTTGGAGGTTAAGGGCTGGGGACCGGGTAATTCTTGGACCTGTTATTAGATGATAATCAGCATCTCGGGACAATACACGGTGCTGTGAACTGGAATGTTTATTTTATATGTATGAATATAACATGAAAAAACAGTAAAGCACAGAAAACCTAGAAGGACTTCTCTGTGAGAAATCCCGTTTCTATCTGTGCCTTTGGAAGACTCCAGAGACAGTAGCATCCGACTGGCAGCAAGGGCAGGTACCAGATCCTGCCTGGTAACAGGATCTCCTGCTGGGTCACCGAGGTTTCTGTAAGTGTGTGTTTGTATTGGGGCTGGAATTTCAGCCTCATGTACAAAGAAAGCATTCATTGTGGTCACTAATGTCTGTGACTTCAGGGTTGTTAATGGGTTTCTTTTCTGTTTGCAGTGTGCATGTACAGAGAGCCATCGCTGCATGAAATTGGAGAAAAACAAGGACGCTCAAGAAAAAGTTCAGGGACACCAACCATGAATGGAGGCAAAGTTGTTAACCAAGACTCGACATAGCTGACAAATACCCTCCCTTCTTCCAACTCCTCCCCTCCCACCCACCTACCCACCCCACCTGGCGAAACCACACTGAGACGACGACAACTGAGCAAGGCAGGACCTACTGGTAGTGGCTAGGAGTCCGAACTCCAGAATCTTTCTTTGTGTAGGACGAGGAAATGGGATCCCAGATCCTGCCTGTTGCAACGTTTTAAAAAACAAAAACAACAAAAAAAGTGAAGAAAAAATGTTTTAAATCAGGACTCCATTAACATTTTCAAAAGCAAACTGTTTGCTCTGTGATCAAAGGGGGAAAAAAATCTCATCTCTGCATAATAATAATAATAATAACAACTAATAAATATAATAATAATAATAATAAAGATGTTACCTTTAAAAATAAAACAAAGCTTTTGGAAAATTGAACTTAGCATATGATGTGCGAGAAACACGTGGGAAACGCAGCCTGGGACTGTGCTTTCTGTCTTATACTTTCACCTCACGTTCACACCACTGGTTTTTCCATCCCTGCTTCCCTGGGGATGGATGGTATTTTTCACAAAGGAGGAAAGGTAGGGATGGATTATGACTGTGTTTGCTCTGCTATCAATAAAATATGGCCTGTCCGAATTAGGAGTCTGACAGTTATGGGCAACAAACTAACTACTCTGTATTCAGCTTCTTCCATCTACATTCAAACACTGTGTAGTTATTTGTTGCTAGTGTCGCTGTGCGAGTATGTTTGACCCAAGTCTGGCATTTTATGCCTTTTTATCATAATTATTTATATTTATGGGCTTGTTTTACTGTATTAGTTGCCAGGGGAATTTTGGAAATGGGTTTTCAGGTCTCGCAGGATGAAATGATCATATTTATTAGGGGAGAGTTAGAAGATAAAGGGAAGGAGGGATGGCTGCTTGCTTTAAAATAGGAAACGGAGCAAGAAATGCTACTGAAATCCTTGCTGTCAGATGGAAACCATGAGGCATGTGCTATGTGAGAGGGTGGCAGGGATTTCAGTGATGGGAAGAGGAGTGTGGGGAGGGAGTAGGTGGGGTGTGCAGAGGAGGTGGCAGCTATAGGGGGCTGTGGGTGGTTGTGCCTGTCCAGCAGTGCCAGGGCGAGGAGATGTTGCCGTTTCCTTCTAGCAGCCGGGCTCTCCCTAAGTGTTAAGGCTCCACACGCATCTCATTTTACACGTGCTCAAAGCCGAGACTACAAACTCCTTTAATCCAAAGCCTTACTTACTGCTGCCAAGCCTGTTATGGGATGAGAACCCCTGCGATGCTGCAGCAGCCTCGGTATGGGTGTGGGGACGAGTCTCGCAAGCACCAGGCTGCAGATGCTGGAGACACACTTCAGAGGTAACGAATTCACAGCTAGGGAAAGGCAAGGAAGAGGGCGATGGGGTGACGTATGCTCAGCACCGAGCCCACTTGCAGCAACTAGAGCATTAGTGGGGCTTTGCAAGTCCCTCCCTGTCTGGCACTTTCTCTCCTTGTAGTTTGGGGGTCAACAGTGACCCACACACCCTCGCTCCCATGGTGCTACTGAAACAGGGCGATACTGGCAGATGCCCTTTGCCCACACATATAAACGTCAGTCTCTGACCTCTTTTGGCACCCAGGGCCTGCAGGCAGGAGCAGCAAATCGTAGAGGTGATAACAGTTGCTGTTACAAAAACAGGCACTGCCCTGTCTGTGGTGCCCGGCAAGTTTTTGCTGCTCAGGCCATGGTTATAGCTCCCGTGAGAGGTGAAAAGCAAAATGAATAAGCAAATGCCCAAGGGCCTGGAGAGGGGTAATGGGTTAGAACAGCTTGTTATATGATGGGAAACAGCCTAAAGCCTTGCTATTACAAGCCGGGCGGGAGTGTTCGTGTCATTCATAAATTACAGCCATACATGAAATACCACCTTAATTCTTGCGGCTTCTTCGCTATCATGGCCAATGCCTCAGCTGGCTGGCAGCTACACGCTGCGAAGCTGCTGTGGGAGATGGGGAGTGCCTGGACTGGCCATGGTGCTCCCCATGAAGTGGCTGCTGACCCGGGCGCTTCCAGCCCCGCGGCACGTGCCAGCGCGGTGTGCGGCAGGGCTCGGCGAGCGGCTCCGTACAGGCGCAGAGCAAGCGGGGAAAGCTAAGGAGCGAGCCAAATTTCAAGGTTATGGAAGACTCCCAGGATCAGCATGAAGGAATGAATTTCAAGCATGTCCTTTTGTGTTTTGAAAAGCTGAAACCTTGAAATAAAGAGCCTCTTACCATGGCTCTGCCGCTTAATGCTGCACATATGGGCAGCCCCTCCGTGCTATAGGGACCCAGAGGGTACCAGTGCCTGTGTGCCAACAGCAAGCACCACCAAGGTTTATCTGGGGCTGCCAGTCATGTCAGAGTGACTTACTCCTGCCCTCCTTGGAGCCCACAGTCCCACAACACTGGGGCAAGGTCACTAATACATGGTCAGCTTGGGAACATCCCCCCGCCCCCAGCCACAGCTGGTAAATCCATTGCTTGCATTTCAGCTCCCTCACAAACTAAAGGGCACCCCAAATTAAGGGGGGGCACGGGGTTGGTGGTGCTGCTGCTTACTCAGAGACTAATGTACATTCAAAGAAATGGAGCCTCAAGACCAACATGTTGAGCTAGCAGGTCCCTGAATTAACCAAGCCACCGAACACCCAGGCCATGGTTTAGGCACTAAGCCACAGCCTTTCTTAGCTGCCCTCCTGGCAGGAAAGCCCATCACCTAACACAGAAGAGAACAGCCACAGCACACCTTGATATCACAAGCCTCTCTGGACCCAGCCATGGGCAAGTTGCCAAGGTCACTGATGTCATCTAGAGCAGATCCAGCATGAGAGACCAGAAACTGCTGTGACCATGTGCGCAGGATGCCCTTTGCCTAAGACCCCAGAAAGCCCTAGGCAACAGCAGAGCCAGTCCTGCCACGTGCTAATTTTTCCATTGTGTATATGTATCTCACATCACTTCCCACACTGGGCTTTTGCCTTTATAATTGTCTTTGGCCAAATCATTGCAAGAGTCCCTGGAAATGCCACTTACAGGCCTAAAAAAATGTCAAAATAATCTGCTCCCTCAGTCCATTGTGTTTGAGCTAATCACCTTCATGCAACACTCTCTGAGCTGATCCGTAATGAGAGCGAATTAATCCTGCTCAAACCTAGAGTCTGTGCTACCTCAGAGCAGGTCTTCTGCCATGTATTGTAAGTGCATGCTGGCTTTCCTTGCTGCCTGCTTAGCCCTGGCAAACCATGAGCCACATATGATGTCACACACCACCATAAAACCCTCCCACATACCTTAGGAAGTACTGTGTGCTGCTTGACCTCTAAGGAAACTGCAAAAATCAGCTCGTGGTGTAATGCAGGGACTCCTGACATCAGGATAGCCCAGAAACCAGTGAGGCTGCACAGCCCAGCTCCACAGTGTCCATCTGCACCAGCACCTGACTGGGAGCTGCTCAGCTCTGGGTGCCCCAATACCCTCCAGATGCCTCAGACAGCCCAGGGAGATCCATAGCTTGCAGGTACCACACAGGGCTTCATGCATTTTTATTTTTTTTTTTCCTCAAGTGCCTTGCAAGCTTTCTCCCCAGGCCATATTTCAAAGAGGTGCTGTGGGTTTTGTTGATTATCCATCTACCACCTCCCAATCTGCAGGGAAAAGGGAGTCCACAGAGATTTTTTCCTGCTTTGAAGTTTGTACAGTCTCGTCATTGTGTCTCGCTGTTATTGTTCAGTGTCAAAGAAGTCCTGAAGAGTGACATTTCTTATGTTTCTTTCTTTAGCCACACATGCCACAGGCATGTAGGGAGCTTTGTGACTCAGTTTAACATTATAGTGACTACAACCCTTGTCTAACCTACTTGTGATACTAGCAGGACAACTTCCCTTCCTAGCTATGTTGGCATGGCACTGAGCAAACATCTAGAAGAGAAAATGGCCAAGAAAAGTAAACGATGAAAAAGAAAGATGTTTTCATCTTACCCAGCCCATGGTAACTGTTAACTCTACTAAGTCTGCAGCAAACCTTTGCCCTCTGAATAACGGATGCTGCTATAGAAGATCTTGGATGTTAGAAGTCCAGCAGCAGAAAACACTTCACAGCACAGAAATATGGGTACATTTAAAGCATTCATTTTGTCTCACCCTAGTTTGGTTTTTAATAATTGTGATGTTGGCAGTGTTCTGGCAGTACATGCTACACAACACAGCTCTTCTCACCTATGCATCAAAGGCAAAACCTGATAACATGGCTCCAGTTTGGACCATCAGGAATTTACTAGGAAAAAAAAAAAAAAAATGCACAAAAAGACACCGGCACCACAAGCATGCCGTACTGCTCCAGCAAGTTATGCCACAAGTGTCAGCACTGGCATGTGACAACATGCTATAAAGTGAAGTTGACACTCAACAAAGCAATTTATGAAAAAGTTGTCTGTCAACAACATTTTTTTTTGTTTATGCTCAGATAAGGTCTGGCTGATAGAGCCCCACACAATCCTTCAAGCCGCCACGGGCCTCACTTTACACCTTTACATCTTAAACTGCACTGATTGTGCACCATGAGTGTTACTGCCCCAGAAAGACATCATTGCTGTGCTCTCTGAGCAAAGTTGAACCAAGCAGTGGTGTAAGCTCCCCGGGCTGATTAGAGCTTGCAGGAAATGAAGGGTGCAATCCTTCCTAGTCTCATGCCGGCAAAGCTGCAGCATATATGTATGGTAGACATGAAAAAACTGTCTTTTTGAAGACTACAGTTCCCCCAAAAAAGAAAGCACAGAATTACAGAAATCTCAGTAGTTACAGCAAAAAACCCCAACCTTTGCTAGTGGGCACACACTAAAATACACTACTTTTATCATGGGGCGGGGGGAGGATGTTGGCCCCCCAAACATGTCCAACACTAGACCTCTATTAACTGTGGCATAGTTTAGCCCTGGTCCTAGAAGGAAGGGCTCAGTTTGTATGTCACTTTGCATGAAGGGAAAGAAAAAAAAAAAGGACGACAAGACACAAGCAAGTGTCTTCAGGGACAGATTCCTCTCCCCAAACTGGAATAAAAATCTTTAGTTGCTGCTATCAGAAGACCCACTGCACATGCCTAGGAGTAAAATCAAAAGAAACACCACTGCAGTTCCTCAGTGAAGCAGAGTTTTCCATGGCATTCATGTCTTCCCTCTCCCACACCAATGCTTCAAGCATTTAGGGTAATTGAAGGTTGTTTCCATGGACTAAAAGGCAGCAAGGCTTACATCTTCCTCACCAGCATGGAGTAAAGCTTGACTCTTCTGCTTCAGCTGCTGAGCAACAATCATGGCATCAATGAATTTCCCCATGTTCTTCTTAGACACCTTGATTAAGGACAGAAAAGAATCCCATAGCCAGGCTGATGATGATACATTTTTATCATCACATTTAAGCAGATCAACATCTCAAAACTGCTCAAACCTTTGTGGCCGCAAAGTTAAAGCTAAGTAACTATGGTTTCAGGACAGAGCATTTCTTTTCATGATATTTGGATAACTAACTGCTGCATGCACATAAAGTTGGACATCTTCCCAGCCTGCCTCCCTTTTGGACTTCAGGCACCTTCTCTTTGGCAAAGGAAGTCTAGGTCATCATGGCTCCAGGGCTTATCTCACCACTGCAAACACTAGGGATCGTTGTGATGGTGCAAGGAGATCGCACAGGCTCCAGAGCATTTCCACCTGCGGCAATGGGAGGATCAGTGCAGAAAGATTTGACCTTTTATGGCCTTCTGGAAAGGACAAGTTCACTGGTCAAACAACTGCTTGAAAAGAGAGAATGGGTGTTGTTTCATTCAAACCACACTCTGGTGTAGGCATGGGAATAATTCATATCTGGGAAATGCCATTAATGTTTATTGAGCAATACAAATGGATCTGGGTGTGCTCTCTCAAGAAAAAAAAAAAGGCATTACCAATTATTAAAAAAAAAAAGTGTCTGGGTACGAGATCTGAGGAGAAGCAGAGGATAACCCTCCCAAGAGTCTATTAAGAATGGGTTATATATTGTTCCATTTTCCATGCTCATTACAATCACTGCCCCAATAATAGCTGCATGCTGTGCTTTTTTCTATTCTAGTACAATTTTCCCCACGGGAACTAAATATCTCAGTTTAAATACTGAGCAGAGCTGGTAGAAGGCGGCAGTATGCTTCTGCTGTGCTAGCCTTGTGTGTAATCTGCCTCTTAGGTAGCTGGTTACTACCCTTCTTTCTCATTGCTTAATACAAAAATGAAGGGGCAGCACAGGGGAGAAGGAAAATGTCAGTCAGACAGTCAAATTAAATGACATCGTGAAGGTCAAAGTATGTCAGATTTAATGTCTTTCAGAAATTAAGGCTTTGGTGAATTTAATTCCTTGAGCTCTGAGAAAAATTGCAGGAAGAAAAGCAATCAGTGTCTCCATCTTAGCACCAGTCCCTAAACTAGGACTTCGGTGACATTTAAGTCTCTATATCCAGCTCCTGGCTTGGCTCCTGCATGCAGTGATGCTTTCCTTTCCCAGGGGTCAGGGTCTCCCTGTGAGCTCGTCCTCGCTGAGTCCTCAGGGCATCCCGGTACGAACAAGACAGAGCAGTTTCTGCTTGGGCAGCAGTGGGATCCCAAGCCAAAAGTACTCTGCTCAGGCTTTCAGGTGATGGCCCAAACCAGAGGGGCTCCTCACAGAGCCCTCCCCATGGCACCACACACCTCCTCTGGACATGCCAGGAAAGGCAAGAAAACAAGGCTCAATATCCCAGGCAATTCTGATTCCAAGGACCCTGGCTTGTGCAGACCCCATAGAGGGAGCCCCAAAATCTGCACCACAGAGATGTCAGCCCTCCTGTTACGGTGTTCCTAGTCTGTGCCCACGGTGCCCAAAGCCTTCACCCACTGGCAAGCAGCCCTGCTGCAGGGGTGGTACGAGGGTCACGATGGGTTTGCCTTATGAAGTGGTCTGATCATATGGAAAGGGAACCCTGCAAAGGCAAAGAGCTTCTGATTCGACTGTGCCTCCAAGGGGTCACTTACACGCTGTGACTCTGACACTGCCTCTTATTAATTTTATTTTCCAACTTACTGCACAAGCTGGCAAGTGAAATAGTTCCACTCAATTCACCGTTAAACAAAGAGGCAAGCCAGTGCATAGAGCACAAGCTTTGCTTGGCATTAACTCAATTTGAAGATCAAAAAGAGGTGTGTTTAACTTTGCATTATCTTCACTTTTAATTTCCACTATTTTCTGTGCTTCCTGCTATCAGACAGAACAGAAAGCAGAACTAATAGGGAAAACACTGACTTCTGGTGTGGAAGCGGGAAACATTATCTCACAAACAGGTGGATAATCTAGTGATTCCCAGCTCAGTCATACATCTACAAAAGTTCTTCTGGGCTTCAAATGGGTAGTTTTCATGTGAGCGTGTAATGAACTTTCATAAAGTCACATTTAGGGCACTGCAAGGCTTGCCCTTCACCAGCGAGTTCAAGTCATTCTCCTAGCAAGGTTAATGGGCTGCAGTGTAGGACCTAAATCTGGATTCAAACTGTGCAGTGTGTGGAACCAGAGCTTCCCAGGAAAAGTTCTCCACGGGGACTCAGAGATCTAAATCTGCTGTGGAAGAAGGTCTAATTAAAATTTACCATCTTTCCATTCCCCTTCCGTATTTTTCCCTATAAAACCAAACCCAACTTCTAAATCCTATGCTCACCTCTGCTTTCTTGAATCTCCAAATAAAAACACTGGACTATTTCAGAATTTTATTGCATCTGTAGGACTGAATAAGCCTTTTATAAAGTGGTAGCATTTAAAACAAGAAAAAAGTTAAGTATTAGATATATGTGATTGCCAAGGAACATGATAACCTCGCTCTAGACATGCCCAAACCTTAGAATCCACATCCATGTAGAAATTTAACTTTGGCTGTTGCAGCTTGAGCCCATCTATTATTAATTCAGTAAAACTATCTTTCTGTTCAGAAATATGCTCCTTGGGAGAAGCTTCTGCAAACACATCAGCAGGTGGTGGCTTCAGAGAGAGACCAAATGGATGCATTCCTGAGAGTCAAAGCTTGGGGTTACTTTAAATAGAAAGACAAGTTCATCAGTGAAATGAAATCTTTCCAAAGGCAGCATGAGCTGGTTCCACATTCTTTGTAAAATAGTTGCCTGCTCCTACAGATCTGCAGGGATAAATTTTACACCATGGTAGCTTGTACTAAAACAACTGGCAAAAAAATAAACAAAAAAGCCCCAACAGTTCCATACTGCCACACACCTGGATTTTGCTTTGTTTTGGAAGCTTTAAGGAGTTGAGAATCAAACTCACCCTCAGGGCAACTCCAATGAAATCAATGTGCAACCCTGGGAATTAATCTGGCCCAAGCCTCATTTTCTCTATAACTGCAGGAGCCAAGGTCATTTTCCCATCTGGATTTTGCAGATGCTTTTGCACATACTGATGAGTTATACCTTTTATCAAACCTTGACCATCATTTTCAGGGCTAGAAAATGATTTCACAGTATCAGAGGATCACAGGAAATGGCATGAAGACTCGGTGTTCAAATCCAGACCTTGCTGTTTGCCACTTTTCCTGTGTCCCCCAAAGCCATACACAGTATCTTTCCACAGGTCAGTGCAAGACTCTGCCCTCCTTTGTCTCCAAAATGCTTCCCTTAATGCTGGAGGACACCATTCATCCTTTATATTTACTTAAGGGAAGCTCCTCTTTTCCACATCTGCAGGATTTATCTAACAGTGTGACCAGCATTTTTCTGCTGGTTGAAGGACTGAGAAGGACAAACTGTAAGCATAACTTTTTCTTTTTGGGGGGAGAGCGTGTCTGTCTGTCTATCTATCTATAGCCTTGTTCCCCTCTTATCTGATCAGTAATACCCCTTGTACCAGTACACGTGATGGCTGGATGGATCTGACGCTGCAGGAATCTCTGATGACAACAGAGCATCCTGCAGTCAAGCTGCCTTAGACCTTGACTTGGTCAGCACCTTAGAAATTGCTTTTGAGTAGTCGAGGGCAAAGACCTAGTGCAAGCATGCAATTAGGGCAATCATTCCAAGGTCCAAAAAAGTAGATGGGCCAAAAAATGCAGCAAGGATTGGCTGCAGACACCCTCTCCATCACAAGGTGGTGTGTCAGACATGCTGGTCAAGGCTCCACCTGATACATCCAGCCTCATTATGGTGAAGAAGACATGCCATTCAAGACATGGTAGTGATTATAAGTCAATATATTGGAGATAAAGGGTCTGCAAAAGCAATTCCTGCCTATCAGCAGACTGCACAAGACTATCTGTGCATCCCCTTTTACCATAGGCTTAGGCTTAGTATGAGCATGTCACCTCCTCAGTCTATAGACTGGGGTGCTAAAACACGCAGATGCCAGCTACAAAGTAATAACACTGGGAAATTTGTGGTTTGTGATATTTTAATGTCCCGAGCAGAGGATTATTTGCTGTTTACTGTGCTTTAAAATGTTCTCCTTCTGCTCAATTGATAGCTTTACTGCTCCTGGACAGAATAACAAACAGCTGTGCTGTTAAAATAAAAGAGATCCTTTGGATCATCTCAGGGCAGCATCTTGGCAGTCTTGGAGCCACGGTGACTTGTGGAAAGGGTGAGTGGTTGTGGGGCAGATTTGCCAGCTGGTGCAGGCACTTGCAGCTGCATAGAGTTCATGTAAAAAAGATCTCATTGCAGATTATTAAAAGCAGAAAGGACAGTTGTAAATCATAGAGTCTTACCTCTTGTGTAACAGAGACTAGTGACTTACTTAGGACCAGAAGTCATAGATGAGCTTGAGCAGAGGTACCCAGCTGGGCGATGGAAATGCTGCTCTAGTTTGCTGGAATTTCACATGCCAATATTGTATTTCCATGATGCAGCAGAGAGTTCATCCAGAGGCTGGAGACCAGGTAATCAGATTCTATACAGGTTTACTTCTTGATTATTTATTCAACAAGGATCACATAAAAAACCCACTGGAGGCAGTGAGAGACTCCTGTTGACTTCGCAGCAGTCTGAATCAGGCCTGAAGCATTCAGAGATTTAATTTGCACAACTGGAATTTGGTACTGATGCTTCCAAAGGTCTGTATCAAATTATGAGCTCCCTTTGGAGTAATGTGTTCATCACACATCTATACCTGCCTGAGGGTAACCTCTTATAACCTGTTTCAAATAGCTTTCCTGCCTGGATTGACACTTCCTTAGAAGACCTGTGAACCAGGATCACCTACTAACCTCCTTCCATGCAAAAGTGGTTTCTTGGTCCAGGTGAAGGAAAGCATGCCTGGTGAGGCTGGCAGAAAAGATGGAGCTGCAGCTCAGCAGAATTGGGAGCAGAGCTGTAGAAAGGTCTCCAAATAGCTTTGTGTGAAGTTTCAGCTAATGTTTCCTGGACCCTCTCTTCCTTTTCCCCTTCAAGACAGGACACTACAGGCACTCCTTCCTCCTTTTCTCCTGCACCCCTGCACCATTCCCCTCTGGCAATAACTGAGTACTGTCTTTTGCCACAGCTGCTGGGGTCCCTGCAGTGCACAGCAGAGCAGAGAAACAGCTCATATTGGAGAATTCTGGGGTAAAAATCTTTCTGGGTCCAGCTCCACACAGGCCAAATAAAGATGTGAGCCCTACAGCTGGCACCCCTTGCTATGTGTAAAAGCACCAAAGAGAATTATCTGTCAATGTTTGGACATGTCAGATGTGGAGCCAGAACTGGTTATATTGTCTGTTGACCACTTTATAATGAAGATCTTTTGCCCAGTCTATATAAGATTGAAAATCTAGGTAATATTTTTTGGTGTAACAGTATTCATACAATAAGAAGATCTATAGTCTCTGATTTGTATTTCTCTGACTTGAAATCATTCATTTTAAATGACTGTTCATTCTGCTAATTTAGAATCTGGGCAGCCATGGAAACAATTTATTTTGGTTTGTGAAAGAAGCGGAGCTTGAGCTTGTTAAGCACGTATATACTTTGTTGCTTTGGGATGCTATGCAACTCCCTGCTAGAATAAGATTTCTTAAGTGGCAGGAGCGCCATAGTCCGCTCCGTGATGACACCCTCAGCAAGGGACCTGTCCTTCACCTTCCCTGGGCTTTGGAGCAGACCCAGTGATAGCTGCGTTGGTATGGCTTGCCTTTGAGGAACAGCTCCTCACACCCTTTGTGGAAGGTGTGAGGGTGCGATTTGGCCCTACAGCTCATCCTCAGCACCTCAGGGCACCTGATGAGGTGACAGGCTGTGACTAAAAGCATATGGCACAGTCCCCTGACTGCCACAGTGCATGGAGCAGCGTGGTATCCTGTGCCCTAAATGCGTTGGCTGGATGCAACGGCCCAGGAGTGGAAATTGCTTTGTCCTCTCCGTCCCTGACATTCGCACAGCATCTGGGCCCCACCAGCTGCTGAGACATCACATTTTGCACTCATGCCTCCTCCAGCCTGCAATGAAGCCAGAGGCTCTTCGAAGCATTTCTCCCACCTTCTACCTTCCTCATTAATCTGCCAGAGGAAGGTAGATTGAATGTCAGATCCGTTGCACCTCGCCTTGTTTCCTCTACAAGAGTTATTTTCTAAAAGTCACTTAATGAACTAAACCTTTCACTGCCATCCCTACATGATGCAACCCAGACAGTGGATTGATGTTCACGTAGGAGCCCAGTCCGACATGGACATTCTGGCTGAACTCCTCAAATGGGGACCACTCGTCCCTAAACCCCGATGTGAGCCCTCTTCCCCGCTGCACTGGAGAAGTCCTTGTGCTTCTTACCTCCTCATTAGAAACTCAGAGTCTCGCCGCTGGAAACATGGAAACTCATTGAAAAAGCCTACTCATGTGGATGCAGATAAAATGGGATTTTGACATCTCTAACAATGCTACTATCCCAGTAAATAAATTATCAGTATTCACTTATAATTACTTTTGTTATACTTGTGCCTGTCTCACAACAAATTTCCCAAGACAGACTTCTAATGTCTGTTAACTTTATTTTCCCTAATGTCTAAGCAAACCCCATTTTTTAAAAAAATGTTCCTTATTATTTGAAGCAGAAAAGTAATTGGTATTGAACAAAAGCTGGATAATATTGTCTTTCGTGATACGCTGAGAAATGACTTGCACTACAGCAACGCTACATGAAGCGAGGATTTGTTTAAATAGCTTTCATTCCGGTTTGCCACTAAACCTCAGTAATAGTACATTAAATCCATGTATTTCAGTACCGCAGCACAGACATTTTGTTCTGTAACTCGGAATGTTTCATCTTACTGCTCTGAGGATTCTTGCCAGTTGGCAGCTTCGCACACGTGTTAAATTGCTAAATTTTTAGCATTTACCCACTTATCTAGTTTGACACAGCATGCCTGCCCAAGGCACAGGGATTTGGGCCTGGGAGTACGGGCACTGCACTTTCAGGGTTGTAGACACTTAAATTGGCACTCTGTAGTCAGATAACATGGCAATGGGCCCCTTGCAACTAAACTGATAAACAGCAAAATACGTTAGAAGCTGGATGAATTGAAACCATAGCCAGCTAACAGCAGAGCAATTTGCAAGAGAGACTGCACTGTCAGGAAGAGTCACAAGCAAAACCTGCCTGATTTACTGCAGACAGCTCATCCCCTTTGAAACCAAAGAGCGAATTCATGCCATATCTTTGCACCAGCCACCCATGGGTTTGAAGCCGGGTTTGGTCCAAAACCAGAAGAGTTCGTCTCTATGTGTTAGATTCAGCTAAACCGGTGTGGCGATTAGCTGCTGCCAAAACAGGGCTGGGGCTGTCCCTCGTGCTCACGTCGCCTCTCGTCTGACCCCAGCCCAGAGCTAGTCCAAAGCACTGAACAAAAGAAAACGATTTGCCGGTTTAGCCCCTGAATGGACTCACCCCAGGGTCAGCCAAGAGCCAGCGCTGGCACGAGGGACAGGGTGGGAGCACACGGCCAACACTGAGGACGAGAGCTGGCAGCAGGTCCGCGGCTGTGGGGAGCAGATAGCCCTTCCATCATCTTATCCACAGCGTCAAGCCGTGTCCTCAGTGCCTGCTGTCCTCACCGCAGACAGAACAGTAAGATCAGGAGACTGTGGAAGATTTCTAGCCACCGTCAGATTAACGAGACACTCACAGTCCTAGGTTGGCTTTTGCTCTGAACCAGAGACTTTCCTTTCTCTGTTGACTGGTATCAGAAATAAAAATTAACAACAACCCATGAAGCTATGCAGCTACTATAAATACAGAGGGACGGGTCATCTCACCACAGATGGCTGCTCTGAGTACTTCTAGCACTGTTGCTATCTAAACCTACCAGAGACAGCCGGGACCATGGCAGACCCTGAGATCCCCCAGCCATGTGTCCACAGGTAGTCTGCAGAGAGAAATGCGTGACGGCAGCCTGCTGACAGCCTGCCCGGTCTTCATGACAGCAAATAAACTGCCTAAACTTCGTAGCAGCATTGTGCCAAGCTGCCAGCTTTGCTCATTTCTGTCCTGGCTGCACCAGAGACCCTGTTCCAACCGTGCCTGCCAGGTTGGTGTCAGAGCAGGGAGCAAGTTGGGTTCGGAGAGCGGCCCTGAGTATCCAACGTAAGCAGCACAGACTCAGCTGTCTTCCCAGGGAGGAAAATTGGCCTCTAGAGCCCCTTGCAAAAATAAACAAACAAATAAATAAATCTCTTTATTCAAAAGTGAGAGAAGCTTGTGGCCGAAATTTCCCATTTTGCGGTATTTCAGAGAGCTCCAGTCTTTGTTCCTGACTGAAACTCCAGCCCAGCTGGCACAAGTCCCATGGGTTTCAGGGCAGCTCTGATTTCATTCTCTAACTTACACTGCCGAAAGCACTGGCTTATGAAAGGTGAACAGCTTCTAAGAAATGGGCTAGAGCCAGACCTGGCCTTCCTTATCACTGTTTCCCAGGGGTTTTAGTGCCAGCGGCAGACAGCTAGTGGTGAAAAGCATCCGCAGTAACAGCAGAGTCCTAAGGACCGTTTGAGGCAAAAGCTCCAACCCATCTCCTAGGACAGCCCTGGCTAAGGTGCACAATAACATCACAGTAAGACTGCCCATAAGATGCTTTATACGGAAGGAGTTGAACTACACCTCTTCTACTGAGCTGTTCAGCTTTGCAATAATCCAAGATAGTGAGTTTCAAAAAACTAGTTATCCTCCATGCAAAACAGCATTGCTGTTTCTCCCCATGGTAAATAACAGCATATTAATGATGTCAAATGAAATAGCAGTTCTTCCATTGTTTCCAGCACCTGAGCTGTACAAGGAAAAAAAGAAATGTTACTAACAAATCTGTTGTTCTGAATCTCCCCAACCTGCAAGGGTCTGGATACTGGAATAAATGCCACCTGGCTCTGGAAGTCTGCTTCCACCAGCAGTGCCAGGTCTGCCTGCTCTCACCCTCCGTTCCCCACCCACCCTCAGGGGAGTGATTGGGTCTAGTGCCCGCTGCGTTGGCTCCAGACCAAGGCAAGCTGGGCTCTATTCCCAGACCTCCCTCTGCTTCCCGATGCTGTGCAGTTCAGATGCCTTCTCTGAGCCTCAGTCTCCCCATCTGTAACGAAAGAGTGAGCCATTGGATTCTTTTTGAAAGCTCCAGGCAAGCAACGCAACAGGAGAGAGAGGGAAGGATTGGGACTATCCAGACTGCTGCTTTATATGCGATGGCCTGAGCTCAAGAGACGATGAGAACTGGGCTCCAGCTACCTCCAGCTCTGGTTATGGAAGCAAATGCCCTCATTGCTGAAGATGTGCAAATAAAATCTCTGTCCTCCTGCACTCCTGCCTGTTTTTCTATGGTGCCTGTGAAAATTACAATTTTGTCATTTGAAAACAAAAGTGCTTAGCTGGCAAGAAAGACTCCATAAAGAAAGTAATGGAAGCTGTCACATCTGTACAGTCTGAACACCATCTGTCTCCCAAGTTTACTCTGAAAGAAAGCAAATCCCATCCAGTTCTCTTGCTATATATCAGTAAAATGCTTAGCAGTGGCACTTGGAGAAGGAATGAACACATTTCAATTAGACAATGGCATCATAAAACACCAGCTCAGTAAATAAAAACCTGGAGGTTAACATTTGTAGAGATTAAGCAGTCTGTTAAGTAAAGTTTACCATGGCATGTTAGGGTTTTTGTAATACATAGTTATATACATGTAACATCCCAAACAGGCTCCTTAGCTTACTTTGCAGACTGTTATTTTTGCTAGAAGCATATGTGGCTGCCTCTCAAGTGTTACCTGAGATCCAGAGACTGGTTTGGAGCTGTAGACACCTGCAGAAACAGGTGTATCACTTTTGGTAGAGAAATGTAGGGCAGCAGAGTGATGGCGAGGGAAAGCAGAATCACAGAATGGTTCGGGTTGGAAGAGACCTTTAAAGATCAAAGAGGCAAATCTTATCTTTGCGTAAGGGGCTGGTGACAAATGCTGGAAATGGAAGGTAACTGCTGCAAGTGGGCTAGTTACCATTCAGAAAAACCTAATTGCCAGATTAGATGGAATGCTGGGATAACACCTTGCTGAGAGCCCTAAAGTATATGTATCACCACTAATTTCCAAGATTCTGCAACCACTATGGTTATGAGGTTATAGCTTACTGCTTTCCCCTCTGTAAATCTCAAAATAGTCTCACAGATGTTTGGTCCTGGAAGGATGGTGCGACAACTGTATGCACTGCAAGCCTAATCTAAGAGGGTGATCCACCGTTTCTTGGCTGGTTTCACAAACAGCCTTCGCATCCAAAGCAGAGTAAACCTGGGCAGGCTTCAACTTCTTCCAAACTCAGATAAATGTTTTTGATTAAGAAAAAGCAGTACAAATACTCAAGAACAGCTGCTCCTGCAGTAGTAGGTCCCTGTGTGCACAGGCAGGTCTCACAGTGCTTTTCAGAGAAGTAGTGTCCTCTGCCACCTTCAAGAAGTGGCTGCTCACTGCTGCTATCACCGTGACCCTCCGTTGACTTTATGAACAAGACTTAACACAGAATTTGTTCAAAGCACCTTGTGAATCTTCAGTGTGAAAGTCACCAGCACATTCGCACTGCAGTGAATTGGGCCTCACAATCAGCCAAAACCACCGGTCCCGCCTTATATATGGGGAAAGGAGTCTCAGACAAACACAGTCTGTAACGATGTACCTTCCACCGCACTCCAGTAACAACTGGACCAGACCCACCCGGTGCGAGTACTCCAAAGAGCTGCTGAAATCTGCTGGCTGCCAAAACGCCCCTGCACTATGGCACTCTTGCTCCTGTCCTGCCAGTTCTCCTTCCTTGTCACTTTTTTCCCCTGCTTCAGCATCATCTTCCCCCCGCCCACATGAGTGGAGAGATTATCTCAATTATTCCAGTTGTTGTGCTACACCACACTGAACATAATCAAAGCTAACAAAGCACGCTTCGCTGGCTCCATTGTCATCTGGCACTGAAAGCTGAAGATCCTAAATGAACAGTGCTTAAGCTGATGTCATACTCAGGGAGTTTGCGGGGGGGGGTGGTGGTGGTAGTGGTGAGAAATAAAGCTGTGGATTTTACACAGCTGGGTTTTTCATTACCATTAGAAAACTTCAGAGAAGTATTAATAGAATGGGATGGGATGAAGCTGTGATTCTGGGGGTATATCAGTCTTGATATCTTTTTGAAATGCAGCCTTCTTAGACAAATATCCCCAGGAATACCTTGGATTATAAATGCAGATTTACCTGGGATTGTGCTCATACAAGGTCCTGGATAGCCCTGCAAATTCATTCACTTATGCTGATACAGGCAAGATGCAGTCTTCCACTTTAAACACCATGATTAACACAGTGGCATCTTCAAGGCATCCATCTGAAACAAAATGAAAAGAAAAATAAAGACAAGACTGTAAAGTAGAGCCCACATTATACCTACTTTGAGCTCATTTCCCTAAGCAGAGAACTTCAGACTCACCAACACCAGGTGTATGATAAATAAGGGCTACATCCTTAGGCAAAAGGAAGCACATCTGGTCACCCTGCTCCACCCAAGTTTGCAACAGTCAGTGCACAAAGGTGCTCCAAGTAGAAAAGAGGAATGGAAAAAATTTGCCTAACAGTTGGTAGAGGGGCGACTGACAGTAGGTCCTAATCCAGTGCCCAAATGGTGAGAACAAGCACTGGTTAAACAGGAACAGCAGCTGAAGACATTCTCTGCGCTGGGACTTGCCCTGGCCCTGGTTACCTAACTGGGCATACCCCTGAGAATGTCTGCCAGACAGACATAGGTGTGTGGTCCCAGTCCACTTCTACATTATTGGCTGCTAAATCTCATTGCAAAAAACCCTGAGAATACATGCCCATGAAATGGCACTTCCCTTCCATGGCTGTTTTTTCAGGTGCTAATGGGGTCCTCTTCACACTGGCTGAGAGCAGCTCTCTAAGTGAGATGCTCTAAAAGGCTGGCACCTTAGGGACCCTAAGGCTATCTCCAAGGAGTAAGAGAGCAACAATTTCCAAAACACAAAAGATCAAAACTCTTCACATCATGGCCCCACTCTCACAGGCTTCTAAGATGTTTAGTCCTTTTTAAAAATTAATAGTGACACTCCCAGATCCACTCCCAGATGCTGAAAAGGCCAGAGACTTTGCAAGTTTTCATGTGATGCCATTTCAGCAGGCTGAGAAGCATTTCTTGGCTTCTCAGTTCATGTGAACCACAGCAAACTCTTCACCATTATCATCCTCTAGTGTTGCACCCAGGGATGTACATTTCGGGGGCATTCAGAGCTTCATGGCAAGCACGGAATCATCTCCCAAAGTCTAGGCTCATGTTGCCCAGAATGAAAGAAGAGGCCCCTTGTGTGTTGTAGAGCTATAGCACACAACTGAAGAGGCCAATCTCCATCTCATACAGAGCATCATTAAACATACACAGAGCAAGTTTTGTGGAAAATTCATATGCCCCTCTGCAAGACATCATGCAAAGGTGGTACCCACAGGCACAGGCAGAGCTCTCTACCACCTGGTACCTGAAGTGTTAATACAGCACAGCAGAAACGAGGTAATCTCTGAAATGAGGACAGTGCTCCAAGAACGGATTGATCCAGTGTTGCCCTTCAGTTCCCAGTTGCTGACAGACAGCAAATTGATCACAGTGTGGTTTGAATTTCTCTCCTGACAATTCAGGCAGGTGAGGGCCAGGAGTTCTGTAAATGCATAATCTGGGCCTGGCACTCGCTCGCTATGTCCTAAATAATGATAAAACCTTTGGAGCAAGCTGTTTCTTCTCCAGTCGGTTAACATTTGTATCCAGCTGAACTCCTGGGGTGATAAGTAGAGAAGACCTCCTCCTCTGAGGCAGATAAGTAAAACATACTGTAAAGAAAAGTACAGGGTATTGGCACGTCTCTCCTAAAGGGATTGTCAGCAGCCGAGTGCTGCAGTCCCCAGGAATGTGAGGAAGGAGAGGGGCGAGGGGTATTTTTTCCAGGGAGCCTCTGCTTTCTCTCTGCCTTCCTCACTAGTAATTGATCCATTTTTTTGTTCCTCCTTCCCTCTGGCTTCGTATGCATAGAGCCATGCCCCAACACAGGCCACAGCAGCATCTTTGCTAATTCTCGAAGTGCCACCTACAGTTGGTGTGAGTGCATGTGTATGAGTGCGCACATTCATAGGCAGAGAGGGAGACATGCTATAAATGTGTGTGTATATATATATATATATATATGAGCACTGAGACAGGATCAAACCAGCCCGTAGCTCACACATGAGAGGATAGAAATAAGCCTGGAAATGCTTCTGTTCTTCTGGGGAGCAGGTCCTCTGCCTACAGGGGAAATCAGGTATTGAGCACACAAACCCTACAGGAGCACAAGCCTTGTGGGGAATGAAATAGGGTCATTCTGACTGCACCTCATAGACTTTGTGAGTGATTCTCAGTTCTTAGCTCAGAAGAATTGCCACAAGCACAGAAAAGGGAACTGGTATCTATTTTCCTCCCTGATCAAATACACCAGTGGATCTGGCAGGACCAGCTTCCCAGAGGTGCCACGAAAATGATGGTAAGTGGGAGCAAGTGCTAGAGTGGAACAGCGCAGTGCCTTCAATAGTCACAGTGATTTAGCAATCGCCGCCACCACCATCATCCCATCCCCCCAGCAAAAGGGCCCTGCACAGTGGAGAAGCTTTTTTAGACAGTAGGGGAGGCAACCAGGGCAAAGGAAATGAATGCAACAGCTGAGAGGCTTGGGATTTAATCAGAGCTGGCTTTCTACTGCTTGTTTGCTGTCTTTCTTCACTTATTTCCAAAGGAAAATGTCCACATCTACAGAAAATATAGAAGGTTTAAAAAAACCCCAAAACCTATTCCCTGCTCCCTCTGTATGATTGAAATAGAAAAAAGAAAGAAAAAAAAAGTGTGGTTTTTTTTTTTTAAACCATTTTCTTGCAGAGATACTTTAAAAGAAATAAAGGAGGACTTCACTGGTCATATGTTGTCCCACAGCAGTCAGGTTAGCTGGGGAGTTCACAAAAGCCATCCCTAGATCCACAGGAAAAACAATGGACAAACACTGTGTCATGGTCAGGTAGAGTCTTTCCTTGGAGATTTGCCTCCCTCACCTGGGTATTTCTACAGCTCTGTGCAATGACTTTGTCTTTTCCTTGGGGTTTCATCCAACCCATTGAAGGCTGTGCTGAACTGACACCATCAGGGGATTGCACTGACCAGATTTCAATCAGTGCATGTGCCGGCCTTAAACAAGCCCCCATGTTTGCTGAAAAGCCTGATTCTGGCAGAAAAAACCACCCTCAGGCTTGAGCAGATGTTTGCAGGAGAAGACCCTGGAGAGGCTTGAGTGCTCTGCTCTGGAGCTACTCATCCTTTCTGCTCCCTGCTCCAACCAGCCCCAGAGAACCCAACAACACACTCTGTTTGGACATGGGCACACTTGAAAATGGTTATTTACAATGATTTCACTCGGACTGACAAGAAAACAAGGAGCACAGAATGGTTTTTAAATGCACTCTGTGGCTAAAAGCCTGAAAGCAGCTGGCCTCTGGCCAGGCTATGAGAACGAACAATAATATTTTGGGGCAGAGGCGGTGTCGAGCCCAGCTTCTTCCTGCTATTTTTTCACTTTTTAAAATGTATTTAAATGGAGAGGTTGTTAACTAATTGGATGTCTTTCACTTTGACTCTTAGCTTTGGCTCATGATATAGTAGATATACCAACAGCACATTCCCAATAACCCCTTCAGTCATCAGTCTTTCATCTCACCCATCAGTTTGGTTTTTTTCTTTTTTTTTTTTAAAGTGTTTCTTTGCTGTAAGTTTAAGCCTTTTGTGGGAAAGAGAAGATGGAAGAAACTTTTCTTCCTTTCTGTTCATGAGAAACACTTTTATTCTGCCTGTTAACTGATTTCTTGGCTTCTGAAGAAGTAAACAAAATGCTAAAAAGTAAAAATCAAAGATGAAATATTGAGGTTGTCCTGACTTCTTGTTTCTTTTACAAATCTGCTACCAACCATTTGAGATTTTAATTTCTGTTCCAAAACAGCAAGCAAGAAAATCCTTTACAAATTCTTCAAAACTCCCACAGAAATGGGGAAAACATTCCCACTTAACCATCTGGACAACTACTGTGTCTGCTCCAGCTCATGATTGTTGGGGGTCAGACCCCAGCCTCCTCATCAGTGAGGGCAGGAGCCAGCTCCATCCCACAGGTGATGGGACCCCACTGACTCCTCCAGCGGGAGGTCCAGTTCCCACAGGGCTGGTGGCTGTGGTGCCACGCGACTTGGCCTGCACCATCCCATGCCAACACAGGACACGATGTCACTGAAAGCTCACCCAACGCCACCAGGAAAAGCTCCTTCAGGGTGGGCCTGGCAGGATTCGGGGCTGGGGGAGCGTTTAAATGGCTGCTTCTGGGACAGGCTCTCAGCAATTTTGAACAATACAAGAATAACTAAAGAGGCCTTTGATTATTTTTTCTTTTACTCTGCAGGGGGTCATTTATCTGGCAGATCTTTGCCAGGCACACTACTCTCCTGGTCTTTTTCTGCTAGAGAGACATTTGGCGAGGGTGGAGAGAAGGAAATTGAAAATGCAAAAGGAAAACTTGACCAGACTACTCCCACTCTTTGAAAACCCAAAATACATGCGTGCATGAGTAAGCTGGCTAGATGCAAGCTTAAATCCCAGATGTAGAGTCACCCAGCAATACCCTTATTTGTACCCTTCCTTCTTCCCTCCATCTAATGCTGTTAATTTGGAGCCTCGCAGCAGGTACCTCGCAGAGCCCCAGAGAAACGGGGAAGCCCTTGGTCAGGGAATTGACTGGGGATCATCCTGCACACTCACAGCCACATGCTTGTCTGAAGGAACCTGCCGTCATAAGGTTTCAGAAGCTAAGCCAGCCTGTCCTGGGAGGTGCTGCAGATAAAGACAAGCACATGTAGCTGAAGGTACCCTGAGTATTTAATTACAAATGGGTGGGGAGAATTTGCTCAGCCTGCTTGCTGCTGGAGAGCTGAAAGGCAGAAAGACAGAAAAACAGTCTTGCGTCAAGCCTAGCTGCTCTCTTCCTGAAGAAAACATGGCTTTGGCAATCCTGTACCCTTCTGCTGAATCCAGTGCCTTGCTTCAGCTGAGCCTGTTGGAGTGGTAGAGGACTGGAGGGTAAGGGAGTTCCTATTGGTTTTCTGAAAATAATTGTCTGGGTACAAGAGACTACAAAAGCCCTTCAAACAGCAACAGACTGCAGAGGTGTCAGAAATGGGACACTGGGAGACCCAACAATCAAAAAGCCAGAGTTGGATCTTTTTTTCCGTAGAGACCACAGTCAGCCAGCCATGGCAAACAAGCCCATAGGAAACTAGACTTCATTAATTCCAACTCTCACGCAGAGACTGCTAATGTGATACACTTTATGATAGGACTGAGACACCCCAGCAAAAGAGAAGGTTCAGTGGGCGAGAAAGTAGGCTGAAGCTCAAGAATAGGGCATGGGACCATCGCAACAGCTTGATCAAAAGGAAAGCAGTGGTCCAGTGAGTCCACTGACCTGGATCCAAACCCTCACGTGGCCGTGGAGCTGCTGTGTGGTCTTGCACAGACCCTTCTCCTCCAGTCTGCCCGTTCAGATCATTAGCTTTGAACTGACAGGGATGCAGTTTGCTGCCTGCTCTCACAGTGCCTTGCACAAGAGACTCCTCTTAGGAGATGCCATCAAAAAGCTGCTGCAATGGAAATGAAACGACAGGGGAGACAGGGGGACAAGGTAGTGGTTAAAGGGGCACATTTTGCATCAGAGGCAGCAGTCTCCATTCACTGCCTGCTCAGCATTGCTGGGCTAAGCTGGCTTTCTTTAGCAGAGATAGGCTCTTGATCTGCCTTGCTTGTCGAAATGCCTCTCTGGGTGCACATGTCCAAGCAGCTGGCAGGGTGGAGACCTTCTCCCCTACCTCATAAGACACCCACCAAACATGCCTTGGGGAGCTGTGCAGATAAACAATACATGAAACTGTATGTGAGGAGGAGTGTGCAAGACTGAATACACAGGGGGAGAAGAAAGGAGAACATGAGAAACCAGACATCTAACAAAGAAGGAGGAAAAACGATCAGGCAAAGCGGTGAGATGAGAGAGAGTTGTTATTAGAGGCAAGAAGTGAAAAGAGGCAAATTAAACAGTGGTTCAAACCAGAGTAAAAATAGCACAGGAGGCAAAGGAAGAGAAAACACCTGCAAAGGAACACAACTGATGGCTTTCAGGAGGTGCTATCACACTCACACATCTGCTCTGCCAGCTTTGCAGGGGAGCACACCCTGAAATTAACTGCAGGGCAGCGAGGTGTCCCAGGGAACGGCCCTGGCTGTAGCCCACCCTCCGAGCCCCCTCATTCTCCTGGTGGACCAAGTGAGATAACAAACTTGGAGACTGAGGCTGGGTCACTGCACTTAGTTATTTGCATCAAGTATTGAACAGTCACCTCAAAAAGACTTAGCAAATGAGCTCTTTGGGTGCTTTTTGAGACACCTGCATCTCACCTCATCCACAGAAGAAGATGGGGCCTGGGCCACTGGTGCTAAATCCAGCAAAAAGCAAAAGTTAAATCCAGATACACAATTAATTGGTGCAGAATTCTTCACATAGCAGTGTCAAGCAGAAACATCGCTATTAAGATATCTCAGAAAGTTAAGACAGACTCAAAGTCCATGTGTTTATACTTGATTTCCATCCCGGTCACAAAATTAAAGCTAGGAATGAGAGGAAGATCAAAACTTAATCATGACCTCCCAGCTCTGCCCTATGTCTAACTGGGTTCACAACAAAAAGCTGCATTAATCCCTGGGGACAGCAAAAAAGCCTGAAAGCAAAGCAGGAATTTATGTGTAAGAACGAACCGTATGACACAGGGTGCAAAGCAATGATAATGCATCACTGCAAAAATCACAGCTGATTAGATGCATCTTGGGGTTGTCTCCCTAGGCCCTTCCCAAAGAGGCACACTGAAATCAGCCAGGCTGTGAATGAGAGACAGGGTGATGGCTGTTGGTGCTGCCCAAAATGTCTTGGCATTCTCCAGTGAGAGTGTGTCCCGAGAGAAGAGGTGTCAACATCCCGACCTGTCAGTATCTGCCACTGGACTGGAGTCGCAATGGGTGGGAGGAGAGCAGCCTCAGGGCAGGCAACACAAGGCAGCAGCAGCCAGGGGGTGAGCTGGGAGGAGGACCCAAGGTGACTCCTTCCTTTGGCTCCAGAGAGAGATGAACAACAGAAGAGAGTCTCCCTTCTGCTCCCCAGCACATACCAGCATAAATCCAAAGTAAGTTCAGTGCCAAAGAGGCAAAGCATTTTCACCCCTGAGCTGTCGGTGCCAGCACCGAGTGAGGCTGGATGCCTCTTTCCAAAACCTTGTGCTTTCCTTCAAGAATGTCCTCTTTACCCATTCTCCCTCCTGCCTTCCCTGCTGTCATTTCTCACCATGATCCCTTCCCTCAGAAGCAGCTTTGAAATGAAACCTGAGGGGATGCCTTCGCTTTGTCCTTATCCTGGGGGCCCAAACTCAAAAGCAAGTGTCACCTATTCATATCCCAGGAATGCAGCTGGTACCTCTGGCTGACACGGAGACATCCGTTAGCGTAAGGCACTGAAAGTGAAAAAGTCAGTCACAGCTCCATGCCTGTGTGCCTGCTCTGCTCAATCCTCATCACCCACCGGATTAGTCTGATGAGCAGGAATGTCTCTAAGGGTTTATTAAGAAAGCTGTCGTGCTCCCTCTTCTGCCTCCAGCTTTCTGCCTGACCTTTGTCACCTGACTCTGCAGTTCAGCTCCCTCTCTGAAAAATCAAGATTATAGAACCATTCTACCCCAAGACAGCATTGCAAGAATAAATGCATTAACAGTTGTATTAGGCACACGAGTAGTGAGAGATTGGATGAATATGAAAGATTACTGCACATTTGATTTCTAACTTTACCTCCTAGATCAGACCAAGTAACTTGACTTTGACAAATTGCTACTCATGCTGACAGCCTCTGGAGAGTCAAAGAGCTCCAGCACAGAGGCAGACAAGTCAGCCTTCCCCGAACACTCTTCTCAGGACCTGAGGGGAAAGACCAGCCCTGGCCACTCTTTGGTTCTGCTGTCACTTCACTTACAGTGCTTCCCCATGTTTCCAGATGAGCACACACTCCAGGAGCTGGAGATCTGAGCAGAATGAAATATCAAGAGAAAACAAAGCCCTAGAACACCTATTTAGATGCAGTCATAAAAATACAATTCTTGCTTTGATGGCATATTATCCTGACAATTTCTGGGTGTAAATACATGCTAGTTCAGCTGATCTTAGGTGAATCCAACTGTTGGTGCACCAGCTATTTGCTTTAGCATGACCACAGGTCTTTGGGGAAAAGAGAAGCTGTGTTTGCGTGCCTGTGTGATAGACAAGTGAGTTGGATATTTACATGGAAGATGGAAACATCTAGTAAACAATTTTGTGTAAGGTTTTATAGCTATGGGCTTCTTAAAGAATAATAGTTTTACTCTAAACCCGTCTTCCTCGCCTCCCTCCATTGCAGGCTGTGTTGCTACTTTGCTTTGCGAACTCTGTAACACCATATTTACTGATTCAGCTAACAGTTAAGGAAGGTCGAGCTGACCTTGCCATGCACACGCTGTCTGAGTAGGGAGCCTACTGGGGCCTGTATACATCTGGCTAATACAACTTCCCCATGTGGTAAGCCTGCTACTTGCTGGAGTTAATATTCACACCCACTCTGTGCAGGGGTTGCAAATACCCAAGGAACAATTAACCTGCCACAAATGCTTGTTTCATCATTTTTAATCCAAGCTGTTGACAGGAAAAATTATGGTTTTTTCCTACTTGGCTTAGAATAAGAAGCAGTGAAGTCTACAGATTTAGTGATGAATGGTTTCTAAAAGAAATTCTCAAACAATGATCCCTCCAAACAGCCTCTCTTCACACTCTGGTTTTCATGCAGCAAAAAATTTAAATTTCCCATGACTTATACCTGCTTTTGTGAGGGAAATGCCATTTTAAAACAAGCCAATGCCCACTGACTGATGCAGTTGCCTTGCACTTAGAAAGAAACAGTTAAAAGAAATACATTAAATCTCATGACAGAGCCAGACCAGCTGTCTCAATTCCTTTGAGTCAACCAGCACATTGTTGCTGCTGTAAATCAAAGGCAATTCTGCAGTACAACACCATTTTATTAAGCAGGTACTGCCCTGCAGAGGTAAATGCGTATGCATATTAACTCTAAGAATGTATTCAAAGTTCATAACCTCCCAATGTTTTGTTTATAGTCTAAATGTTCAAACACATTATTTTAACTGATATATCTTATATAAGTGAAGTGCCAAAGACGTGTATATATATAGGTATATACTATAGATTTGTAGATACATGACACATATATATTTATTTCACTACACAAGATGATGGAATCATTGTTATATCTCATGTAAGGCTCGATGCTGTTTTCTGTAGATCATGATGACAACCTCTGTTGGAAAACTACAGGATATTAGCCTTGGATACTCTGAATACATTCTCAGCTTTCTGAGGAGCTGCAAGGAAGCAACTTATATTCAAGTTAAAACCGTTCCTCAAGAAATACGCACATTCTGAATAATGTGATTTTTCAGGCCAGTGTAACTAAAGACTGTGAAGCAGAGGAAATAAATGCACAAAAGAAAAGACTGAAAAGCATCCTGAGAATATTTATATTGTTAATTACCAGATAGGAACAAAATATTAGTGTATTTTATTATCACTGTATGCTTCGATGTCATATCGAAAATGAAACAAGGCTTAACGATTGCAGAAGGTTTCTTCTACAAACCAGTAGCTTACTATGAATTTGTCCACTGTGGTTCTTGCTCTTTAACTAGTAAAAGAAACACTCAGCAGCAGAAGCATGGCTTTACTGAAAAGCCAGAGCATGGCTGAAACACCTTTTCTGATTTAGGATTCCAAGTGTTTTCAAAAACTAGGTCCAACCCAGCTGCATCTCACTTTTCTGCAGTGTGGGGATGTGACTGCATTACTTGAAGCTCCAGTATGTACACTCTGAGCATTAGGAACGACAGGAATGCCTTGCAAAACCCAGCAGTGAGCACGAGATGCTTTGCCCACAATGAAAGCAGGTTCAGCTGCTTCTTTCTTGATGCAACAGCACAATCCACACTCTATGTGAACTGGCAACTTTATCATCTAGCAGATCCTTTATGTACTGATGAACAGAAATAAGCACAGCTATAGAAATGCTGTGATCAAGAGATGGCTCTCAGAGCACCTTTCACTGGATAAAGCTGAGAAGTTCGACTACACAAACCAAAGGCTTAAGGCACGAAGAATATAGCGAGGGTATTTGCCAACTTTACCTTCAATCAGTGCCTCAGGTGCTGCACTGCTTCCTTATACCTATCACAGGAAGCACCTTGAATGCTGAAAACATTGGAAGCTGAGCTAACAAATCTTTGTTACGGAGGCTGTTGAAGGCAATTGGCAAGTTTGTAAGTACTGATGCTCATATGTATGTGGTCTGTGCAACTGCACTGAGTACACACGTAACCAGTGAATTCCATTCTAGAGGTTTATATAGACATGTATACATTACATAAACACACAGACCCAAAAGACATATTTTTCAATATAACCCAAGGCCATCCCATATGACCCGGATAATTCAAGGGCAGGAAAGCTACATAACATAGTATCTTTGCTGATAACAGAGCAATAATCCCCTTTCTGTGAGGAAATGACAGGTTTGAAATTGCCTTGTGTTCCCAGGCTTTAAACTTGGCAGCAAGTCGGTTCTTGTAAATGTTTCAGTCCAGAAGAGTCTGGCTATCCATTATTAGCAGCTAATTCACTGTCAAGCATGCGGGCAACAACATTTGGACACAAGCAATGAAGCACCAGCTGTTAGTCTGCTGCAACTGCCCACATGTTAAAGATTGGGAGATTTTCTGACACGGGAATTTATTTCATGTATCATGGGTCACTCTTCTGGTGAGAACAGCAATTCAGACAAAGTCTGGGCTTTACAGAGAATCTATTTTCCCTGTCTAAGGCAAAGTCCCACTGTCACCTGTCCCTTGCACAGAGGGAAATAAGGTTATTTTACTATTAAAAAACCTGAGAGGAAAAATGTGAGTGCTCAGACTTCATGTCAGCCAGAAAATCACTGTTGCATTGGTTAAAAGTACATGTATCTGCTACCTAGGCAATCTTCCCTGGTAGCCAGCTTGCAGGGGGCATTTGGGTTGATGTTAATTACTTGGTTTAAAAAAAAGAGACAGCATTATGGAAAAATTGAACTATATGTTTATCAGAAATTATCAGTAATGACCAATTAAAAATAGCTTTATAAATATCACCATGCTCTTAAACAGGAAATTACTAAATTCATTGTACAGCTTATCTACCACAAAGATTCAGTCAGCTCTTCTATTTAGAACAGCGTCTCCCTTAACTAATTAGCAGCATTAGCCTTCACAGGCTGTTCACCAGGAGGATCCAAAAACCCTCATCTCCTGGTCTGGCCCTGGATATTTTGCATCATATTCCTGTTAGCTCATGAGGACCTGTGTCCTCAATAAATCAAGATTCTCTCATCTCTTGACCATGTACTTTTGCCACAGCCAATGTATTATTCTGGCATGAAGTCACATCTCTGTATATACATATAGCATAATGGCATAGCACCAAAATTCTGGCCAAACTCAGCACCCCCACAAAGTCCTCGGTCCTATTGGCTATATTACCTCTGATTCCTTTGCAGAGCCATCATAGAAGTCAAGAGCTGTTCAGCAGGCATAATATTAGATTTTTGCCTATGCCTGAGTGACAGAGAGAAAAGTCTTTCCAGAGTAGAAGGGGAAAGTCAAATTATTCTGAATATTTTCCAAGAGCAGGAGGGATGCTTTGAAAAGAGGTTTTGATACCAGATTGAAGCAAAGGAAGGGAACAAGGAGGAATAAGTTCTAAAATATTTCCCCTTGCTGGGCTGTCTGCCCTCTAGGAAATAATAGACTGAGATTGCACTGGGAACCCAGCTCAGACTGTGAGGGGAAAAGTTGTGGAGTGAGAGAGGTTGGCTTGGGGAGAGATCAGAAACCATGTGGAGTTGGCAGTGATGCAGTAAAAGGGGGTTGGAAATGCCATCCCAGATTTGACACTCGGGGAACTGCAAAACTGTGCATGGAATAGAAGTCAGGCAGCTCTTCAAAAACAGGTTGGGAAATCCAGCAAAGATACAAGCTGTGCTGGTGGTTGCTTATAAAGATAGGACCTCTGAGAAGAGGGCTGCTAGCATTTGCATTGCCAGGAAGTATGCGGAAAGCATTGCACTGTACTCAGACTATTTACATGGTGATTTTTCCTGGCTTCGGGAAGTGTTCAGGCTGTCCCTCTGAGAAGCCCATTTTGTATTTATAAGGCTTTATGAACTTGCAAAATCTTTCAGAAATTCTGATCTGTGCATAATTTCCCGTGCTTTTCTTCAAGTGCTTTTCCTCTCCATAAAAATGTGTTATTAACTTTCAGAATCTTACTGCATAACTGTTAAATTCAGGGGAGACTTCAGAGCATTGAGTCTAAATGTTGGAAACTGGTCCATTGGAACTGAAGGAAGAAAATGTTCTGGGAAACAAGAAAGGGCAGGAGGGCTATAATCATTCTGCGTATGAAGAAAAGAAAGTTGGAATTGTTTAATAAAGCAAGCACACAGCCTTGTGTTCTTTACTCACAGGAGGAAGGTACAGTGAAGCCAAAGATCAAAAATGGAGAAGAAACCAATTTTTGGCCTCCTCTGAATCGTTCTTCATACTGCAGACTGGCTATTGCGAAACCCATTCATGCATGGTCTCAGGACGTGTTGTTTCATGGCCAATATTTAATCTGCAGCCAAACAAATGCATGCAAGCATTTAGTCTTTCCCCAGTATGTTGTTAGGTTCCTGGTGAGATTTGTCACACATCACAAAATGCAGCCCACAAACCCATTTCCCAGCTATCCCAGGTTTCAAAGATCTATGGATGCCAAAGGTAGAACAAAGTATTCACATTTCCTGTGTAATACAGACCAGAGGATACCAGTTGGAACATCTTGGATCAGTAAAATAATCCTGATTAGTACCAGTTTATCATAAGAAAAGTCACCCGTTGTAAGAAAATAATAATAAACAACGGACAATCTACTGTGTCTCTTGTCTGTCTGTTCCAGTACTAATACACTTCTTGCTGAACATTTGAACTCTGCCTTTATATTCAATTTTTCTAGCTTTGGAAATTGCAGAAGTGCCTAGGTGAGATTCTCCAACTTTTCTAATAGGAAGGAGTTGAGACTAGCTGATTATAAAAGCATTTCTAGCTTGAACATCTCTGCACCTCTGAAAATACTATGAATTTTGACAGGTTTTCTATACATTTGTCCACCCACAGAGCTGATGGCATTTCACTTGTTGAAGGAAACTATAAAAGAGAGATTTCCTTTGGCTCAAGAGAGACGTCTGAGTAGTGACAATCTCTGTCCTTCTGCAGGTATTTCAGCCAGCAGGGAATAGCCTGAGAATCCACAGGCTGTTACATTCAATCAGTGGCCAGAAACAATTAGAGAGCTCGGCTGGGTGTTCCTTCAGCCTGCACCGCTCAGACAGCCCAGCAATTGCTGGCAGTAAGAGCCAGAACTGCCTTTCTCTGAGTTATGTTATTAAGAAGCATCCTCTCTTCCCCTGACACAAGGTTATCACTGGATGCGAGCGGGATGACATGCCAGACCTAGTGATATGGTGGTGATGGGAGTGCTAATAAAGTCCAGATCAGTCAAATAAGCTGCTCTCCAGCCGCTCCACCTCTGCCTATAATACACAGCTGGCCAGCTCAGACACAGCCCTGTTCCCGACCCCTTCTCCTGTCATCCCATCTTCTCCCGTGCAATAACTTCCCTGTGGAGGGGCACCCCCTGACCAAAGCAGCTCCGGTGCCCCGTGTGTCTGTCTGCAACGCCCAGTCTCTTGGCTGGCACTTGTTCCACTGGGTGTTTTGCACACTCCTACGTCTCAAGACAGACTCCTGCCTTCGTCCCTGCGCTGGATCCCACCACGGTCCCCTGCAATTAGACTTTGTCGCCCGCATTAAAACCGGCGATATTGGGGTATCTCACTTTTTGTGACATTACTTGTGGAACAAGGGAGAAACCCCAGCCCTGACCTGCACCTTGGGCATGCCACCAGCCCTGGCCCAGTGCTGCCCGGAGCGCTGCTGGAAGGCACGTTTCCCCAGTTCGGCAGCTCGCTCTTCCAGCCCTCTTTGGGAGGGAAGGGAAGAAAGCGTGGGGGTCTGATTTTGACTCTTCCTACCTGCAGCTTAGAAATAGAAGAGCTGTAAAACTAATCAGTGTTTTAAATCAGTTGGTGAAATTTTCCCCTGTAGGAGTAAAGATAAATGTGGAGTAGGCATTAGAAAAAGATGGATGTGGCAGGTCTGATTAATCCAGGTGCTTTTCCTGAATAACGATAATTAGGGTTTAGCATGGCTATACGTATAAAATCAAATTTAATCAGTAAATGGACTGCCTCCAAACTTACTGCCAACCCACCCTCGCATTTATCTAGGGCTACTGCTATAATTTCATTGAAATTGGAGTTTTCACCCTGAAAATTTCTTCTGTCACCTTTGATGACATTTTAATCCTTTCCTTCGCAGAATGCAGATTTGGACTATCACTCTAAGAAGTGGAGCTGCATGCTCATGTGCCTGGTCTTGTCGAGGGGCATGAAAGATCAGTGAACTTCACCTCACCTGTGTCTTCAAGACTCTGCTAATCCACAGCTTAGAAAGAGAAGACAACAGGGTAATGCACTGACTGTCAGCTGGGACTACCAGCAGGAAAATTTACATGAATATTCAAACTAGAGGAATATACTACACCAGCTCAAGGAGCAGCCCTGTGAGCTGCTAACTGTAGCTGGCCTCTATCTCCAGTGGCTTTCTCAGTTACAGTAGATGCAATATGGCTCTTCAGTACTGCAGCACATAGGCTTAAGTGTAATTGCAGTAATTACTTATCTCAACTGTCCCAATCATAGGCACCTGAGCACCATCTCCTTGGATAGTCGAAGGACCTGAAGAGGACACTTGAAATGCATCCTGCTCTTGTGATGACATGGAAGATCATCAGAGATTCTCCAAGAGGTTGTAAGGCAACTTCAAGGCACTCATTATTACCTTGTTATTTGTTTACCTGATGTATGAACTTGTGTGGGTTAATAAGCAGCCTGCTGCCCCACCAAATCGATGCAACCCAAACTGTGCTCCAACAGAAGGATAAATCCAGCAAACTAGAGCTCAAACCTCCCTGACCAACAGTTGGTAGCCGTGACTTGATTCCAGCTCCTGGATCTGCTAGAAGACCCCTGCCATCCCAACGTGCCTGGCTTGGCCCTGGCCTTTGGCTTCCCTGCAGACTGCAGATAGAGTTTCTGACCTCCAGCCAAGCTCTGGTTAATGGCCTGGATTGCCCATCTGGGATCAAGGGGGCTTGATCCAAGACCCACAGAAAAAGGAGCTATGCAAACAGCTGCCATCAACTGAGGAGCTTTAAATTGGGGAGCTGGTACCACACATTGCTATGAGTGTGCTCCTTGCTTTCAGATCTGGCAAATGAAGTGAGGAGGCCTGGGAAGAGGTAGAACAGTCATATAGGAGGTCTTGAAAAATTTCCACACCTTTATATTTATAAATCTATAATTCTGAATAAAATTATGGGAAAAAATAGGTTAATGTACATATATACATTCCTTTTTACATAACGGTCATGCAATATTTACTGCAGAATTCCCTGCTCTTACTGTCCACACAGAACTACGTTAGGGTTTGCATATTGCATATTTTGCTGAATCTATTTCATGGCAACATTTCTGCAGATTTTTATGTCTTTTTGAGGATTTTTGAGGTTTGTCCGAGAGTGGGCTTCCGTGGCATGACCCTGAGTCCTGGGATCTGTTAGCATTTGGGAAGGAAGCCAGTCCTACCATTTTCTGTCTAGGCATTTCCTCTGGGTTTGCATCTCTGTTCTTTTTGGGTGTTTTGTAATTAATTTGTAATTTATTGCTTTATGAGGAGGTTTTCAAGTATTCTTTTTATAACAAGATGGGCAAAAGCCAACTCTGGGGTAATAGCTCAGGAATCTCCTTGTATTTGTATTGGGGACAATTTGCTGCTAGTGTTTCCTGGATGATTAAGCTCTTAATTTACAGACAATTCTTTTTCATAAATATTAAATGACCATCCAAATAACAAACTTCCCAGTGATTATTTGATTCTTAGTTTAAATAAGCCACTGACTCTTATACCAATAAATCTCATCCAGTGTCTTAAGAAAACAACCGAAACACCCTTACCTCACAAAAAGTGTCCTCAAAGCATTTATCTGGGTCTTTTGTACTGTCTCCTGATGTTTAGTTGCTCTCTTCTCCAGGAACTGTCGAACTTGGCTCTATTCAAGCCAGCATCTGAGTCAGCTGTTTGCTAGCTTAAGACACAGTTGGTCTCCTTTGCACCAGGTAACCTGGCTGGTATCATCAGCAGCGATGTTTTAGACTTTCCATGAGACTCTTCTAATTGTTACCTGCCAAGGGAAATGCTTATACCTGTACATGTATACGCTTAAACATGCACAAGTTGCTCCTCTCAGCTTGAATGAAGCACTAACTGGGGCCAGTGGCTAAGTGACAGGGACGGAGCTGGATGCAGTGGGAAAAATTAATAACAAGGACGGCTGGGGCAGTTTGCCTCGTCATTTCCATCAGAAAACAGGACAAGTGCCTGCACGGTCCTGGCAAGTGAGAACCAGGGTCCTGGCTTGTAAATCAGGAGCTGCATTACAAGGGAATTAATGGAGTTTGGTCATTGTGCATGCTTACAGATGTGGTGTTACTGAGGGACTGGAAAACAAGCTGTGTGTGTGTTGTACATGGGCACTGACTTTCGGTGTAGCCCAGCTGTTTAAGCTCAGTGTTCTTTATCCCATGGCGAGGCTTGGAGTGGCATCCCAGCCTCCATCCCTCCTCTGTGGGCTGCGCTGCCTCTGAGGGCTTGGCACAAATACTTCACAAGCCAAGAGTTCGGCTCCAAAAGGATGAAGCAAATAGGGAAAGCAGCCACGGCCGCAGGGGGATAAGATACATAGGACGAGGATCATCAGTCCTGGTGGTGCAGGGCACACATGCTCATTGGCCAGGATCCAAGCCAAATGCTTCTTTTTTTCTCCTCTTTCTCGTTGCCTTTTCAAGCAGGCTCTTC